>NC_081412.1:193543316-193852691 GCF_030272615.1 Cryptomeria japonica | reverse complement strand
ATGCAAGGTTTAAGATAGTAGTAATTAGGATCTTCTAATTATTGTGGGCCCTAGCCAACATAGGGTTATATGAGATAGGGGTAAGTTCAATAGTGATTTCTCCTTCAATTCTTGATGAATGCTTGATTTCCTATTCACTTGGAATTGAATTGATTTTATAATTAAGAAATGAACTATTTGGTCAGATGCCTCAAAGAAATGTGGTCTAATGAAATGCTATGATTGCAAGATATGCACAAACAATGTTTCTTGAAATTGATTTACAAAATTCCAACAAAATCTGATCGGTGGGTATAAAGTCGGACCCTACAACGACCAACAACCATTACCCTCTACAACCTTTGCTAGCATTCTTCCAGTCTGTGAGAAAATGACAGCTTGACAACATTTTTTCACTTTTAGCTAGCTAAATTTTTCAAGAATTTAATCTCTAGATTTAATATTTCTTTTCTTGCATGAATCTATTAATTTTGAGATAACAGATATTGCCTTCATGAATTGATCCTAGTTTATCCCTTTAACCTTGATTAATTTATTTAGAGTGTTTAGTTCCATTTTAATCCTTTCTTTTACAATTAAATATTATTAAAAAATTGTATTATTGTTCCAAATTTTGTGGATATTTAGGAGACACAAATAAAATATAAATGTAATCATTCCATATTTTTGTAGGAGATATTGGAATGAGACTAATAGGAAGAGTAGTAAACATGAGTCACAATGAGCACTTTAGAGTAAATCTAAACATTATAAGGAATATTATCTTGGAAAAATAGAAGTGTAACTTATTTTCCAATATGCAAGATTACTACTTGGGAAAGAATCTTGAAAGAGGATTGAAAAGATTCCTTGAGCTAACATTGTCTCACTTGTCCAAAATTATGAGGAAGGATTCATTAATGAAATGGTCATTAACAAGATGGAGAGAATAATAATTAGGAAGAGATAGATATCACATGCTACTAGGTGACTAGATTGGAGAGAAACTAGAGTCAAATCATTTAGCTTGGCCATGACATAGAGTCTTAGAATAGATGCCAACCTTGGTGAATGGAATGAAAATCCCAAATAATTAATGAATGGTGAGACAAGTAGAGGCATCTATAAATTTTGTTTTGAATAAAATAAAGAAAAAAAGGGACTAAAACCAAGGGAAATGCACATGGAAAGGATAAAGGGTTATTTCTATGAATACTCATCCCACTCCATGCCTTCTTAGATATGAATAATATTTTAAAGGGAATTATGGATTTTAATGAATCCTATTTTCTTTGGTTTAATAATAAATTGAAATAAATGATAGATATGCAATGCAAAAACCTTGGTTATGATTTTGAGTGATTTAGGAATACAAAATTTTTACTAGACCATGCATCTTGGTACTTCTTAATTTTAGAATCTCACTCCTGTAATTTTTTGATAAGATAGATATGAATGATTGACCTTAAACTACATGTTTTTAAAGATGAAGGTGCATTCGGGGTTTAGATGATCTTACATGACCAAGTCAAAGGAAAGTGATATAAACCTATTTTATAAATTATATTATCATTATACTCAAGCCATTTGGAAAATATAAAAAAATATATCCAATCTCTTAACTATTTTTCTCAAACCTAGCATTTTGTTTGCCCATGTGAGTGCTCCATTCCTAGAACTAATAAATAAAGAGTGTATTCATGTAGATAATTGAATTAAAATCAATTTGTGATAGTAAACATTCACATAGCATGTATAACTAATTTATTTATGATGGACTTTTAAATTTAATAAATTATCTCCTATAGTTATCTCCTAAAGGTGGGGCAATTAGGTCCATATATGATGAAAATCAAAATAAATAGTTTGAAGATAATATTAGTTACCTAAAGGATATTCCACTTGATTATTTGGTATATCATAAATATTTTGATAAATTTTGAAACTATTAGAGGTACCTTTTGCTTCTATAGATGAGGCATTCATTCATGTTGAAGTTGTGATAGCTTATTTGCCTCTTTATAAATTATCCATACAAATTATCATATATACTTGTAACCTCCATCCCAAACCACCTATTTCACTCTTTTTCCTTTGTGTACCTCTTTTATTCTTCCATTACCTCTTTGCTTACCTAAATTCAATCCAAAACATAGTTTCTTATGCCATTTTCTTTGTTTTATGCAGTCAAACATGGGAACATTGTTTGAATTCAAATGCTAACAGTGATTGTCTTTTTAACAGAAAAGGATGGGAAGGGACGTCAAGGGAAGGAATGGGCCCACAACACACCTAAGAAGTCAAAGCTTAGTGTGTGTTGTTTAAGGCTGCCCCCTTAAGACATCATAATTGATTGGCTCTTCACTGTTAAGACCTTCAAAAGTCTTTAATGGCTTCATTGAGTCCTTTGGTCTTCCAAATGCACCTGCACCAACTTTAATTCTCCTTCAATGCTTGATTTCCTGTTCACTTGGAATTGAATTGATTTTATAATCAAGAGATCACTTGAATTATAGGTAGACCCCTTCAAATGACAGGGTAGGCTTCCTTTTATACCTAATATATGTCTTGAAAGCATTTTATCCTGATGGCTTTAAATTAAAGTACTTTCTCTTCTATCTGGTATTGGTGGAGCAGAGGTTGCATTGCATCATCCTAGGATACATATTTCTGCAGATACAACACAAGTTAAATATATCCCAAGTTGATGCAAAGCAACCTCTGCTCTAGAGATCACCGGAAAATAGAGAAAGAACTTTAATTTAATGCCATCAGGATAAAAGTCTTTAATCAAGACAGATAAATGGTATGCAACTAGATCTATTTGGAATGCATTACGAAAACACCGCAATCGACCAGTCACCTTTGAAAAGAAAGTGGTATGATGAAATATTTAGGCATAAAATAGATGAAATGCACTCCATATTACTACTGCACAATATTTTGGTTGATGATATTTTTAAAATAGTAAAGGAAGGTGTATGGAACAACCGAATTCTTATCATTATAAACAATGAATATTTTAAGATCCTTTTATGATGTGTAAGCTGAGAATATTTTATGAAAGGTCCCTAAATGAGTACACTTTAAACTAATTTTAATATACCTTGAAGTGTTCAATATATAAGGTTTGTATTCTTACTCTCCTGCCCATTTCTTAATTTAAAAGATGATATCTTTATTAAATATCTCCTCTATCAAATATCTTTATTAACTTGATTTCTCCTTCAATTCTTGATGAATGCTTGATTGCCTGTTCTCTTGGAATTGAATTGATTTAATAAGTAAGAGATCACTTGAATTGTAGGTAAACCCCTTCAAATGATAGGGTGGGCTTCCTTTTATACCTAATATATGTCTTGAAAGTATTTTATCCTAATGGCTTTAAATTAAAGTACTTTCTCTTCTATCTGGTATTGGTGGAGCAGAGGTTGCCTTGCATAATCCTAGGATACATATTTCCACAGATACAACACAAGTTAAATGTATCCCAGGTCGATGCAAAGCAACCTCTACTCCAGAGATCACCAGAAAATAGAGAAAGAACTTTAATTTAATGCCATCAGGATAAAAGGCTTTCAAGACAGATAAAATTTGAGTTTGATTGTCATCATTTACTTTGCCAAATTCTTCACATGTAAATCCTGAATCAATTTCCTACTAACAAGAATTTTATTAAGTCTCAAATATAGGGAAATAGAAGGCTTCAAATAAAAAACTTGTACATGCAACTAAATCCATTGACTAATTAGAAGAACAAAATTAAGAAACAGTTTGATAAACTGAGAGATGTTGTAGACTTGCAACTCACCAGCTACTTAGTTTTTGTGGGTAAGAATATTTTTTGTTTTGGTTATGGTTGTGGTGTTTATAGGGAGGCATTTACAAATTTATATCTATTTTCACTATTTAATGGTTTATGGGTTTGTAATGGTAATTTAATGTTCTTTCATATTTTTGTATATATTCTTTATAATATCCTATTATATTGATTTGTTCTATTATGGATAATGGTGTGGGTCAGACGGCTTTGCCGTTGGTGCCTAAAAGCATTGAATGAGTTCTACTTTTAAAAATTACATGAAACATTTTTAATTTATTTGATTAAGTGTTATTTGCGAAAAATGATTATCAATGATATTTCCTTTCTCCAAGAATTCTCTAGGATCTTTCCGTCAGATAATATGTAACATCTAATGATTAAATCTTTTCTTTACAAATGTTTATTTAATTTAATTATTATCTAAGCGTGAATTAAAATTTATATATATACGAAAGAAAAACATACAAGATGAAGAGTCATGTACAAGAAAATTTCCTAAAAGAAAGCAAGCAGGCATTATCTTGAATGACATGGAAACAAGCTCATTAGCTGCCTAGAAGAGAGCAATTGGAGAATGGCAGAGGAAAGTGTTTAAGGGTGATAAATAGATAGAGAGTATGCAATACAAACAAACAATGTCTGGAGTGTCTGATGTGATGTCTCTAATTTATGTCCAGAGGAACTAACTAGTTTCGGAGTTCCTGTGAAACTTATTGGGCCACACTTGGAGGAAATCAATGTGTTCATGCAAGGAGAACCTTTTTTATGTTATGAGAATGATGATTTTGCACTGAGGGATATTTGGAAGTCAATATCCAAAAATTTCTATAGTGTGGAACCAGAGTTGGCAGACTTGAATTAATTTTCAGCTTTCAGAAGACCAAGAGGTTATGTACACAATCTCCCTATAGAAGGGTGATTTAAAGCATTACCTCTCCCCCCCATGACTATTTAGGAAGCACTTCCTCAGACAAAGGACTATTGGCCTCCATGGGATAAAAGTAAAAAATTGATGCATAGACTCTAGAAAATGTGGTGTTGTCCTTCGTGAAGAACTCTGCACTATAATTGAAAATTCATGAGGGAAACTACAAGATAGTGAAGATAAATACAATCTTCAAAAGTGGGAAGAATAGATCTTGGTTTGGGTGGGGCCAAGTGAGGTGGCTCCTCTAGAGTTTGACGAGATAGAAATCATATTAGGATTTGAAAAAGATCACACTCGTGGAACTTTGTGTGTGAGTGATCAATTGCGGTGTTTGGGTGATGCATTCCAAATAGATACAGTTGCATGCCATAAGGATAAAAGTATTCAATCAAGAAA
The DNA here is from genome assembly GCF_030272615.1 of Cryptomeria japonica. NCBI lineage: Eukaryota > Viridiplantae > Streptophyta > Pinopsida > Cupressales > Cupressaceae > Cryptomeria > Cryptomeria japonica. Next base: position 193,847,565 of record NC_081412.1, on the reverse strand, counting down.
TTACCCATTTGTAATGTAACTGTATCTATTTGGAATGCATTACCCAAACACTGCAATCGATCACTCGCACACGAACTTCCACGAGTGTGATCTTTTTCAAATCCTAATACGATTTCTATCTTGTCAACCTCTAGAGGATGCACCTAACTTGGTCCCACCCAAACAAAGATCCATTCTTCCCACTTTTCAAGATTTTACTTCTCTTCACTATCTTGTAGTTTCCCTCATGAATTTTCAATTATAGTGTAGAGTTCTTCATGAAGGACACCACCACATCGTCTAGAGTCTATGCTTCAATTTTTTTCTTTGATCCCATGGAGGCCAATAGTACTTTGTTTGGGGAAGTGCTTCCTGAATAGTCATTGGGGGGGGGGGAGGTGTAATGCTTTAAATCTCCCTTCTATTGGGAGATTGTGTACATAACCTCTTGGTCTTCTAAAAGCTGACAATTACTTTGATTTGGCCAACTCTGGTTCCACACTATAGAAATTTTTGGATATTGACTTTCAAATATCCTTCGGTACAAAAGCATCATTCTCATAATAGAAAAAAGGTACTCCTTGCATGAACACATTGATTTCCTTCAAAGCGTGGCCCAATAGGTTTCATGGGAACTCCAAAACTAGTTAGTCCATCCGGACATAAATTAGAGACGTCACATCAGACACTCCAGACATTGTTTGTTTGTATTGCATACTCTCTATCTATTTATCACCCTTTAACTATTTCCTCTGCTTTTCTCCAATTGCTCTCTTCTAGGCAACTGATGAGCTCGTTTCCATGTCATTCAAGATAATGCCTGCTTGCTTTCTTTTAGGAAATTCTCTTGCACATGACTCTAAAGCTTGTATATTTTTCTTCTGTATAGATATAAATTTTAATTCACGCTCAGATAATAATTAAATAAAATAAGCATTTGTAAAGAAAAGATTTAGTCATTCTATGTTACATATTATCTGATAGAAAGATCCTAGACAATTCTTGGAGAAAGGAAACATCATTGATAATCATTTTTTGCAAATAACATTGAATCAAATAAATAATAAATGTTTAATGCAATTTTTAAAAATAGAACTCGTTCAATGCTTTCATTCACTGACGACAAAGCCATTTGACTCACATCATCTCTTGCCATCATATTTCCGATGATAACTAATGAAACATCCGGCAAGGATGCTATATATCCGACGCCACTTCCATGTCAGACGGTCGTCGAGGAGAAATCATAACATCCATTGGATTTTTGATGGAAATCCGATGATATTTGTGGTGAGGGGTGCAAATATAGCCGACGTCATATGAGTTCATTACATTGTCGGACAATTGATGCAAATGGCTTCGTCGAGTAGCCCGACAATGAGTTTTTGATGGTAAATTTTGTCGGAAGTCCGACATTTGGTCATCGCAAATTCGACAATTATTCGTTAGAAATTAAGCCCAAATGTATTAGTGAATACAATAAAAATTAACATGACACAACCTCTTATGTCATAACCAACTCTCATCAATATGAGCAATTAAACATGTCTTATTACCAATGTTCAAGTGAAAGATATTTCCTCCTATCTGAATACCAGTTGCAATCTCCAAACCAATTTTGTTAATGGTTTTGCATATTCTATCTTTGAGCTGAAGTTGGAAACCCTTATCAACCAATTGACCAACACTCAAAAGATTATACTTCAAACCTTCTACATAATAGACATTATCATTATTATGCTTACCATCTAGAGAAATAATACCTCTACCTCTGATCATACATGCTTTGTCTTCTCCAAATCTAACTTGACCGCCATTGTATTCTTGTAGGGATAGAAATTTCCCTTTATCTCCAGTCATATGATGTGAGCATCCACTATCAATTACCCATTCATCCTTATCTTCAACTTTTGATGTCAGGGCCTTTTCTTCATTCTTGATAGTCAGTTCTAGTTCATCTTCCTTCAAATCATAGAACACCCATTCCTTTCCATTTGTAGATCCACTAGCAGAGTCTTATGTTGGTTCATCTCTAGAGTCATCAGTTACTCCTTCCTCATCTGTTATGTAGCATTGTTTACTTTTCTTGAATATATATCTGTTTGGGTTAGGCTTAAAATATTTCTTAACTCTTTCCTCAAACCTTTCATTCCTTTTAGAACATCTAAATGCAAAATGACCAATCTTGTTACCATACTTACTTCTAGTTGGTCCTTTAGATATTCTTCTAGAAAATAAGGCTTCAAGTTGCTCAAGTTCTTTATCTTCTTTTCTCATGTCTTCCAATTATTTTGCATATAGGGCTCTCCAGTCACTTTTGTCAGTAGATGATGATGATGATGATGCATAAAAAGAAGCTTCAGACTTTATAGCTCCAGAAGATCCAAATTCTTCAAGCTCAAAAGCAGATAATTTCCCAATCAAAATGCCTCTGTTAACTGTAGTGTTTGCCATTATTCTTAACTCATTATTTGCAGCTTCCTTCATCTTATAAGTCGGTGGAAGGGCTCTCAAGGCTTTGGAAACTATTTCATCTTTACTTAGAAATCCTCCAAAACATTGAATTCCCATAACAATCTCATTTACTCTTTCCATAAACACAACAATTCTTTCATTATCTTCCATCTTTAAGTTTCATATCTTACCTAGTAACCATCAAGTTTAGCAATTTTGATAGTAGGGTCACCTTCATTCAGAGTTTTCAATTTTTCCCACATAACCTTAGCTGATGATTTATTAGTTAATCCCATGATCTACTGATCCGTAAGTGCACACAAGAGGACTTCTCTAGCTCTGCAATCATTTTCAATATTCTTATCCAAGTCTGTAGGAGAAGGATTGCCAGATGTCCGATCATAAGGTGTGTATCCTTTCTCAATGATCTCCCAAATATCCTTGCCAAGACATCTAAGATGAGTCTCCATTCGAATTTTCCATATCACATTATTTTTTCGATCAAGCTTAGGGATTTCTCTTCTAAAAATAGTTGCTAGTGGATTAGAAGTGTTAGCTACCATAGGATCTACTTCAAATGGTTAAACTTCTACAAAATAGTACCAAAGCACTAATACCAATTGTTAGGATAACCGGTGAACAAATGAGAGGGGGGGGGGGGTTGAATTAGTTGTTAATAGATTATAACATTTAATCCACTTAATAACCTTTAAACAGATCAAGTACCAGTAAAGCACATACAAATGCCGATAGGAATAGATTCTAGTAAACAATACAACTTAATAATTGAATAGATAATGAATGCATAAAAACCATACCACATAACACCATGATTTGTATGTGGAAAACCTAGAAAGGGAAAAATCACGGTGGGAAGCCTAACCATAGTTAGATGATACTTCTACAGGAAGTATGTGTTACAATGAGGGGCCTATGTTGGTATTTTGGTATGGTTTCTCATTGATGTCAACACCTACTAAAACACTAGCACTTTGGAGATCCAGCAACATTCACCGGCCAGGAAGTAACTATTGCACAGTTACTGGTATATGGCACATTGACAAGATATAATGATCAATGACACTTGGAATGGCATGGAAGACACATGATTATATCGAAGACATCATTTGGACATCTTGTCCTAGAGTTTTGATCATTGGTATACTCATAGTTGCATATTTGTTGTTATCGGCAAATAGGTCTAGGGTTACACCGACATATTTATCTTTTCTAGATCAACATGGCATGCTATGGAGATGATTAATTATTGTTGTAAATGCATTAAGCCGACATGTTCAATCAGCTATTGCATCGGATATTATATTATTTGTCAAATGTTCTTATTGTAATATCTTGTAGAGCCGACCTACTAAAATTGGCCTTAGGTTATGGTATAAATGTAAGATCTTATTTGTAAGATCAGATGTGGAATGCAAAAAAGGATTGTGTGAAGGTATATGCGAGTTTAAGTAGAGCTATACATGAATACATCATTTGAAGGTGAAGCTAGGTTTTTGTGAAAGCATATCAGCATTACACTAGTAATGAATCCAACATATGAAGATGCTACTTTATGCAGTACATTCTTATTGGATTTAACTATCCAACTGTAGTCAGTGTGACTCCCATTTTGTGATTGAGCAGTGAGTTCTAGGTTGTTGGCCTTTCTGCATGTGCAGACCCCGTTTATGTACACTTACTATTTGCAGTAGTATCATCTTATTGTGGGTAAGGTTTCCCACCGTGGTTTTTCCCCTTACAGGGTTTCCACATACAAATATTGGTGTTATGTGTTGTGGATGACTTTGTGTTTATGTTTCATACACTAATACTTACCGGTATAGCCATTAACTGTTAAAATTGTCTACCGACATACTTAACTGGTTTACCAGTATTAAGCATTAAGTTGGTTAAGTTGGTTTTTGTTTGAATTTATTAGATAATTGATTCACACCCCCCCCTCTCAGGTTTCTCTAGGACCTAACAACCTGCACATGCAGGAAGGAATACTGCTAAGAGCATACTGCTCATTACAAAAGAATCTCACTAACTATAGAGAGGCTACAACCATCTGAAGATAAATGGATAATAATTCAATAGAGTGAACTACTAGAAATAACATCTACCATGCCTAATTATAGTCTCAGTTAAGCTCAATACCGGAGGCCTTTGACCTCTTCCTTAATCCCAATTTGATCACCTATGATCGACCAAATCTCCTTCGCATATGATATTGAATTCCAAGACCACGATCTAAAAATGAGATCTTACATCATTTTATACAAACCCTAAGGCCTAAACCAATTAGGTCATCCACCTAAAATATATTACGTAAATCCATATTACAATGATATGCTAGGTCAGCTTAAGATCAAAACAACAATAACAAATCCATAAATCATTTGGAAACATCCCGGTAATGTGTAGAGTACACATTAACATGATACCGGTCCATAACCTTGATAGGTACCGGACCTATTCTGGGTCCACCACGCCAAAGGAATTTCTTCAAGCAGTTGAAGCATGATCAAAGAACATCTTCAGCATCCTAAAATACATGTAGAAGCTACACCAACACCAATTATGCATCCTATCAAGATTCCTTAGTGAAAGCTTTGTCGGTAGAGCCTTAAACCAATGTCAGTAAGGGTTTACCATAATGTATGATTGTATCTGATTACCAAGTCAATACCAACTGACCAAAACATGCTTATGGAGCATATAATACATGAAATCAAACATGCTTCACTGATCCAAACATGCCAGAAGTGGTCAACAGATAATCTCTTCTATCGGTAACACTAAATCTTCTACTGGTAACCAAACTTATCAACTAGTGTTGACATCAATGCAACACATAATCAATTCATCTATATTGCCAACACTATGGATGTATTTTTGGGATGTCTTATGTGTTGATATTATTTATTTGATCTAAGGTCGACATGGTTTTTAATTATGTAATCAATTTATTGTCTGGTGGCCGACTTGATTACTTATGGTCTAGGGTTTTGTATAAATAGATGTAAGATCTCATTGTATATCATCATGGTTAATGTAAGAGGTCATAGTCAAGGAATGTAATGTGTGAACAATGTTAAATCATTCAGGTAGAGGAGTTGTTCAATCATTGGAGATTGAATTGGGTTTATGTAAGAGGATTTAGTGCTCAGGTATTGAGCTTAACCAAAACTATACTCAGGCATAGGAGATACTATCTTTTACAGTTCAACACCTCTCCAAATTGTAGTCTAGATTTGTATGTAGTCAGTGAGGCTCCTTTTGTGATGAGGAGTGAGCTCTAGGCTGTTGGCCTTCCTGCAAGTGCAGGCCCTCTCATTGTAAGTCACATACTTACTACAAAAGTATTATCTGAGTATGGGTAGGCTTCCCACAGTGGTTTTTCCCTTTACCAGGGTTTCCACGTACAAACCTTGGTGTTATGTGGATGGATTTTATTCTATTATTATTGTTAATGCTTAAATAGATTAAATTATATTCCCGTATTAATGTTTTGGGTCCCAGTATTAAAGTTTAAATTGCTAAATGTTCCTGTAATCTGTGATAACTGATTCACCCCTCCCGTTAGTTATCTTCCAATTATTTGAACTGTATAACAATTGGTATCAGAGCTTTGGTCCTCTCTACATAAATCTTAACTAATTGAGGAAGATCCTATGGTGACTAATAGTTTAAATTCATCCAGTTCTTCTAGAGCTATCTTTCGCAGGGATATTTAGAGGCTTGATGGAACAAATTACACAGTATGGAAGATTCAGATGGAGACTCATCTGAGATGTCTTGGGAAGGATATTTGGGAGATCACATAAAATGGTGCCATACCCTATAATTGGGGAGCTAGCAATCTTCCTCCAGCAAACCAAGACAATGAGCTTGAGAATGATTGTAGAGCAAGAGAAGCCCTCTTCTGTGCACTTTCTGATCAACAAATAATAAGATTAACCAACAAATCATCTAGAAAGGCTATATGGGATAAGTTGGAAACTCTTAATGAAGGTGACCCTATAGTGAAGATTGCTAAACTTGATGGTTACTGGGTAAGATATGAAAACCTGAAGATGGAAGAAGATGAAATGATTACTGCATTCATGGAAAGGGTAAATTAGATTGTTATGGGAATTCAATGTTGTGGTGGAACTCTGAGCGAAGTTGAAATTGTTTCTAAAGTTCTGAGAGCCCTACCACCAACTTAAAAAATGAAGGCTACTTCTATTAATGAGTTGAGAACAATGGCTAATACATCTGTCAATTATGATACTTTGGCTGGGAAACTATCTGCTTTTGAGCTTGAGGAATTTGGACCTTCTAGAGCTGTGAAGAGTGAACCTATTTTTCATGCATCTACATCTACAACTGGTAAGCAAGACTAGAAATATTTATATGCAAAGGAGTTGGAAGGTATGAAGAGAGAAGATGATGAGTTTGAGCAACTTGAAGCACTATTTGCTAGAAGAGTACCTAAAGGACCGACAGGAAGTAAGTATGAAGGAAAATTACCTTTTGAATGTTTTACATGTAATAAGATTGGTCATTTTGCATCTAGATGTCGTGAAAGGAATTAAATATTTGAAGAAAGAGTTAGAAGATCATTTAAACCTAACCCTAGATATCAAAACAAGTATAAATACAAGTATAACATAGACAAATCATGCTACATAGCGAATGAGGAAGGCATTACTAATTTAGATGATGAACCGACAAAAGACTCTACTAGGATCTAACAATGGTAAGGAATGGGTATTCTTTTCTATCAAGGAAGATGATCTTGCACTGGAAGAGAATGTACCTGCAGAGAAGGCACTTGCTGCTAAAATTGAAGACAAGGATGAATGGGTAATTGACAGTGGCTGTTCACATCATATGACTAAGATAAAGGGAATTTTTTGTCTTTGCAAGAATTTGATGGTGGTCTAGTTAGATTTGGAGATGACAAGGCATGTATGATCAAAGGAAAAGGAACTATATCATTGGATGGTAAGAACAATATTGAAAAATGTTTATTATGTTGAAGGTTTGAGGCATATTCTTTTGGCTGTAGGACAATTGGTAGATAAGGGATTTCAATTATAGTTCAAGGATGGGAAATGAAAAATCATTAACAGATCTGGCTTAGAGATTACAACCGGTACATAGACAAAAGGTAATATGTTTAACTTAAACTCTGATGAGAAGACATGTTTGATTGCATAGATTGATAAGAGTTGGCTATGGCATAAAATGTTGTGTCGTGAATTTTGTTTGCATTGTAAAGATCAGTTCAACTAAGGCTGTTAGGGGTTTATCTAAGAATATGAAGCCCTAAAATCCGGTATGTAAAGAATGCCAAATGGGTAAACAGGTGAGAACCTCTTTTAGGAGTATACAAGATAATCAAATGATATTCTTCATCTTATTCATACTGATTTGTGTGGTCCTGCTAGAGTTAAAAATTTTAATGGTAATAGATATTTTATGTTAATCATTGATGATTATTCTAGAATGATGTGGGTTACTTTTGTGAGAGAAAAATATGAAGCATTTGAAAAGTTTAAAATATTTAAGGCTAAAGTGGAAACTGAGATAGGATTGAAGATTAAATGTTTGACATTAGATCATGGTAGTGAATTCACATCCGGTGAGTTTAATAACTTTTGTGACAAGCATGGTATAAGAAGATAATTTTTTGCTCCCCGGACACCTCAGCAGAATGGAGTTGTGGAAAGGAAGAACATAACTATCTTGGATGCTCCTAGAACAATGATGATGGAAGCTAGTCTACCTCATATCTACTGGAGAGAAGCAGTGAGTACAGTGGCTTATACATTCAACAAAGTACATATCAAAGGAGAAACCGGTAAGACACCTTATGAATTATGGTTTGGCAATACACCTCCAATTAAGTATTTCAAAAATTTTGGTAGTAAATGTTATATCAGGAGAGATGGTATTATTGGGAAATTTGATCCTAGATGTGATGAAGGCATATTTCTTGGTTATTCAATTGAAAGAAAAGCATATAGATGTTACAACAAGATATTGCAGAGAATTGTGGAGAGTGATAATGCCAAAGTAGATGAGCTAAACAGAAGTCAAATCAAAGTTTATGAGAAGGAATTGACAGTAGAAATTATTATATCTGAACCGGTCAAAGAGTTCAACTAGTTACTTTGGCAACATCAGAGAATTACACAGTAAATGAAGAACAGGGAAGAGGAATAGAAAGTCAGAAGACCCCTAGGTATGTGAGATTGAATCATTCACAAGATAAAATCATTGGGGATAAGAGCAATGGAGTGATGACAAGAAGAAGACTGGCAACTAATGAGGTATGCTTAATTTCACAAGTTGAAACAGTATCAATAATTAAGGCATGTAGAGATGACAATTGGTTGAAAGCTATGGAAGAATAATTAGATTAGATTGAGAAAAATAACACATGGACCTTGGTTCCCCGACCTAAAAATAAAAATATTATTGGAACTAAATGGGTTTTTAGAAATAAATTGAATGAGGATGGTCAAGTTATAAGGAATAAGGCTAGATTGGTTTGTAAAGGATATTATTAGAAGGGAGGAATTGATTATGGAGAGACTTTTGCACTTGTAGCTAGGATTAAAGCTGTAAGATTATTTCTTGCCTATGTTGCTTATAAAAACTACAAGGTTTACTAGATCGATGTTAAATATGAATTCTTGAATGGGTATCTTGATGAGTAAGTTTATTTTGAGCAACCTAATGTTTTTTCACTATCAGATGATATAGATATGGTTTGTGGATTAAGGAAAGGTTTATATGGACTTAAACAAGCACCTAGAGCTTAGTATGCAAGGTTGGATAAATATATTTTGAAGCTTGGTTTTACTAAGGGTAGTGTTTATAGTAATTTCTATTATAAAATCATTGATGATGATATACTGATTGTTGAATTATTTATTGATGACATTAATTTTGGAGGTGAAGACAAGCCATGCATTGAATTTTCTAGGAATATGGAGAAAGAATTTGAGATGTCTATGATTGGTGAGATGAAATATTTCTTAGGTTTTTAGATTACTCAGTCTAACAAAGGTATTTTTATCTATCAAACTAAATATGCTAAGGAATTGTTGAAGAAATTTGGTATGGGAGACTTTAAACTGGTAAGTACTCCTATGGTTACAAGTGGAAAATTGACAAGAAAAGATGTTTCTGCACTGGCAAATCCTACAAGATACAAATCTTTGACTGGAGGTCTACTTTATTTAACTTAGACTAGGCCTGACATTATGAACGTTATTTGTATTATTTCAAGATTTCAAAGTGATCCTAGAGAAAATCATGAGATGGTAGTGAAAAGTATTTTTAGATACTTGCAAGATACATCAGAATATGGTTTGTGGTACCCTAAGTATGATAACTTTACTTTATGTGCATATACTGATGTTGACTGGGTTGGAGATGTTGATGATCATAAAAGTACTTCTACTGGAGCTTTCTTTCTTGGAAAGAAGTTGGTTTCATGGATCAACAATAAACAATCATGTACTTATTTATCTAGTGTTGATGTTGAGTATGTTGATGTTGCTACTAACTGTACACAAGTTTTATGGATGAAGCAAATGTTGAAGGATATAAAGGTGGATTGTGATACACCGCTAGTTATTCACTGTGATAACTCTGCTACTATTGATATATTAAAGAATCCAGTATTTCATTCTAAAACCAAATGCATATCCATCAAGTATAACTTTTTGAAGGAGAAGGTGAAAGCAAATGAAGTTAGACTAGTTTATGTGAACACTAAAGAGGAGATTGCAGATATTTTCACTAAACCTTTGTCTAAGTAATCATTTCAGTACCTAAGAGACAAATTGGGAGTTTCTACCCCTCTAGTAGAGACTTTATTGATGTGATTTGACATCAATTTGTCATGAATTGTCACCTATAATATTCATTCTGGAACTGGTGTGGGAGTAGTTAGTTTTATGATTCAAAGACTTTTTTTTTTCTTTGATGTTTCTGTCAGATTTCTAGCATTGATGTCAAAGGGGGAGTGATATTGATGTGAACAAGAAAGTGAAAGGGGAGTGATACTCAAAGTTATATGTGGGAGTTTGTTGGCTATCTTCCATAGGGGGAGACTTGTTTGGAATTTCTTGGTACTTAGATGTTTTTCACATCTAGTGTTGCCATCAATACCAAAGGGGGAGATTGTTGGCCATTTTGTGGAATTCATTATCTGTTGCATTTATGTTTTGTCATTGATGCCAACACTAGTTATTTGGATGCTTTCACAACACCCTTTTGGTCCTGGTAGACTGAGTAATTTTTAATTAACTTAGATTCGACATGATCTAGTAGGCTCTGGTATAATCTAGTGATGGAGTTTGCTTGTTCATGATACTTATACTCATATTTGATCAGTTGGTTTTGGTCTAGAGATTGGATGTTATCCTGCTTACTTAGAAGATTGGTTTCTAGTTTTGGTGAGGTTTCATAGACAAAGATTTTGATGGAGATCTTTGATGAAATACATAAGCGGTGTTGGTTCAGCTTCTGGTGGAGTTTCAAGATATTATTGGTGATCGTGTTTGGCGGTTGGAGATCATTGTTGTATCATGTGGATGTATACTTGGTCCTGGTTGATCTAGGTTATGGACTGACTTTAATGTAACGTGTGGATAGGACATATGGATGTATTTTTGGGATGTCTTATGTGTTGATATTATTTGTTTGGTCTAAGGACAACATGGTTTGTAATTATGTAATCAGTTTATTGTCTGGTGGTTGACCTTATTGGTTATGGTATAGTGTTTTATATACATAGATGTAAGATCTCATTGTAGATCATCATGGTCAAGGAAGGTAATGTGAAAATTGATAACTCAATGATGAATGGATAGTACCAAACTAGTACTGAGGGGGGGGGGTGAATCAATACAAACAAAAACACAATCCTAAACCAGTTTGATAGCAGACACTTCAAATGACTGATAGATAGTGACACTGGTTTGAAACATAGTACAACCGGTAAAGCTAAGAATGGCTGAGACAAGCATTAACTGGTTACTCACTTAGCTTTCCACTCAACTCAATACTATACTTCCATTTCACCCTTATGCATGAACAAGTAATCTATCATACAAAATATAATAGCTTGTCACCATGATCATGAATCACTGCTTGATAGAAAATAACAAAGCATCACAAGAAAGAAGCATCACACATGACACAAATAATTTTCAGGTGGAAACCCAACTGGGAAAAACAATGGTGGGGATGAATACCCACAAGCTATTTTGAACTTTTTAGAAGCCCACTCTGTCAGGATCCTTGTCCAGTTAGAGACATTACAATAGGTTTTGTTAGGAACCGATCCTGTTAGGGATCACCTGGTTAAGGGATGGCTAGAATACTCGGTTAAAGGTTACCTTGTTAAAGGATTTCAAGAACTCAATGACTTTGAGTCACCCTGTTAAAGGATTTACAAGAAGCCGGTTAAAGCTACCCTGTTAAGGGATTTCTCAACTATTGATGTGGTTAAAGATCAATAGGTAATGCAGTGATCTGATGATAGCACTCAATGTCAATGCAGATCCGCTTTAGCTCCTCTTTACCTTCTGCACTTTCACTCTACAGGTATCACTTCTCTCCACTGGTCTAGCAAGAATCACGTATCACTTCACTTGGATACACACACACACAACTTTTGCCAACAACCTCAGAAAGAAACACAACATCAACCTTATAGGAAACAAATAGGTTGGTAGCATAAACCCTAAACCCTAAACTTGTTAGGTTAAGTAATTCAAATGGTTCAATCCTGACCGTTGAACACATTGCATTTAATGCAATAGTCTTGAACTGATCTCAAGACATTCTCCATCGTTCATCTTCCACCACTTTCATGGCGGCTGATAACCCATCACGTGTTTTCACCATTTACAGACTTCGCACATTCCCGAGGAAGATAGGAACAATCTCCTTCATGCAGGATCCTTCATGCACACAAGGATGACATGGCAACACAGTGTATTTTTCTTTGCAATGCTAACTCATCACACTCAAAGTCATTAGTTGAGTCACACAAGCTTGAAGCTCATCAACTAGAAACCTTGAGACTACCAACCAATAGTCACACAAAGGTTCCATGTACCGATTCCCATAACAACATGCCGGTTCACCTTGAACAAACATACTGCTTCACTTTGGCATATATACCGGTTCACAATGTTATACCGGTTCTCACATATACTGGTTCATTCTTCTTCAGCATATTTGACATCAATGACAACATATAATGTCATTATGTCCTCATACCGGTACACATAACGCCAACACAAATAATGTAATATTATTCAGGTAGAGGAGTTGTTCGATCATTAGAGATCGAATTGGGTTTATGTAAGAGGGTTTAGTCCTCTAGTATTGAGCTTATCTGGAACTGTACTCAAACATAGGAGATGTTATCTTTTGCAGTTCAACACTTCTTTGGATTGTAGTCTGGATTTGTATGTAGTCAGTGAGGCTTCTTTTGTGTTGAGCAGTGCACTATAGGTTGTTGGCCTTCCTGCAAGTGCAGGCCCCTTCATTGTAATTCACATACTTACTACAAAAATATTATCTAACTATGTGTAGGCTTCCCACTATGGTTAATCCATTTACTAGGTTTTCCACATACAAATCTTAGTGTTATGTGGATGCCTTTTCTTCTGTGATTATTTTTTATGCTTAATTGTATTAACTGCTATTTCGGTATTAATGTTTTGGGTCTTGGTATTAAAGTTTAAATTGCTAAATGTTCCTAGAATCTATGACAAGTGATTCACCCCCCCTCTTAGTTGTCTTCTAGTTATTTTAACTATCTAACACATGCCATAATATATAATACAAATCACTCTTATTTGGATCTCCATTGGTTATGGTGAGACCCATAACACATCGAATTACCTTACACAAATCATATCTGGACCAAAAGGGAGGATTAACATATAACATCACATCTAGCTATGAAACATACCACAACATTAGGAGAACACAAAGATATTTTCAGACCACAAAAATCATATATCCATAATGCAAAAAACATAGCTAATGAAGATAACAACATCAAAAAAATCAATAACAATTTCTAAACTTGAACACTTCCAGAACAACAAATAGAATAACTGCAACACCAATACAACAAAATATCTCTGCACCATAGACTTCCATACTAACATTTATGACATCAATGACAACAACAACAACAATGATGACAACAACAACACATACTTCCAACAATATCTCCCTTTTTCATTGATGGCAACACTTGACCAAACTACAAAACATACTGCTATATTAGAAATTGCTTTCACTTTCACTCTGAAGTAGTTTTCTTTTTCTTCTCCCCCTTTGCCATGAAAGACAAATGCCACAATACCATCACACCATCTAGTGTTCCCCCTGAGAGAAACTACAACATTAATCTAGGAAAATAAATAGCCATGAAACCTCCCCTTGGAAAGATGCACCTCCATAATGGACCTAGTTAAAAGGAGGGACAATAACCCCAAACTTCTCTTGAAGAGACTCAAATGTATCATTTGTCAATGCCTTAGTGAATTTTTTTGCAACCTTTTTTTTTGTAGAAATATATTCCAACTGAACTTCCTTCTCAGCAACCTTCTCCCTTAAGAAATGATATATGATTGAAATATATTTTATTCTCAAATTCATTGTTGGTTCCGATATCAACAAATTGCTTAACCCTAAGAGTATGCCAAATTCTATAATCAAGCTTCACAAGTGATTTGGCCAACGAAGAAGAATCAACCCAGAGGTAGACATCTGCTCTTTAAGATCTATCATGCCTTGGCAAGTGTATCTTTATCATCAATAATTAATCAATTCTTTTGATAATAATAAAACAGATTAAAATCCTCACACAAATTATGAGAGTAAATATCTTCAATCATACATTATTCTCCCTTATATATTCCATTCTAGCATGAGGACACTAAAATATATAAATTAAAATATAAAACTACTTTCTACTACTACTACTAAAATGAAAAGAACACAATCTAAAAACATAGATGAAAGAAACTTTGAGAACATTTGGGATTGGTGACTTTCCTATAGGGCAACAAAGTCTAACCACACATGTCTATTCTCCTAATCATAATTCAAATTGCTTGGCACCTTAATTGTTCATTCCTTGCATAAACGTGCATAAATTTAATGTTATTAGGTTTTTCTTTTTAATCCAAATGATTCTTTAAAATTATTGTGACATATTAAATGAATTTTAATTTTGCCTTGTAGAAGCCAATTGAATAAATCACATAGAGAAGGAAAGTGGCTTTGATAAATTAGAAATCAAATTGGAGAAAACCACACAACATATATCAAATATGACTATAAAAACAATTGAGATTAGAATAGGATCCTTACATTTATATTATCACCACTACAAAAAAGTTACAACAATTTGTTGCTTGTGTTCTTTCTTATGGGTTTTCTCACAACTCCTTTATCAGTCTTGGTTCCTCCCTTATATAGAAAATAGGAGAAGCAACAAGCTTCAAACCATTATGAGATGAATATTCAATTAACTATGCCCAAAATGAAATGATGTACCTTTTCATTAAAGATAACAAAGCATAATTAAAATATTTTGAAATGTTTTTAATTAAAACAAAGTTTCTAACAAGAGACAAATAAAAGATGAGGAAAATTGGTGACCATAAGTTCAACTCCTTATCTTCATAATCTTAATAGTAACCCAATGGATCAAGAAAGGTTCTATTTTCAATTGTAGAAAACTTCATGACCACTGGATCACACTTCTTTGCATCATTCTTCTGAGGGCTTTAAATACTAGCTTTGTCACTGATAGACATCAAAATCACTAGGCCACTTATATTTCTGCACTTCTAGGACATTCATCATGTGATCTTTGCATCTTTTGTTTGTTATAGAATAAACCTCAGAGATGAACCTAGTATATCCATTATCTAGTGTTACCACTCTGTCTAGAAAAAGATTGAAACTTTGCACACTAATATCCTTTTCTTTCTACTTATGAGTGAGCATCTTGATGAATAAATGATGAATAGTCAGTACCAAACCAGTACTAAGAGGGGGGGGGTGAATCAGTATAGTCAAAAATACTTTTCCTGAACCAGTTTGACTGCAAACAGTGCACTTTGACTGGCAAGCACTAACACCAGTCCAAACCAGATTACTACTGATAAAACATAGTAAGAATATCAAAGACATAAACCAGTAAAACTTAGCTTTCCATACAATCTAATACCTCCTTTCCTCGTCACCCTTATGCATAAACAAGTAATCTATCATCAAAAATATAATGACTGCTAGTTAAACATATTTTACTAGTTTGACATAGAACACTAAACCATCACATGAAAGGCATCACACATGACACACTGATTTTTCATGTGGAAACCCAACTAGGAAAAACCACTGTGGGGATGAATACCCACAAACTATTCTTAAACTCTTTTGAAGTCCGCTCTATTAGGAGCCTAGTCTGGTTAGAGACTTTTACAATAGGTTTTGCTAGGAACCGATCCTGCTAGGGATCACCCGGTTAAGGGATGGCTAAATACATGGTTAAAGGTTCAAACCCTGTTAAAGGTTACCTCGCAAGAGGATTTGAAGAACTCGTTAAGTTGAGTCATCCTGTTAAAGGATTTACACAAAAGCCTGTTAAAGCTACCCAATTAAGGGATTTTCTAACTACTAAAATGGTTAGGAGTCAACAGGTAATATACTAATCTGATAACAACACTCAATGCCAAGGGAGATCCACTTAAGCTCCTCTTCTTTTGCAATCACACTCTGCAGGTATCAACACACTTCTCCGGTTTGGAAAGAATCAAGTATCACTCACTGGGATACACACATAACATTTGCCAACAACTTTAAAATGAAAAACATCATTGACCTTATAGGAAATAGATAGGTCGGTAGCATAAACCCTAAACCCTAAAAATTTAGGTTTTACAATCCAATCGGTTCAATCCTGTATGTTAATCACACTACATCAAATACAACATTCTTGAATGGATCTCAAGATGTTCTCCAACATTCATTCTTTGTCACTTTAGGAAGTTGATAACCCATCACACGCTCTCCACCGTTTACAAAGACTTCTCACATTCCCTAGGTAGATAGGATCAATCTCAATGCAAGATCCTCAAGGAAATCCTTCATGCGCACAAGGCTGACGTGGCAACACTTATATGATCTTCATTATAATTCCAACTCATCACAAGATGTCATCAGTTGAATCACACAGGCTTGGAATGCATCAATCGAAAACCTTGAAGCTGAGACTACCAACCGGTAGTCATGCCAAATGAAACCCCAATGCAAAACTTCCATTTACCGGTGCTCATCCCAACATGCCAGTTCACCTTTAACGATCACCCCGCTTCACTTTTTCACAAATACTAGTTTACATCATCATACCGATTCTCTTGCCAGTTTTCTTACTACACCATACTGGTTCATACTTCAGCATATTGACATCAATGACAACATACAATATCATCATGTCATCATGCTCTGCACATATGCCAACAATCCCCCCCTTTAGAATTGATGGCAATATACAAAGATATCTTTCTACTTCTTCTTCACATCTTCTCCCCAATACTGCAAATATCTTCTCTACTTCACATCTTCTCCCCCTTTGACAACAATGCCAAAGTGGACGCATACATATCTATGTTTCAGTATGCTGCTCCCCCTAAGGAGTAGGATCCTTCAACACACCGATCCTAAAAAAGATATATGAATGTAAGTCCTGACCGATGTGGAGCACACACCTTTAGTTCACCTATTGAAGGGGCATCACCCCTAAGTCACCTCTCAAATAGGTAAAGGTAGCCTTCGGTAGAGGCT
Source organism: Cryptomeria japonica (assembly GCF_030272615.1). NCBI lineage: Eukaryota > Viridiplantae > Streptophyta > Pinopsida > Cupressales > Cupressaceae > Cryptomeria > Cryptomeria japonica. The sequence continues at coordinate 193,830,237 of NC_081412.1, read as the reverse complement.
TGGTGAATATGTCTACTAACTGCTCCTTACTAGAAACATGTTCCAGTACAACTTCTCTATTCTAAACCTTTTCCCTCAAGAAATGATACTTGAGCTTGAAGTGCTTGGTTCTAGAATGTAAAACTAGACTCTTGGAGATGTTAATTGCACTTGTGTTGTCACAAAGTATACTTACCGGTTCAGATACAGGAACTTTGAAGCCATTTAATACATGCTTCATCAAAATTGTTTGGGTGCAGTTCATAAATGCTGCAACATACTTCGCTTCTGTTGTAGACTGAGAGATACAACTTTGCTTCTTACTCATCCATGAGACTAGTCTACCACCAAGAAATAATGCACCACTGGTTGTGCTCTTCCGGTCGTCCACATTTGTCATGCCCAAACTTTTGGGCACGAATGGGATAATTTTTTTTTTAAAATTCCAACTTAATAACATTAAATTGCAATTATGAAATGCACTAACAAGTTTTGTCTTAACTACATGGGAGTTAACTTTAACCACTAAAACAAGTAGACAAAAATAATTTTAAAATTAAATGTGGATTACTAAAAGAATTAATTTATTTTCTCATCAAAATTGGTTAATAGTTAATTAAATCAAAACTCCCTAAAATATTTGGCGAAGATATTATTAATCTCCAATAAGTCTATTTTGTCTAAAATTCATTTTAATCAATAATTAAAGATAAATCGACTAAAGAGTCAATTAATTCAAAATGAATATCTTCCTTAAATTTATTAATAACATAATCTAAAAACATCCCTTTTCTTTTATACCCTTATGTTTAACAACAAACTTCTAATAAAATATTTGATCTACCAGTTGCCCTTAAACCACATTATTACTAAATGTTTAAATTTAAATAAACATTAATACATGTATATTATAAAATTTCTTTAATATATATAAATTATATATATTTTTCCTTAAACAAATATTATTACAACTTACTCAAATTCTCTCATATTATTATAACTCTACAATTTTGTCAAAAATTATATTCATAACCCTGTAGATATAATACACACACACACACACACACACACACACACACACACACACACACACACACATATATGTACATATATTTATATATATAAAAATAAAAGTGTTATAACCATGAAAACCCTAACCCTTTATTTATTATAAAATAAGCCAAAATTAAAAAATAAAAATCAGATAGTTTATTTAATTCCTAGACTTATTTTCTGCAAGTAATTAAAATTTCTAGAAGTAAATAAGTTCAAACAGCAACTTTGTAAATCTAGAAAGATTATTAAAATAAAACTTTAGAAATGGATATATTAAATTTTGATTTTATTTTCTGCAATAAATAAAATGACAGATTTAAATAATTTTATACAACAACTATAAAAATATATTTCTATTTAACTAGTTAGACTATTTAACTTAGATTTTAATTTCTACAAATAAATGAAAGGAACAATGACAGAGATTTAATATACTGTATTTGAATTTCCATAGACAGGACTAAATATTTTATTTCCAGCTTTCTATCATTCATGCTTTTCTAATACTTTCTTTTCCAATATTTCAAATGCATAAGGAAATAAATGAACCCTTATTTACAAAACAACATGCATGCAACAAATAATATTTTAGAAACTATAGGAACTTAATCCAAGATAAACCTTTTTTTTTTTTTTGCAACAAAATAATAGTTAAAAAAAAAAACAATATATCTCCTCAAAGTATATTTAAAGTACATTCCAGGCAACCTTACAAATAGATCTCTTATTTCTAATAAAGAGGACTTCCAATAACAATGGGTACATTTCCTTTTCAAAGAAATTACAATATATAGTTTCCCTTTTTTTTTATTGCTGCAACTTAAAATACAAGCTATTCCATTTCCCAATCTTTTTCTGCAAACACACAAATCCTGCAACTTCTACTGGTTCTTTTCTTTTCTTCCAAAAACCTGCAATTGAAGCAAAAGCTATGACAATGGAGAGCTCACCTCCCAGCCTAGGCTAACTAGTAGCCACCCCCGAGCTTGGAGAACCAAGCCCTAGATAGGTAACACACATGCAAACACAATAAACACAGGAAAAACAATCACATACACATTCCCAACCCAGGCTACACTACACCACTCATGTGATGACTATACACGGGTGGTAGTGGACCCAATACCCTGAGGAGACTGCAAGTATAGTAAAACTCAAGGCCACCTCATGGAAAACAATGATAGATCTTAAGTATAACAACCCCACAACCTTATGCCCCCCAAGGTATTCATACCTTATTTTCCTCCTTATGACCCCCAAATGCATAAACAAGCCATGTAGCAAGGGTTACATAGTAATCCCTTGAGATCACTCTCTTAACGAGAGCCTCTCACTCAAGGGTTGTCAAACTTCTACCACCCACAAGACCATCCTCTCTCTGAAGAGTAGGAGGTCTTGGTTACTCCCAAAACACAGTATATATGCAAGATTAAAATGTAGAACACAATAAAAATTTTCATAAGGGAAAAATACAAGAGACAAACCTTCTCACACATGCAATTCTTTTCAACATAACATGCAATATAAAAACATAACAAAGAGAATTTTAACCAACCTTCAACTGCCTAAAGGTATGCTAGATAAGTTGAGGATGAGCAACCCAAATCCACAATCCCTTGCTTCTCTACCCTTAGCCAAATTCCTAAAACCAAATCTATCTTTTCTTTCAAAAATTCTTGTCTCCAAAAATGGAGAGTGGGTGATTACCCGCAAAATCTCTCATTCTTGCCTAGAAGGCCTCAGTGAGAGTTCTCACAGGTTTCTAAAATTGAAAAAGGAAAAGTCAGAAAAAGATCCGAAAGGATCTCTTATCAAAAAGGAAAGTTAACAACTTAGGTGATGCCTTCTAATTTTCAATTTTCTCTCAACTTAGGAAATCCACTTTTTAGGGTGTCTAAATGGTCGCATGGGAGTTGAAACATGCCTAAAATTACTCCTAACCCTTAGGTATACCATATGGGATTTAGGAAACACTCTTAAACTACCCCTACGTGTCCATTTAACCCCTTTTAAACCCCTCTGGAGTTAATTTTCGGGTCAAACTTAAGTTGACCACCCCAAAGGTTCTCTTCCCAAGGCAATTATGGAATCACATTAAATTAATTGAAAAAGCTATGGTTAAACAACTCCCTCCAAGAGACAATTTTAAAAAAATAAAACATAAATCAACACTTGTCAAGTGACGCAATAAAAATACTTTTACAAAATTATACATGAAATCTCGTCTCTTGTTGGATTTACACAAATAAATAAATTCAATCTAACACACATGCCACATCCACTTTTACAAATAAAATACTATACAAATGGGGTGTTGTCTCTCCAAATAGACAAACCCTGGTCTTATGGACGTACATAGGTCTAGGTTTGGTTCTCCATAATATTTCCATGGTCACATGGATAATTTTCCTGCGCATCTCAATTACACATTAGTAATTCCAAATAACCTCATATAATATAAAACACATGAATAAGAATACACATCAAACACTCTGCATACAATATACATTTAAACAAATCAATACATCTTACATCCAAACAACTCCACATAAGCAATATCATAATTTTGATCCACACATAAAACATGCATCCTATTTCTATCATCATAGTAAAGTCCTGCAAATCCAATAATGACATATATCACCTCAAATTCATCCTATTCTAGAATCATATAGTGTTCTATATCATAAAGCATATAAATGAAGCATCAACATATAGCAATGTTATCCAAATCATGGAATCATATATGTTCTAAATCCATAATGCATAAAAATAAAGCATCTATAATAGTCTCAACATAAAAATCACTGAAATGCTAGACTGAGTCGAGGTAGGGCCTCACAACATTACCAGCCCTATCAGCATCTATAAACACTTTCAGGTTGAAATCATTACTATATGGATACTATATTCCATAGTCAATAGTTCCTTTTATATATCTTAGAATCCGCTTGACTGTTACCAAGTGGGATTCTCTTGGGCTTTTCTAGAACCATGCAATAATGCCCACTACATGTGCAATGTCTAGTCTGCTATGTACTACATAGTGCAATTTACCAATCATTGATCTGTATTCTTTCCCATTTGCCATCACCGAGTCATCCTCTTTTGATAATTTACAACCAGTCACCATCGGTGTACCAATCGGTTTGTTGTCTTCCATGCCAAAGTTCTTCAATACCTCTTTGACATACTTGGACTGAGTGATAAAGATTCCATCTTTCATTTGTTGAATCTGTATTCCAATGAAGAACTTAATCTCCCCTATAAGTGACATCTCAAATTTCTTTTTCATCTCATTTGCAAAATCAAGACTCATCTTGTCATCTCCTCCAAAATTTATGTCATCAACAAATACCTCATAGATTAGAATCTAATCTCCTTCTGATTTAAAATAGATATTGTTATCTTCACTTGTTCTTTCAAATCTAATCTTCACCAGATGAGAGTGCAAGTGTTCATACCATGCTATAGGTGTCTGCTTTAGTCCATACAAGGCTTTATGTAGCCTACACACCATGTCACTATCTTTTGATAGGGCAAACCCATCTGGTTGCTCTATATACACCTCCTCTTTTAGTATTCCATTTAGGAATATAGATTTTACATCCATTGGTTATACTTTGAATCCCTTGAAGGTTGCATATGCAAGAAGCATATGAAGTCCTTCCAATCTGGCTACTGGAGAAAAGGTTTCTCCATAGTCTTCTCCTTCTTCTTGAGCATATCCTTCACACACCAGTCTGGCTTTGTTTCTAACCACTGAGCCATCTTCATTGAGCTTATTTCTAAAAACCCATTTGGTGCTTATGACATTTTTATGCTCAAGTCTGGGTACCAAAGACCATGTACCATTCTTTTCTATCTAGTCAAGTTCCTCTTCCATTGCCTTGATCCAGTCTTCATCTTTATGTGTCTCTTTGAATGTTTTAGGCTCAAATTTAGAGATCATGCAAGAGTTTTCTCTGACCTTTCTTCTTGTAATAATTCTTGCATCCTTGTCTCCTATGATCTATTTTGGATCATGATTTAGCTTTACATACCTAGGAGTGATCTTAGTTGTTTCCTCTTTCTTTTCTTCTTCATCCTCATCTTCATCAGTATCAACATCTATCAGTGTAGGAGCACTACTACTAGTGCTAGGTTGTTTTACAACCGGTTCCTAGAAGGTTACTACCAGTTCATCTCCTACTTGGTCACTGCCGATTTCCTCAGGTTTCTCAGAGGTTTCATCAACTCTAACATTGATACTTTCAAAAATTCTCTGAGTCCAACTGTTGAAACATTTGAGAGCTTTACTCTTGGTGGAATACCCTAGGAATATTCCCTCATCACATTTAGCATCAAACTTGCTTTGATGTTCACTCCTCTTGATATAACATTTGCTACCAAACACTCTAAAATAGCTTACCACTAGTGTCTTACCAGTCTAATACTGATAAGGTATTTTATCCTTACCCTTTTTGATGAGTACCCGGTTCATTGTGTAGATTGCAATGCTCACCGCTTCTCTCCAAAAGGTGTGAGCAACTTTTCCTTGGATCAACATAGTTCTAGCTGCTTCAGCCACAGTCTGGTTGTTCCTCTTTGCTAGGCTATTCTGCTATGGATTCTGGGGGGCAGACAATTACCTCTTGATGTCATTCTCTTCACAGTATTTGTTGATTTCACCAGAAGTGAATTCTCCTCCTTGATCAGTTCTAAGGCATTTGATTCTCTTACCGCTTTCTCTTTCTACCAGTGCTCTGAAGGGTTTGAACTTTCCAAAGGCTTTAGACTTGTCCTTCAAGAATATAACCCACATCATTCTTGAGAAATCATCAGTAAGAATCATAAAATACCTATCTCCCTGCACACTCCTAGTTTTCATAGGACCACACAAATCAGTATGCACAAGATCAAGTAAATTTTCTATAGTGAAATATTTACCTTTGAAGGTTGAGGATGACATTTTCCCCAATTGACACTCTCTGCACAAAGGATTTTCCAGTTTGCTCAGCATAGGCAAATTTCTAGCTTCCTTGATCTTACTGGCTTTCACAATGTTGTCAAAATATACATGGCAGTCTCCTATGCCATATCCAACTAACATCAAACTTACCCATAAGACATCTACTGATATTTGCATTCAACTAAAATAGGTTACCTTTACTCTGCATACCAGTGGCCATCAGTTCACCATTCTTTCCTTTTATTTTGCACACCCCATTTTTGAATTCTAGAGTGATTCCATTATCATTTAGCTGAGCAACACTCAAAAGGTTGTGTCCAAGACCTTCTACCCAATACACATTATCAACACTGCTTTTTTCATTCAGAGAGATGGACCCTCTACCTTTTACCATACATGGTGCATCATTACCAAAATGAACCACACCACCATCATACTCTTCTAGAGATAAAAACTTACTCTGGTCACCAGTCATATGGTGAGAACAACCACTATCAATAAGCCACTCATTGGAATTATCAAAGTGGGAGACATCTTCCTTATCTATGACAAACACAATGTCTTCACTTTCTTCATCTTCTGATTCCTCATCGGTGACACCTTCATCAATTTCTACAAAATAGTTTATCTGGTTTCCTCCTTTGAACTCCTTGAACTTTTCTAGTTTGTCCTTATTATCACCATTAGGATAGTTTACACCAATGTGTCCTATCCTATTGCAAGAAAAGAATTTTAAAGGGAGCTTACCTCTATATTTATCAATTCCCTTAGGAAGTCTCTTGACAAGAAAAGATTCAAATTCCATTAGGATCTCCTCATCATCCATTTCTCTACTTTGTCTTGGTTCACCACTGGTACTAGCTTCTTTGCCCTTTCTAGATGGTGCAACAGATGCTCTAAAGGTTGATTCAGTCTTCTGAATACTACCATCATAATTATTTAGCTCATAAGTTGTCAACCTAGCAATGATGGAGTCTACGGATACCTTTGTCTTGTCTATAGACCTCAATTCTTGAATAGCAGGAACCTTTATTGCATAGACCAGTAATAAGGATCTCGAGACTTTGCTAATAACAATGGAATCATCTATTTTGCCTCCTACACTCTTGATGTCTCCAACAACAGTTTTGATTCTTATTCCATATTGTTTAATGGTCTCTCCTTCAACCATCCACATGTCTTCAAACTTTCCCTTAAGGCTCTCTTCCTTTTCTTGTTTCACATGTTCATCTTCGCCATAGATATTCTCAAGAGCATCCCATACTTCTTTGGGATTGTCTTTATCCTGAACATCAATAAACTCAATGTCAGATAGACTGCTGATTAGGGCTTCCATGACTTGCCCATTCTCTCGAATATCTCTCTTTTGCTCATCGATGAGAGTACCAGTAGGGATAACATAAGCATTCTCAACATAGCTCTAGTGTTGATCACCCATGCTTTTGATGTATATCTTTATTTTGTCCTTCCATATTTTAAATTTGTCTCTGTTGAACTTTGGACCTTCCTTCTTCATCATTACAGTAGGATCTTTTCCTCGAGCGGTTAAGCTTACAACACAGAGGACCTGAAAGATGCTCTGATACCAATTGATGAATAAATGATGAACAGTTAGTACCAAACTGGTACTGAGAGGGGGGGGTGAATTAGTACAGTCAAAACCACTTTTACTGAACCAGTTTGATAGCAAATAGTGCACTTTGACTAGAAAGCACTAACACCGGTCCAACCCGTATTACTACCGATAAAACACAATAAGAATGTCAAAGACATAAACCAGTAACACTTATCTTTTCATACAATCTAATACCTCATTTTCACTTCACCCTTATGCATAAACAAGTAATCTATCATCAGAAATATAATGACTGATAGTTCAACATATTTTACCAGTTTGACATAGAACACTAAACCATCACATGAAAGGCATCACACATGACACATTGATTTTTCATGTGGAAACCCAACTGGGAAAAACCATGATGGGGATGAATAACCACAAGCTGTTCGTGAACTCTTTTGAAGTCCGCTCTATTAGGATTCTAGTCCGGTTAGACACTTTTACAATAGGTTCTGCTAGGAACTGATCTTGCTAGGGATCACTCGGTTAAGGGATGGCTAAATACCCAGTTGAAGGTTAGAACCCTATTTAAGGTTACCTCGCAAGAGGATTTGAAGAATTCATTAAGTTGAGTCACCTTGTTATAGGATTTACACAAAATCTTGTTAAAGCTACCCGGTTAAGGGATTTTCCAACTGTTGAAATGGTTAGAAGTCAACAAGTAATATACTGATCTGATAACAACACTCAATGCCAAGGCATATCCACTTAAGCTCCTCTTCTTCTGCAATCACACTCTGAAGGTATCAACACACTTCTTCAGTTTGGCAAGAATCAAGTATCACTCACTGGGATACACACATAAGATTTGCCAACAACTTCAAAATGAAAAACATCATCGACCTTATAGGGAATAGATAGGTCGGTAGCATAAATCCTAATCCCTAAACATTTAGGTTTTACAATCTAGTCGGTTCAAACATATCTCAAGATGTTCTCCAATGTTCATTGTTTTCCTCTTCAGGAAGTTGATAACCCATCACGTGCTCTCCACCATTTACAGAGACTTCGCACATTCTCGAGGTAGATAGGATCAATCTCCATGCAAGATCCTCAAGGAAATCCTTCATGTGCACAAGGTTGACGTGGCAACACTTATCTAATCTTCATTACAATGCTAACTCATCACAAGATGTCATTGGTTGAATCACACAGTTTTGGAAAGCATCAACCGGAAACCCTAAAGCTGAGACTACCAACTGGTAGTCATGCCAAATGAAACCTCAATGCAAAACTTCCATTTACCAGTTCTCATCCCAACATGCCGGCTCACCTTGAACAATCATACTGCTTCACTTTTTCACAAATACCGGTTTCACAAATACCAGTTTCACAAATACTAGTTTACATCATCATATTGGTTCTCTTGCCAGTTTTCTTACTACACCATACCGGTTCATACTTCAGCATATTGACATCAATGACAACATACAGTATCATCATGTCATCATGCTCTGCACATATGCCAACACATCCATGGCACCATTTGATTAAATTGACTTTTTCAATCATTGAAATCTGTAAAATTATTATCTTTATCCACAATTGAAAGGATCGTCCAATGTTTTAATGTGTGGAAAGGATCAATCTTGGCCTTTATCGTAGGTTCTTCTACAAAATATACTTAAGCTCTTCTCACATTTTTCACCATTTTTTCAGTTATTTTGATCATAGGGGGAGCACTACGATCTCTTTGCAACACTTTGCACAATATGATCAGAGTATGATGCACTAGTTTCCACCTTTTGGATAATGGCTCCAATATAGGCTTGTTTTCCTTAAACATGTCCAATGCCTTCATCAATGACTCATAACTTTTGTAAACATCCTTGATTTTATCAATAACATATTTTACCTTGTGTGATAATATCTTTTCAAATATACAAAAAGTTTGTTGTGTCATCTTCTTCTTATTGTCCTTATTTATTTTCCTCAATTCTTCAATTTCCTTTCCATAGTTTTCCTTTTCTACAATCCATCTCTTGGTATCAACAATTTTATCAATTGGATTTGGTGGTGCATGCCTATGAAGGACAACTACCTTACTCTAACTGGCCTCTTAATTGTTCAACTAGTCCTTCAATTTAACATTTTCAATGTATAATTTATTTATTTCTTCATTCATATCAATTTGAATATTTTCATATTCAAGAATTTTTTGTTGCATTCCTTTTACAACATCCCTTGTGAACATTACAAAGTGTATGGTGGCTACTTCCAAGGGGGAGGTATCTTTAAGTGTTTTCAATATAGCAACTCCTTTGGTTTCTTGGACCATGTCAACTAACTTCAGCTTGTCAGTGCTCTTGAATCTTACGCAATCTGCTGAAGTCTTTCTCTTAGGGTTGTAGCCTATCCCACTTACCCCTTATTTTAAATCAAACTCTGCCACTAACAATGGGTCCCCCTGATGCATGACTTGATCCAATAGAAACATGTGTTTCACTATCATCCCATGGACAATTAACATGTTTCTTTTCAACACCATCTCTCTCACTTCATTTGGATTGACATCTATCTCATGAAATCTTAGTTCCCTAAAAGTTTTTATTGGAATTTGGACATGCTATGATTCATCAACAACCATAATATTGATTTGTTTCTTTTCTTCAAACTCTTTCATCTTGATTTTTATCCAAAAATATTTGAATTTGTGTGTTTGGATGAATTCATCATCTTCTATAAACATTAAAGAAATATATTTTTTTTCATCCTCTTGATCTCCTAGTAGCATATTCCCCTCAGTCTAAGCCCCATGCCCATGTGTCTCCTCCACATATATAGGGGTGATCATTTAGGTTGATCAATTCCCTCTCTATCTTTCAATTTTATAAAGGCACTAACAACTTCATCGGTATCTCCTACTCCTTTAGTTTCATCATATGACACTAAGGGCATTGGATCATCCCTTTTCTTCCTTTTTGGTGGGGGTGGATTGGGTGAAGATTCTCGGACAAAAATTGCATCTGGAGCATCAACAATTACAACCTCTTTGGCCTTTCTCATAGGCAATTTTGCATTTTTGGGTGAGGGATCATTGCCAACTGATTTATATATAATTAAATCCTTTTAAGGATATCAGATTCCTTATTAAAGAATCTAGGGAATCTTGAATCCCTCTTCCTCTCATCCTCTTTGAATTGTATTCGAATATTCTATTTTCTTCTTCACTAAAAAATTTCATCAAAAGTAATAGAGTTTCTAATAGCATCCTCATCTAATAATACTTCATGGGTGACTGATGAATACTAAGAGGGGGGGCTGAATTAGTATACCAAAAAATACTGAACTCAAACACTTAAACAGTTTGGCAGTCAATTGATAAAATGGATTTACTAACAAACCAGTTAAGACAAATGCAAACAAAACAACAAATAAAGCATTCACCCACAGGAGCACAATCACCATAACACAAGAAGTTTTGATGTGGAAACCCAAATGGGAAAAACCATGATGAGTTGAGACTCACAAGTAACTATTTGTAGAATAGAAACCAGACCGGTTAAGGTCATACAATGTTCTTCACTAGAACAGATCCTGTTAGGAATCTCAATCTCTGTTAGGAGATAAGTCCGATTAAAGACTACCTTGTGAGAAGATTTTAGATCCATAGTTGTGAACCACCTTGGTACAGGATTTACAAAGGATTTTCTGGGCCTACCCGGTTAAGGGTTTCAGACTTGTCAAAGATGTGAGTAATCAACAAGTGAGTGATCTAGCAAATAGCACAGTCTGCTTGGTTAGATCCATGATAGCTCATTGTTAATGCATTTCAGCATTACTTCAGTCTTTAGTATATCCATGCTCTGTTACTTCACACAGACTAGATCTTCTCTTCTAAGATCACACATACAAAAACCTCATCAACCACCTTAAAATCCTAACCACTCCTAAAACCCTTGACATGATGTCCTTAAAAGGAATCTGATTTCATGTTGGTCCAATAGGATTCATTGCAAGTTCCTAGGTTCAGTGTATCTAGACACATTTTGTAACATGACACAAAATCACCACCAAAGTGTCAGTGGATGGTAACTCATCACCAAAATACCGGTTGGTAACTCATCATAGAGTAATACCGGTTCATACATTTTACCAATTGTTGGTTCACACATTTTACCAGTACCGTTTTGGCAAAATGAAGACTAGGAAAAATGATAACAACCACTTTGTTCCTTCATTCTTCTTGAGATCCTCAAACCACTTTGGGTCTTCATACCACTTGAGATTGGTAAACACTTTCTGCAAAACACCGATAGTCTAAAGATTATGATACATAATACCAGTTGGAACAAATACCGGTTGAGTATAACTCATACATACAAAAAGTGATCTCAAAGCAAGTGTGTGTCCATCAATGACAATCACAACATCATCATCAAAATGGCCAACAATCTCCCCCTTTGGCATTAATGGCAACACTTAGGAGAATTTTGACATCTAAGTGTTTTACAACAAAAATATGCCATAATCAAAATTACTCCCCCTAAGCATATACACTATCCCTTTTACAGAATATACCATGTATACTACTCCCTTCCAAAGATAAACATGAAAGTATACAAAACATGCATCAAATTTTAAATATAAAATACTACTCCCCCTTTGCCAACAATGACAAAGTACTGCAGAATAACCCCTATTCACATTATCATAAAAATAATAAGTGTTTATGACAATAAGGAGTAAAACTTATCAAAAACTGATTTAAAATCTTGCATAAAGGTCTTCATGGATAAAGACCATGACTCAAGAAATGAGGTAGCAACCTCACTTTCCGTTTGCATCTGAGATACCTATTCATCCATGGTGTCCAAGGTACTCATCTCTTGAGTGACCGTTAAGGCATCCAGATTGAGATAGCACTTCTGAAGTATTTGCACTCTGGGTAGTAGAACCAATTGAAGTTCTTGCAAATCTCTAGTCTGGTTACTAATCTCCAACTCTATTTTGGCAGTCTAGAGTTGAAACCGGTGAATGGTTTGCCCATATGTGGTGAAGGAATCATAGGGCATCTTGAAGGTTCTTATATATGCCTGCAAGTCAAATTGCAACTTTTCCTTCTGTGCAAGTACATCATCACAAAATAGATGGGGTTGGCATATCTTACTGAGCAGTAGTTTCCCCTCATCCAGAGCATCTCTTATGTCCTTCTGCACTTTCTGAAGTTCAGACTAGAGATTGTTTAATTTCTTCACTAAGGCAGTGTTTAGTGCCTTTTGATGCTTCTTTTGTGCATTGGCTTCAACAACATCTTCTAGGCATTGTACCTGGTCCTCTACAATTGTGCATAAAAGTTTTAGTTAGGCCAGAGAGGAATCAGTACTTGGGAGGTTGGTACCAGGAATCAAATTGGTAAGAGTTTCCACCATAGTTTGAATAACATCTTGCTCCTTCTTCCTCCTTAGCACTTCCAGTCTCTCTTAGGCAAGCTTAATGCTTTGCAGCAGCTCTAATTCATTCACAGATTGGAGGTCAATGGGACTGGTGATGTCAGTCGATTTATCTTGACCACCGGTTGACTTTGGGGTCTCCACTTGTGTGCTCTTTTCTACTTCCTCCTTCTCTTTGGCTCTTTGCTTTTCCTCGTCAGCCTTCTTTTACTCCTCTACTTCTTTCTTTATCTTTTCTTCTTCCTTGTTTCTATCTTCTTCTTTCTGCTTCTCTTCTTCTTTCTTCTTCTCCTCTTCCTATTTCTTCTTCTCGTCTTCCTTTTTCTTCTTCTCCTCTTCCTATTTCCTTTTCTCTTCTCCTCCTCCTATTTCTTCTTCTCCTGTTCTGCTTGTTTCCTCTTCTCTTCCTCTTTTCTCTTCTCCTTTTCCTGTGTCTTTTTCTCTTCTTCTTTTCTCTCCTCCTCCTCCTATTTCTTCTTCTCCTCTTCTATTTTTTTCCTCTTCTCTTCCTCTTTTCTCTTCTCATCCTCTTGTTTCTTCTTCTCCTCTTCTGCTTGTTTCCTCTTCTCTTCTTCCTAATCTTTGTCAGCCTTTTCCTTTGTTGTATCTGAAGTGACATTTTCACCATCCAAAGCATCAACGTCAATAGGGTCCATTTGTTTAGTGACCGGTTCTCCTTCACTATCATACACCTCATCCAGTTTTCTAGTTTTCGGTTCTTGTTTAGCCTTCTGACACTTGGTGCAATCTTAGAGCGGCTTTAAAATGTGAGTGGGTATCTTTTACTACTTCAGGGACTTTTCCTTCCAATAACAAGAGTCTTCTTCTTCTCATGAAGAAGAGGCCTTTGTACTTTTCCATAACTTCATAAAGTTCTAAATTTGACACATCAAGAAAATATTGTGCAAATATTTCCTCTCTTATTTCCTGTTCCTTTTCTATGGCAATGCACCATTTGTTATCTAAAGAATTGTATAAAGAATCTGGTGTCACAAATCTAATTTTTGATGGTGACCGGTCATTAATACATAGATATTGAATAATTTCCTGTTCAACTTCCTCCTTTTCATTATCATTAAAATCATCAAAATAATCCGTTAAATCACTCAACACTTTTCTCCTAATATTCTTGATGGTTCTTTGATAATGTGTCAATGGTTTGTAAGAGGAAATGTCAATATTTACCGGTGCTAACAATGTCGATTCATTGCTAGTTGTCTTTGTCTTTTTTTTTGTTTGCCTAGTCTTCTTAGGCTGTTCTTCAGGTTCTGTGTCCTTAGAGTTTGGTGTGTTGCCTTTGGTCTTCCACTTCCTCTCAAATACCTTGGTGGGTGCAACTTCCGGTTTCTTCTTTGCTGGTGACCGCTTGGTCACTTTAGAACTTGTTGAGGTAACTAGTGTCGATATGTAAGACCCCACATCGTTAATACAACCCTAATTGTTGCACATATCACAGTTAAACTAAAATGATGGTAGAATAGAAGTGATGATTATTCTATTAATTATGTTTTTATGCATCACTCTAATTATGTTGAAAATTAAATAGAATTAACATCTAAGTTTCCAATATATGGAATTGATTATTGATAATTAACAATTGTGTATGTGCATATGAAACACAGATTTAATATGTGATTGTTTAGAAATGATGTTTAAATAATTCACAAGTAAAAATTATTGGGAATTTGGACAACAATTTATATGGAATATTATGATGATCTAATTGTGCTTGTGGTTGGATAATGCAGGATAGACGGTGTACAATATAAGGAAGAAAAGAGGATTACTCCAAATCAAATATCTTGTGAAGGTGTTAGAAGGGTAACCTATTTTGCGTAGAAATGGATTAAGGAATATATTTATCTTATTTAGAGTCAATTTTAAATGTGTTGGAGGGCATACAACTTTAGGTCATGTGGTGAGAGAGGAGATTTGAGTTTGAAAACCCTTTGGGTAAAGCCAAAACTCGAATGGGTCTTTGTGTGGGTTTCAAAAAGGTGTTGTGTGGTCCATTTTATGGGTTATGGTTCAAAAATAGACCCCTAGGGTCAATACCTTGGGGTTAGGGACCTTTAGAACCTGTGATAGTGTCCTTTGGGCTTGATGTGACCCTTCAAAATCCCACTTGTTTATAAGTGATGGGATTAGGGTTGAGACCCATATATGTCTTAGCAAGAAGATAGAGAGGCAATTACCCACTTCTCCTTTTGGAGAACTTGGATTGAGAAGAAACTGAAGATGGAAGAAGAAGAAGAGGAAAGGTTCTTGATGGAAAAGTAGAGCATCTTGTGGGATTTAAAGAAAGATAAGTTATTCTTCATCATTGTTGTTGAATTTAGTATAGATGATACTACGAGGATTGAAAATCATGGAAGACTTGAGTTGTGTAAATGTTGGAAAAAAAAGTGTTAAAGAAAGATTTTGCTATACTAGGACACCTTCACCATAGATTTTCATGGTATATAATATGCTTATCTTGCTCAGGGGTATGGCTAGAGCCCACGAGGCTTCATGATACTATTATGGTTGGGAGGAGAGAAAGCATTATTTTGTTGTTTGTCCATTGTTGCTTTGCAATGAAAAATATATGTTATCTTCAAAATTATAGCCCATGGAAATATTATGTAAAAATCCTACACTCAAGAGAAAGGCTTGTTAATTTATTTTCCATTGGAATACATTTAAATATGATTGCATGTTTGTTGGCATATGGTAATTTGGTTAGGTTGAATAATTTTTTTTAGAGTAAGATTTAATATTGCATTCTTACTGTAATATTTAAAATCAGTAGCAGATGTTGTTTAGAACAGTGAAAATTACTTGGAAATAATGAGAAATGAAATTAAAAAAAAAAGCTTTCTGGAATTTCTGGTTTTTCAAAATAAAAAAATAAAAAAAAATAGAAGAGCTTCCTTACTGGTACTTATATTTGAAAAAGAAATGTATGCTTAATGTGTTGGCCACATTTTGTTCAAAAGACCCTGCAATTTGAAATGCAAATCTATATGTTTTTCTGTGTTGGTAGGATTTAATCTGCATAACATTCATCCACAAAGAGTGGAAGGGAAAATTTATTTTGTTAAATATTATGCAAGGACCTAAGTCATTGAGAGTCCCCCTAACAGGAGCCGTTGGGAGCCATCTGTTGATGCGCAACAAAGGTGTCCATCATTGTGGGACTACCGTTTAAGTAGACTTTCACTGGCCATTGTGGTCATACATCTCCTGCGGTCAAAATTAATGAACAAAAATAAGAATCGATTGGCATGTGTGATCCCTGGCTCAACAATAGAGTGCTCGATACATTGATCCATTAGTACTCTTGAAAAATAGCCATTGATCAACCCAATAGGTAGCCATATTTCTTTTTGAGATATTCACATTTTCAGATGGAACTGCACCACTTTGCATGAGGAACTAAATGCACGACTCAGAATGTCTGGTGAAGGAAAATAAATAATAATATTATTAGATCAAGGGTAATATTGTATTACATCATCCAATAATATATTTGACAAGACTCAAGGTGCACTCTCTAATTAAGATGTATCGATCTTCTCTTCACTGCTGTGTAGAATAGGCATCCTTTCTGACCATGAAAGCATTATGATAGAGTTGACAAGCCCAGTCGATACAAAACTATCTCTCATTACTGGTAAGTACAGAACCATCAATTGTTGTGAAACCTCAGAAGCGGCTGACAACCACTTGAAGGAGGATGAACAAGGGTCTATTGCAATAAAATATGTCTGTGAGTCAATGCATACCATACCATACCATTGTATGTTAAAGGATCAGCCTGATTCTTTGGTTGCTCCACACAATTACACAGTCTAACATCTATTAAAAAGATAGATGACTTCCAATGCACAGCGGATAATGGAGTTAAGGGTGTTTAAAGTATAAATACTTTATTTTACTGTTTAGGCAATTATTCTCATTGAGATTCACAATAATGAAAAGATTATCGAGTCCCAAGCCATAGCTATGAATGTAGAGAGCTTCATTCGTGGTCAGAACAGATTAAGAAGCCATTATTCTCCCTGAATGAAATATCTGCCTCTGACCAACTCCTTTCACCTGGAATAAATAGATAGAAAATATGATTTTATGAAGGGAAACAACTTAACACATAGATACATTTATAACATTAATGTGAATTAACTTTCTGTGATAAAATCTATTTAGTATAAATTTTAACTTATCTTATTTTTATAAATTAATTGATTATAATAATAAATGGTAACAAAATTATTCTATACTCAATATGAGCTTTATCTTGTAAAGGTAGAATGAAGATTTGTTAAGGGCATTGTTTCCATATCCAATTGTGATTTTTATTGTTTTGTTCAAAAAAAAAAAAAAAAAAGAAAGAAAATTTATTCTATTTCATAAGGTAAATAATCAACAGTAATAGAATTGTTCTATGTTGAAATTGTAATTTTAGTATCACAAAATAGAATGAAAATATAAATTATCTTATAAAATGATTGGTGAATGATAATAGAGTTATTTTAAAAAAGTTATTTTAGCTTTACAAAGTTAGAAATGAGATTGACTTCTATCTTATCTTTCCTATAAAATAGTTCAGATATTATGACAGAATCATTTCCATATTTCAATTGATTTTGTTTTGGAAACTTTCTTGCTTTATTCCTTATCCCATAAAAGAGTTAAAGAATGATAATGTTGAGAAGAAAATAAAATATTTTTATTTATTTATTTTATATAAGATAACCTTGATTGAAAATGTATATATAGAGAAAGATTTAATCAAAATTTATATTATTAAATAATTAGTAAATCACATGGAATCACATCCATATTATTGGATGATTTTGCTCCATAAAAATAGAATGAAGATTATTGTTCAAACCTATTCATTAAATTAATTAAATAATGATTCCATTAATAATTAACTATTTATTTTCTTATTTCAATCTAATTATTTTGAATAACAAGATTAATATAATCCATTGATTTAGTATTTAATGCTACCTCCCTTAAATTTCATAATTTTAAAGGAGATTCTTTGAAGTAAATAAGAATATAATAGGAAGTTAAATATTTTCCCTTTTTCATAATTGAAAGGTAGGTACCTATGATATTGATAATTTATTTATAAATCTAGGGAACATAAAGAGTAAATGGTCATTTTATTGTAACTTTTTTTTACCATATCCATGGTCTAATTCTTTAGATTAGAAATATTTGATTAAAATCTTGTATAATTGATAAATATAAGAAGAGGGTAATTGTTATAGCAATTATAAATATTATATGAGCATTATATGAGTATTGATTTTGGAGCATATAGAAACTTAGTAATTTATTTGTGTAAGAGAAGAAGAGAAGAGAATGGAAAGAAATTAATTTTATAGATTGTATGATTAATAAATAGAAGGGAATATTTATAGAATAAGAATATTAATTCTATTAATTGGATTCTTTATTTAGAATTAGCAAAGTGAGTTCTTGGGTTGTCATTATCACTAATGTTTATAGTTAAGTTATATTAATATGAATATTAGTAAAACTATTTATCTCAATGAGAATATTAGTGGATTGATGCACTATGTTAATAGGGTCAATAATGATATAAATTATAATTTTAATATAAATATGTATATCCTCCCCTATATGAATATTATTACTTGTGTGGGAATAGTTGAACGTGATGAAGGTTGCTTATGTGTTATATTTATTTATATATAATAATAATAAAAAATAAAAAATTGCTTGTGTTTTGTGTGATAAATTTTTGGGCATTACACGATATAGATGGCACTGCCTTTCCCTTCTTTATTGAAGGTTCTTCAACCAATGTTACCCTTCCAGATAGGTGTCGGTTCTCTTCTTCTTAGGATCAAGAGGTGAGGCAAGTAGGGTAGAGGCATACCCATCTAGCATCTCATACATTACCTCATATCCGATGGGTTCCACTTTTTCTTTTCTAGGCTCAACTGCCTCCATTATGCACTCATCTACTATGATGGTAAAGCAGACATCCTCTTCATACTTCTTGACAATATCACCAGATATCCTTATCTGCTAGCTCATCTTTCACTTTAACTCATCAAAGTATTTGTTTGATACTTTAGGATAACCGGTTCCTACCGCTTGGAGCCTTTCTTTGATTTTCTTGGTAACCGGTTGGTTAGCAGACCATTGTATATCACCGGCTCCTGGGAAATAGCCTTGAAAGTAGAAGAACAATCCTACCAACAGTTTTCCAAATTTAAATCTTAAGGCATTGTCATATTTAATAGACTTCAGGTTCACTAGAAGTTGCCTTTGCATACAGGTGCATAAATCAAGCAAGGCATCTTCCATGATTATCCTGTAGGCGACATTTACTGCTGCAGCAGAGACAAAGTTAATTCTACTAGCATAGAATGTCCGGTATCCTATCACCATACAAGCATACTTGACCAGATCATCCTTGATGGTATTGATAGTCATTCCCGGTTGGTCACTCATAGAACCAGTGAGATTGGTCATTTTGGTCTTGATGACTCTCCTTAGGGCTGACACCTCACCAGTATTGCAGAAACTAATGACGACATGAATAGCTTCAGGTGTTATGTCATGTGTTCTCTCAAGATGCATTTTAACGCCATGAACTCTGCTCAGAATGATGTGAATGTGATCTTCTGTAAACTCTTCAAGAAAAAACACTGCATTGTGAAATTTCTTCTTTTCCAAGATGCTATATTCGGGTTTGATCTTCTTATCATCCCTGCAAAATAGACCTAGCTAGGAATAGATTACTAGTGATCCTAGGTCTTGTAGTTTATAATCAATATACCCTAAAATATCACCTTCTACTATAACTCTAGCAGGTATCTGGGATAGGGCATTGTATTTTGCTTTCTGTTGGATGAAATCTACTGGATCAACAGGTGCACTAGAACTGGAGTGCGATGCAGAAGCCATGATAAACAGATAAACAAGAATTTTGATAAATACCTTCAGAAATCTATAATTTAGGGTTTGCAACTTCAGTTTCGCCACACACTACTTCAATTGCTAGATTACCACTTTGTATTCTTCACTTGACTGATTGATACTATCTCTGAATTCTTCTTCTAAAGTTTTGAAATCTCTCTGAATTGCAAGACAAATTGCCTTTTGTCGCTCTGCACTTGAAAATTTCTTTGCTTGCAAACTGATAAGTGAAAATGATTTGAAAATCCCATTTAAATGAATTCTTCACCTACCATAATAAATGCTCCACCATTAGGGCATAAACCCTAATTTTCCTTTTACCCTTTCCGATCTTTTGTCAATTGACAGGTAACACATATCGGTTAAGGTCTTTTACCGATATAAATCGGGGGTTCGAAACATTTCATCGATTTTCTCCCCCTAAGCTTTTTTGTAGCTTAGTTTGCCAATGCAGAAATAGGTTCTTCTTGTGACACTTCTTCTAGTTTCTTTTTCCAAGTTTTCTTCATATCCACTTGAAAAGTTTCAACATCAATCTTTCCTTCTAGAGTGACTGGTATATCATCTGATATATTCTTTCTCATCCTGCAGATTCATGTTGTATGACCCAGTTTGTTGCAATGATAGCAAACCATTCTAGGTGCTCTCCATGGTCCATTATTAATGTTTCCATTTTTCCTTCTGCATGTTGCAGCAGTGTTACCATGAACATGACAGATCAAGCAGGTTCCTCTCTGACCGGTTGCCACTTGATAGCCACCGCTACTTGACTAATGATTATAGGTATTAAACTGGTTTGGATTTCGGTTCACAGAGGGTTCAGGAAAAACTCCTTGACTCCTTTGAGGATACCTTCTAGTGTTGTGCATGACAGACCTGCATTCAAATGCTCTATGCCCAAACTTGTTGCATGCATAATAGTTTCCATTGAATCTATTGGATCTAGGCTTATTGTTTAGAAAGTAAGGAAAATTATTGTAAGCCTTATTTCTGCATACATTAGTAGTATGTCCTTCCTTGAGACAATTAAAGGAAATAGGTTTGAACTTTTCCTTATGTTTACCCTTTGATGTTGGTTGCTTCTTTGATGCTACATCTTTTGTTCTAGAGGTCTCACCTTCCTCATACTCAGACAAACCAAGTCCATTAGTATTCTTTATCGGTTTTGCTGATTCAAGCTTTTGCTCTAACCTAGTAGCACTCTGATTGAATTTGGCAAGTATCTCTTTTGACTCAGTGAGTTCCTTGCTAATAGAAGCATTGGATTCCCTCAAGGTTGCGTTCTCAGAAATAGCCATGTTTAGTTCACCTTGCATTTCTTCTTTTTCCACTTTACTCTCTTGGAGATGAGCGGTAAGTGCACTGATTTCTTGCTTTAGCTTGGAGATCTCATGATCTTTGTCTTTTACCAGATCTTAAGCTTTCCTCCAGTTCTCAAGCTCTTGACACATTCTGATAGCCAGTCCTTCCAATTCCCTTCTTAGGTTGGCATTAGACTCATTTAGTTTTTCAACTTCTTCAACTAGGGCTTCCATGTCCATTTCATCAGAAGAACTATTTTTAGTTAGCTCCTTCAGTTTCTTAGCATGCTCTCTTCTTTTTGCTGGAGAGGCCTTATACTTGACTTTGGGTTCATCATAGGCTTTCTCAGTCTGAGTGAGCTGATGAGTAAGTTCCCTCACAATGTACTCCTCCATATCTCCTTCCAAGTGGTTAAAATTATAGAAAGGTTGGCTCTGATACCAATTGATGAATACTAAGAGGGGGGGTGAATTAGTATACCAAAAAATACTGAACTCAAACACTTAAGTAGTTTGGCAATCCACCGGTAAAATGGATTTACTAACAAACCAGTTAAGAAAAATGCAAACCAAACAGCAAATAAAGCATTCACCCACAAGAGCACAATCACCATAACACAAGAAGTTTTGATGTGGAAACCCAAATGGGAAAAACCATGGTGATCTGAGACTCACAAGTAACTATTTGCAGAATAGAAACTAGACCGGTTAAGGTCAGACCAATTAAGGTCATACAATGTTCTTCACCAGAACAGATCTTGTTAGGAATCTCAATCTTTGTTAGGAGATAAGTCCGATTAAAGACTACCTTGTGAGAGGATTTCAGATCCACAGTTGTGAACCACCTTGTTAGAGGATTTATAAAGGCTTTTCTAGGCCTACCCGGTTAAGGGTTTCAAACTTGTCAAAGATGTGAGTAATCAACAAGTGAGTGATCTAGCAAATAGCACAGTCTTCTTGGTTAGATCCATGATAGCTCATTGTTAATGCATTTCAGCATTACTTCAGTCTTTAGTATGTCCATGCTTTGTTACTTCATACAGACTGGATCTTCTCTTCTAAGATTGCACATACAAAAACCTCATCAACCACCTTAAAATCCTAACCACTCCTAAAACCCTAGACATGATGTCATTAAAAGGAATCTGATTTCATGTCGGTCTAATAGGATTCATTGCTTGTTCCTAGGTTCAGTGCATCTAGACACATTTGGTAACACGCCACAAAATCACTACCAAAGTGTTAGTGGATGGTAACTCATCACAAAAATACCGGTTGGTAACTCATCACAAAGTAATACCAGTTCATTATTTTTTACCGATTACCAGTTCACACATTTTGCCAATTACCAGTTTGTTAAAATGAAGTCTGGGAAAAATGATAACAACCTCTTTGTTCCTTCATTCCGCTTGAGATCTTCAAACTGCTTGAGGTCTTCATACTGCTTGAGATCAGTAAACACTTTCTGCAAAACACCGATAGTCTAAAGACTATAATACATAATATCGGTTGGAACAAATACTAGTTGAGTACAACTCATACATACAAAAATTGATCTCAAAGAAAGTGTGTGTCCATCAATGACAATCACAACATCATCATCAAAAATGCCAACAGTGACACCTAGCCCAGTTAACAATTTTCTTTTAACATGATTAATGTGAACCTCAAGGTCACACAATCTTTCCTTGCCTACTTTCAAAGAATAATTTGTCTCTATGTAGCCCTGTAGTTCTTCAAGCACATCCGATCCAGTGAAGAATCATGCGCATTTAACAATAGGGGGAAAAAAGGTCCCCTTTTCTTATCGCTCCATGACCTCCTTCTCCATCCACATCATTCACCACATAAATTCCAAAAAGGAAATCCCATGTGAAAAAAATACTAGCAATTGGTGAGGGGCCAACGGGCATCCATACACCTTGATCAAAGTGTGGTCTTCCATATAAAACTAGTCACCAAAGCTGTGAATGTGCCCTACTTTAGGCCTTTTAGCCAATGGTCTTATCATTCCACTATTTGAGGTGACAACCTATCAACTTGGTGATTTAAAGACCTTAACTATTGGTCACTATTGGCACATATTTTATCTCACATGTAAGACCATAACTATATTGGATTTCTATTTCCCAAATCATCAATAATTTCTAGGTTCAACTTCTTGTTCAACACTTGTCTACTTTGATATAGTATTAAATAATACAACAATTAATAGTGATGAAAATCATAGGGTCCTTTCTTCTCTTTAAAATACACTAACTACACATGATTCCTCCTCTCAATCTCTAAAGAAAAATCAAACTCAAGGGTCTTTATCCCCTTGTTTTGAATTAAACTCTACCACTAGCAATGGGCTCCCCAAATCTTGACTTGATCCAATAGGAACATTTATTTCGCTATCATCAATCCCATCAAATCTCAATTCCCTATAATTTTTCATTGTAATTTTAATGTGTTGTGATTCGTCAACACCCATCATATTCATTTGTTTATTTTCTTCAAACTCTTTCATCTTCATTTTTATCCAAAAATCTTTGAATTCAGGTGTTTTGATGAATTCACCATCTTCTATAAACCTTAAATAAATAGAAATTATTTCATCCACTTGATCATCCGCTAGATTATTCCCCTCAATCTAAGCTGCATGCCCATGTGTCTCCTCCATATATATAGGGTGATCCTTGAGGTTGATCAACTCCCTCTCCATTTTTCAAATTTCTCAAGGCACTAATGGCCTCATTAGTATCTCTTGCTCCTTTAGTGTCATCATACGACACTAAGGACACTGGATCATCCCTTTTCTACCTTTTTGGTGAGGGTGGATTGGGTGAAGATTCCTAGACAAAAATTACATCTTGAGCATCAACAATTACAACCCCTTTGGCCTTTCTCGCATGCATATTTGGCTTTTTGGGTGGGAGATCATTGCCAGCTAATTTTCCATATAGTTTTTCAAAATTATTTATATACATTTAAATCCTTTTAAGGAAATTAGATTCCTTATCAAAGAATCTAGGGAAGCTTGAATCCATCTTCCTCTCCTCCTCTTTGAATTATGTCAGAATATTCTATTTTCTTCTTCTTTAAAAAAAATCATCAAAAGTAACATAGTTTCTGATAACATCCTCATCTAGCAACACTTCATGGGTGATACTTAGGGTTGTTAAAATTTTTATTTTAACATGATTGATGTGACCCTCAAGGTCACACAATCTTTCCTTGTCTAGTTTCAAAGAATAGTTTTCCTTTATGTAGCCTAGAGTTCTTCAACCACATCTAACCCAATGGAGAATCATGCACTTTTAGCAACATGGGGCAAAAAGGACCCCTTCTTCTATCACTCCATGACCTCCTTCTCCATCCACATCATTTGGCACATAAATTCTATAAAAGCAATCCCGTCAGAAACAAACATTGGCAATTGATGAGGGGCAAGAAAAAATCCATACACCCTAATCAAAGTGTGGTCTGCCATGTTAAACTAGTCACCAAAGTTGAGAGTGTTCCCTTCTTCGATCATTTTATCCAATGGTCTTATCATTTCCATTATCTGAGGTGACAACCTATCAACTTGGTGATTTAAAGAACACAAAATTGAAACAACAAAAACATCATGAAAGGTTTTATAGTCATTGTTGGCACATCTTTTATCCCACATGTAACACCATAACTATACTAACATTTTGTTTCCCAAATTATCAACAATGCCTAGCTTCAAATTATTTTTCAATACCTATATGTTTTGATACAGTATTAAATAACACAACAATGAATAGTGGTGAAAATCGCAAGGTCATTTCTTCTCTTTCAAAGTCACAAATTGCACTTGAGTCATCCTTTCAAGCTGTTAAAGAAAAAAAAAATTCCAAGTTTATTTTTGAATTTTGGATTATCATAGTCATATACATCATAGAAACTAGCACCTTATCTTCGACATCCTCACCCAATATGTGGAACAAAGAAAAATTATGTCCTCTAAAAGTAAACCTGAAAATCATCCATAGAAAAGAGCCCATTCCCAATAATCTCCATAGTTCGGTTGTTAAAAAACCCTTTTCTAATATAGTTGGATCTCATCTTTTCTGTATGTCTTCCTTAACCTAGTATAATCTTTCTCAAATTTTACCAACTCTATTTTACTGATGGCCTACTTGTTCAATATAAAGCAGTCTATAATGACTGACCTTGTTAGTACCACCAAAGGGTTTCCAGTAGGCATTCTTGTTGTCATAGTAATAGGGTAGTAATTATCAACTAGAACTTGAATCAACTCAACCTCAACAAACAGATTGGGTGCTATTAAAACTTGGCCAAATCCAAATTCCAAGGGTTTGATACTAGAACCTTCCCATCCCGATTTTTGTAAAACTACCAAAGAAAATCTCTACAAGCTATGGGAATCAAAGCATCTCTACACCCTTTCATGTTGTCCCTAAAAATTTTCCTTGACTTTGTATATTTAGATTGTTGTAACACATCTAACATGGACTTATGAAGTAGCCTCTTCTTAGGGTCTGATGACTCTCCCTTCCATTTAGAACTCTCTCCCTTCTTAGGCATTGTTGCCTATCTATTCCTAGCTCAAATTTAGTTGGCCACCCTTTAAATTGTTTGCAATTCATAGACCTTTGGAAATTTTAGTACTAACTTGGTAAGTTTTTAGGCAGTTTTGTGTTTCCCTTCACCATCATAGAGCTTCAACCATCAACTCCCTTTGGTGTAAGATGAATTTCTCAAGCAGGAATTCTAATTTTAATGGGTCTTTGCAAATGTCACCTCGACATTTAATTCATGTATTCTGATTTACCACCTTATAACCTTTCCACCTTTTAAAAAAAGTTAAGTTATGATGTGCTAACATCATCCTCCACTTGTATTTTTTATTTCCCCTTTTACTAGTGTACCACAAACCTTCCCCAAGCACTTTCGATCATTGCGGGGATACGATAACAGTTACCACATTACCGTAAAGCCTTTTTATGTTATGTTTGTTTTCTTCATGGTACTACGATATCAATTATTTTATTCATCACTCTACCAGAACATCATTTGTTCCTAACCGCTAACACCAGGCGGTTTAGTGGAGACATAATTTTAGTTTATCACTCCACCACAAAATTCATAAGCATGTAACATGTCACTTGTGTGGGACTACAATGATGCTTATGTTACTTCATCCTCTTACCACTACCTTGCAGTCCACCCAAAGGGTTGTGATATGAGGTTTGCAGTAGCATGGTAAACTAGTAACTTGTCTCCTTCTTATTTACTAGCAAAATTTTAATGACATGGCTAAGGGTTCATGAGATTGCAGTAACTGTATCAACACATTTCTTCTTACCATGGCCCCACAACCTGCTAGCTAGTCAAAAAAATGACATTTGCGGGATTGTAGTAACTTGTAATGGGGAAATACTAATTTAATTTAATGGGTTGACTATGACTAGAAGGGAAAAATATGAAATTTAGAAGGAAAAACAATAAGAGACTTGAGATATCAGAAATTTTAGAAGGGTGGTTTAGATCTTGAAAGGTATAAAGGCAATAATATGGGCTTAAAATTTTTATCTTCACAAATAATTTTGAGGTTTCTAATAGTGGTTCTTGTTGGGGATGAATGACTAACTTGAGCATTGCAAGAATCCAAAAAAATTCTAGGAAGCAAAGAAAACCTAAAATAAAAAGGGAACTAAGGGAAAAAACCTAAACTACTATGCATGGAAAAAAAATCTTTAGCAAAAGAAGTGCTTTAGATTTTGTCCATGCACTGGAAATTCTTGATTTTGACCCTCCATATTCTATAGATATTTTGAATCTCCTCCACACTTATCCGCTATGATAAAAGGACCGAACCATAAGGCTTCAAATTTGCCATGCTTCCCCTTGTCTTGACTTCTAGCATTTCACATGAGAACAATGGCATCAATTTTGAATTTTCTTTCCTTGGCTCTTTTATCATGTAGATATTTTTCTTGTTGTTGTATCTTGGCATTTCTTTTTGAGCCTCAATCCTGACTTCATCCAACTCTATCAATTGTTCCATTCTTTCCTCCATGGGTTCAAGGTATCAAAATCCTCATGCAAAATAAATTTATAAATAAGCAACAATTTGTGCATCAGTATTCTAGTACGAGTCTCATATACTAGCTAAAAGGGAGACTTCCCAGTAGCCTTTTTTACCATTATTCTATCAGCCCACAATGAAAATCTCAACATGGAATCCCAGGGCCTTTTATTATTTTCAAGCATCCTTTTGATTATCTTCAATATAATTTTATTGCTTGATTCAACCTATCCATTACCTTGAGGATGATGTGGTGAAGAATATGAAATTGCTATAACATATGAATCACCAAATTGTTTAAACTCCTCTGAAGTACATCCCATTGTCCATGATAAGATTAGTAGGCACCCCAAAACCTATAATGATGTTTTCCCTCAAGAATTTTAATACCACCTTACTAGTGGCATGTTTTGTAGGAATTGTTTCCACCCATTTTGTTAAATAATCTGTGGCTACCAAAATGAATTTATGTCCTCCATTAGATTTATCAAATATCTCCTCTATGAAGTCAATCTCCCACTGATGGAATGGTTCTTCAACCTGCATTGGTCTCAAAGGTAAATCACCTTGGTATTTCAATTTGCCAAAATGTTTTTGGCATGCTTCATACTTTTTGAAATAATGATAAGAATTAGTGAACACTATTGGCCAATAATATCCAACCCTCAATATTTTGTCAGTTGTAGTATTTGCTGCAAAATGCCCTCCACACACCCCTTCATGCATTTCCTCAAGGTGGCTTTAGCTTTCCCTTCATCCAGACACACTAACAAAACACCATCCTTATCCTTCCAAAATAGGTCACCATTTATAGGGATATACTTAGATGCTTGAAGCTTCAATGTTCTCTTTTGATTTTCATTCATACCTGTGTGTGTGAAAAGTGGACTTGTATCTATAAGAACAACACTTCAATCAAGTCATTATATGCATGGTTAATTAGATATAATCAATGAATAATAAACCATAACAAATCAACCCATTTCCTTCTAAAAGATGCGAGTATAAGATTGCTCTCAGATTATTTAGCAATACCAGTGACTAGACAACATCAAGATGAAGGATTTTATCTATATGAACATGATATTAGCTAGATGGATGCAATATTGATCTAACAAGATTTAAGCAATATTAAGCTAAATGACTTAATCAATATGAAATAAATAATATGCAATATCTCAATGAACCTAGAGAAAAAAAATAGTATAATAACGATGTATTCTCCATCCTTTTTTGAATGAGAGATGAGCCTGAATTCATAGAAAATTCAGAAAGAAACCAACGGTTGAGATCAAATGATGATGAGCGGTCAATATTTTCTAAGAGGAAGCACAATCCAGGTGAACTGATGTGATTCGATGCTTTTTGTTAGGGTTCCCACAGATACTGAGAGGGGGGGGTGAATCAGTATCTGACCGGTAATGCAATTTTCTTAAAACTAAATATGCAGAATATAAAGTAACAGTATACCGATATGCAAGAATTAATGCAAATAACATAATCAAAAGCATCCACATGAAAAGAACACCATAACACAAGATGTTTAACTAGGAAACCCGATGTGGGAAAAACCTCGCTGGGATTTGTGACCCACAATATTCACTTACTGGCCAATAAGAGAATATTACTTACAATAGGGGCCTGCACATGCAGGAAGGCCAACTGCCTAGAGCTCACTGCTCAATAAGAAGTCACACTGACTTACAATGAGGATTTACACAAATCCAATATTTTGTATTGCCTTACAATAGCATCTTCAATGCCAGATTCAGTACCGGTTCTTGCTCTGTTCTTTACATATACCCTTGACCTACAATTTGCACATTAGGTCTGCCTTATAATTTATTTATTACATTCTATCCATATCCTACAAATTCCTACAATGATCTCTTTTATATAGAAGAGTCATTTTACAATTTTCCAATTCGGCTTATAATGATAAACAAAATATTACATATCAAAAGTCCTGTCGGCCTGTGTGTCGGTATACATATTTCCTTCTGTGCAGGTGTACATCTTCTGTGTTGGTGCTGGTGTAGATTGATTTTGTTGATGCCGGAGCACTGTTCTGTTTGAGTAATGCTTTGTCGGTATAATGTCTTGCCGGTGCCATAGGATTGCAAGGTTTCCATCAATGACAAAACCTTCAATCACACACAATGTCTCATTGGAGTGTCCATATGCCAACAATCTCCCCCTTTGGCATTGATGGCAACACTCATGAGAAATTTCAAAAAGATATCCAAAAATGTGTATACCAAAAAATGTTACCAAAAATGTGAGAGCTCCCCTTGAGCATGTGATCCCTGTGTTTTGAATTTTCTCATCTACTACTCCCCCTTTGGCATCAATGACAAAGGTTAGTAGATTTGTAGTTGTACCAATTCATAACCTCAACCTTGTAGTTGGGTAGTTATTATCTGAAGAATATCTCCCAAAATTAAGTTTATACCATCCATAAACTTCTTGCTCTCCTTTATTGCTATCTCAGTTCTATGTACTGTACCGGTGAGATGCTACAAGTGCACTGCCGGTGTTTTGCTACCTTGTGTTAGTGCCTCTGAGATTTCCTTACATAGAGATGATAAATAGTCCAATCTTGGACTTAGTTTAGATCTCAAAATTTTTGCCTTGTTTATTATTTTCTCTTTTTCTCTTTCTAATTTGAGCAATTCTTCCTCAAAATTTGTTATCTTTTCCTCAAAAACTGATAATGTATCGGGTGAGTTAACAAAATTATCAGTAAGTTTATTGATCTCTTCCTGTACCTTGCTCATCTTTTTGTCTACATCCATGGTCAAAAAGTTTATCTTACAGGTGTCTTTATATAGAGTTTTGTACTCTTTCAATAAATTGCACAGTTCCGGTAGAAGTGTGTCAAATTCCCTGTTACACTTCTTTATTCCTTCCTCAAAGAATTTCTGTTTTTCTTTTTCTACACTTTCCTTTACAGTTTCTACCTTTGTTTGCTCAAAATTTCCAGAAATATATTTACAAAGTGTATCCAACTGGCCTAAAGAATCTTTGTTGGCTATATTACAATTTGGAGCTATTAATTTCAAAACTGGAATTGAATCATCTATTGCTTTATAGGTTGTGAGCTATAATCAGTTATTTTCTTGATAGAATCGAGCAATACCTCTATTAAATTTGATGGTGACCCAGTAAACTGAGTGCCGGTGGAGGGGACCATGCTGGTATTGACCTCTGGTAGGTTTGTTTGTGTCTCCATCTCTTTAAGCACAATTTTTCTTGCATCATTTCTTACCGGTGGCATCTATTCTGGAGCCTTTAGCTCTGTTGGTTGCTCTGTTTGTGTTCTAGATTCCATCTTTTTCTCTGAATCTACTACCGGTTGCTCTTGGTTTCCTGTTGCCAGTTGCTCTTTATTATCAGATTTATCTGTGGTATCCTTATCTACCACTATGTTGATTTTTTGAGTATCAACATTCACAGTATATAGGACTTCAGGATTAGGATTATTATCCTCTGTGTCCATGCTCTCAGCTGCCGGTTGATCTTCTGCAGTTTTTTTTACCAGTGGAGTATTTAAAGGAGGTGGGGGTAAGTTGTCTCTAATCTTGATACTTGGTGGTCCACCAACTTTACCTTTCCCTTTGTCCTTTTGATATACCAGAATGGGCTTGGTATTCATATATTCTTCTTATTTTTCTTTTTCAACCAAGAATCTATCCCAACCATCTTCTGTTTTAGTTGAAACTTCAGTAACTCTACCTGCCATTAATGATATTTGCCGGTGTGCAGTGGAAGAGACTGTCCGGTTGGCCTGAGATATCAAATCATCAATTTCCTTAGGTGAGTTGATCGGGTATACTGCAAGTAATTTTTCTATTTTAATTTTCTTATCCAACTCAATTATTCCTTGCCTTCTGGCCTCAAGTCTTTTATATAATTCATCAGGAATTTCATAGGACTTGCATCAAAAACTTTTTATACATGTCCATGTGTAGTATAACACTTTCCTCAACTTGTCCTTTCTCATCTTCTGATAGGGTGTCATAGATTTTCCCTATGTTTTTCAATTTACCTTCCTCTGTGATTTCATTCAGTAATATGTCAAAAGGGGCCAAGTCAGTGTTTGTCTTCTTCTTCCTTTTGGGGGTCAGCTTTTTCTTAGGTGTGGCTTTCTTGACTGGAGACCTTATAGCTTGTTGCTTCTATCTTGTCCTTCTAGGTGAAGGAGTGGATATCGGTGAGGGGTCTCTTTTCCTAACAACTCTTTTGAAAGTTGCTGGCATATCTCCTTCTGAGGAGGTATCTACTGGTGATAGATGAGTTTCAAGCTATTGGGCTGCCAACTCTTCTTTTGTTATGCCAGTTTTCTTTAATACATCATCTTTTAAGGCTTTTGCTTGCCTGCTTCCTTTCCTAACAGATGCCTCAACTTTCTTTACTCTCTTTTTAGATTGAATTTGACTTTCAATGTGCTCAGCACTATCAAATACTTCTTCCTTTGGTTCATTGGGGGCTTCCAGAAGTGCTTTGGCATAAGTTTCCACTATGTGGTCATCTGTTTCATACCCCATTTCTATAACCCAGATTGTTCTTGGGATGACTGCTTCCATCCAAATCTCATCCTTTTTGATTACAAAACATATGTCATCCTTATATTTGTTGACGATTTCCTGTGATAGTCTGATCCTCTTATTCATTTTTACCTTTAGTGCTTGAAAATACTCATGGATATTTTTTTCTTTGTTTTCACCCATGTTGTTGAATAAGTCAGACAATTGTTTTCCTACCGGTATGTCAAATCCAAAATCCTTGTTGCCTATACCAAGAGCCTGTTTGGTTATATGTAGCATTAAGCATACAAGTAAATTTCCATATCTAAAGGTATTTTGACTGTAACTGGAGCTTTTGATTTTTCTTATGAGCAGAAGTTCTAAGCTCTTCCACTTCTACAATTTGGATCATTCTGTTCTCCATTGGTTCAGATATTTCCATGTCCTCTTCCTGCAAAAACTTATACACTAGAAGAAGGTTATTTACCGGTAATCTGGCTTGGGTACCATAAACCAACTCAAAAGGTGACATTCCAATGGATTTTTTAACTGTTATTCTATCCGCCCACAGAGCTAATTTCAACTTTTGATCCCAAGACCTTTTGTTTTCTTCTAGGATCTTCTTGATGATATTTAGCAAGCTTTTGTTGCTAGATTCTGCTTGTCCATTCCCCTGGGGGTGATAAGGCGATGAGTATGACATGAGTATACCATGACTATTACAAAAACCTACAAATTCTTTTGATCTAAAACACATAGCATTATCCATGACCAATTTTGCAGGTGTTCCAAATCTAGTCACAATATTATCCATCAGGAAATCAATGACAATCTTACTAGTAGCTCTTCTTGTGGGAATAGCTTCTATCCATTTGGTAAAATAATCTGTAGCCACTATAATCCATCCATGACCTCTTCCTAACTTTTCAACAATCTCTCCAATAAAATCAATACCCCATTGGACAAAAGGAGCTTCTACAGAGACTGGATTTAGTGGTAAGGCTCCTTCATACTTGAGCTTAGAAGAAAATCTCTGACATGAATCACATCTTCGAACATATGCATGGGTATCTTTAAACAAAGTAGGCCAATAATACCCAGCCCGTATTATCTTACCAACTGTAGTCTTAGCAGAGTAATAACCTCCACATACTCCATCATGCATTTCATTCAACATCTGTTTAGCTTGAAATTCATCCAAACACAGTAGTAACTCCCCATCTCTTTTTCTCCAAAAAAGATCACCCTGAATGAGGACATACTTTTGGGACTTGAGCTTCAAAGTTCTCTTCTGGTTGTGTGTCATTTCTTCTGGCAGCATATTACCCCTCAATACTTGGATTATCTCTGTGTACCATGGTTGTCTCTCAATACTAGTAACCAAAGTATCTTTAACCTCAACATTGTGTACTTCAACATTCATGAGATTTGACTCAATCATGAGCTTAGCCAAACCTAACCCTCTCACCAATTTAGTAATCTTTATCTCCAAATTGAATTCTTGAATTCTATTGATCCACCTACATCTTTTCCCAGTAACCTCAGACTGAGACAAAATATCTTTAACTGCAGCATGTGGAACATAGGCAGTGACATTTGCATTCACCAAATATGGCCTAAAGGCTTTAACAACTTTAACCAAGGCATAAGCTTGTTTCTCCATAATTTCATATTTTAATTCTGCCGCTTGCAAAGATTTGCTATAGAAAGCTATGGGATGTTCATATCCCTCACTATCCTTTTGCAATAACACTGCAGCCACTGTGTGATATGAAGCAAAAGAAAATAGAGAAAAAGGCTTACCATAATCCGGGGACTTCAACACTGGTGCTTCCTGGATCGCTTTCTTAATCTCATTAAAAGCTTTTGAGGCTTCCTGATCCCAGTGAAACTTTGCGTCCTTCTTGAGCAATTTGACAATAGGCTTCACTATCTCAGCAAAGTTTGCAATGAATCTCCTGACAAAATTCACTTTGCCTAAAAAGGACTGAATTCCTTTCACATTCTTTGGTTCAGACACCCTGTTGATTGCTTCAATTCTCTCAGGGTCTATTCTTATCCCTTCCTTGGAGACTATGTGTCCCAATAACTTTCCTTCAGTGACCCCAAAGTGACATTTCTTGGGATTCAGTGATACACCAAATTCCAAAGCCTTATCAAATACCTTTTCTAAATGTCCACAGTGATCATCAGCCTTCTTTGAGAAACAAGTTAAATCATCTTGGTAAACCACCATAATAATATTAATGAATTCCTTAAAAGCCACATCCATAGCTCTTTGAAATGTAGCCCCTGCATTTTTCAATCCAAATGGCATTCTCACATATACATAAGTTCCCCATGGGGTAGTAAAAGTTGTTTTAAACTGCTCTGACTCCTTTACCAACACTTGATTGTATCCTGAGAAACCATCCATCATGGATAAAAGATCACATCCTGTCACTCTTTGTAACATTGCTTCCATATTTGGGGATGAATAATTATCTTTTAAAGAGGCGACATTAAGATTTCTAAAATCAACACACAATCTGATGTCTCCATTTTTCTTTCTTACTGGGACCAGATTAGAGACCTATGAAGAATGTCTGATTGGTTTGATAATCCCCCCTTCTCTCAATTTAGTCAACTCTTGTTGCATTTTTGTTTCTAACAAGGGGTTAATAGGTCTCTGTTTCTGTCTAAAAGGCTTAGCATCTGGAAGTAAGGGAACTTCATGCTGAAAAAGATCTTGTCTATACGCCTTTAGGTCTTCATAAGACCAAGCAAAAACATGTCTATACCTTTTCAATAAACTGATTAGGTTAGTCCTAACATGAGGAGGTAGCTTTTTTCCAATATATACCAACTTGGGGAATGATTCCGTCCCCAAGTTGACCTCCTCTAATTCTTCTAACTTGGTGGTAGATTGCTGGTGTAGATGACTGTCATTATAACTAAACATGCTTTCTAACTCCACCAAGCCTTTAGGTATCTCATTTGTTTCCAACTGGACAATATCATTTCCAAACACTGTCTCTCTGTCATCCACCACTTCCACCAATGCATTACAATCAATTTTTTGTCCATCATAATCATCAACACATTGGATGACCCTAAGAATATCTTCATCATCAGCAAAAACTTGCCAATTATATACATTATCAGGAATAGCAGGCCTAGCTTTTATTTCCACAGTGGAGATACCAGTTAGTGTTGCATCATCATTTTTTAAAGCAACATTGGCTAGGAAATCTGCCATAATATTTTTTGCTCGCTCTATCCAATTAATAGAAAAGGCATCAAAATATTCAATAATATCCCAAACAGCATGCTTGTATTGCTTCAATTTATCATTCTTAGATGCATATTTAGATCTTACCTGAGAAACAACCAACTCTGAATCACCCATCACTTTTAATAATCGGATTCCATGCCTTTTTGCAACCTCAAGTCCTAATAACAGGGCTTCATACTCTGCAGTATTATTTGTGCATTGGAATGCCAATAAGAAGGAATATTTAAAGGTTATACCTGATGGGGATACAAAAAGAACCCCTGCTCCAGACCCTTCTTTGGAACAAGCTCCATCAAAATACATTTGCCACAATCCATACTGCTGTGCTTGTAGTTCAACTACAATTGGGTCAGTGTTCTTCAACTGGGGTGATACTGGCTGAATTCTGAAGTTATCTAAATCCACATCAATCATACAATTAAGCATACTAGGGTCCACATTTTCAATTACCTTAGGAGCTCACGGCTCCCTATATAGTTTGACCTGATTGCCACCAATAGGAATAGTAGCATAAGACAAATCCAATTGAACATTTCCCCCCACTGTTGTTGCCCACTGCCTAGAAAGTAACATGCCATAGTGGGGTTTAGTATCTGTGACAATAACATCCATTTTATAAGTGGCTTCAGGAAATGCAGCTATTTTCACTTCTACATCTTTCATTGTACCTATCACAGGCACTTCTCTGTTATCCATGGCATAGCATTTCCCATACACAGTAGTCACTGACAACCCTAATTCTTTCATAACACCAAAGGGCATTACATTAGCCGCTGCTCCTGAATCTATCATGCAATTTTTAATTAATCAGTTATTAACTAGCAGGGTAACATAGAAGGGATCCACCTGAGAAGGCTCTTGAGTAATAGTGGTTCCAACATATACCTCTGGAGTTTGGAACTCTTGATCCTTTCCAATTCTATCTAAGTCAATGGGTAATACTGAGTCACCATCAGATATACTGGAAAATAGAGACAAAGCTGCATCCTTGTGTTCTTTAATCTTTAGTAACTCTACTAATGGGACAGTAACCTTCATTTGAGTTAAAGCTTGGGTCATATCAAATGTAGAATAATTACATTTTTCAGTATTAGCCTTGACCTTTTCTACTTTGAGTTGATTGGCCTTTTTTACTATTTCCGCCTTTTGTACATCACCAACAATTTTGGCATATGTGGTTCTGGGTGAGTCTTTAACTTGTTCCTCTTTTACTTGACTAGCTTTAACAGGAGCAGTAGCACTGTTTGATGCTTCTTTCTTAGTGACTTCTTTTACAAACATGGAACCTGGCTCACCTCGATCAGTATCTCTCTTGGTGCTTCTCAGGTTGTAGTTATGTTTTGCTTTGGCAATTGCAGCCTTAGTAAGATTTTTAACTTCCTCTTCACTAGGCCTCCTAAGATGAACTTCTTCATCTTCAATTGTTACCACATTCAGTGTGGGATGCCAACCTAAGGCTAACTGCCCTTGCACTAACCTTCCATTATCTAACACATCACTGTACTCACTTTGTATAGATTCCTCATCACTTTCTATGATAGTTTCAAACATATTAATATCAAGCTCTGTTTCTGGTCTCATGGATTCTTCCAGAGCTTGAGCCACTGCACACTGATGAGGAGAATGTGGTCCATCACAAGCAATACACCAGGGAGTATTTTCTATATTATTAACAGTTTTCCCTTTCAAAGGATCTGGTGTGTCTTGGCTTTGAGCAATTTTAGGCTTCTCAACTTGGGGCTTACCATCCTTCCAATTTGTATTGTATGGCATATCATGTAACCTAGGAGGTCTATCCTGCCAGTTGTAATGAGGTTTATCATTTTTGTTAACCTTAGCAGTCAAATCTTTCATAGCAGTAACCAGTTTTTCTATTTTATCCTCTTCCTTAGCAACTTTGTTAGGTTGCTGTTTGGTTTCATGCCATAATCTTCCATCTGTCCTCCTTCCTAATTTTCCAGATGCCTTTCTATTACTTTCAACATTTACAGCAATTCTAAAGGCATCCCTCAGGTTATGAGGATTTTTATCTCTGAGAATGTAAGCCATCTTGGAATCAAATGCATTATAATATGTATTAAGGCACATATTGTCATCTAGCCTCATTACCTGATACAATCTATGCATAGCCTTTTGGAACCTAGCATTAAAATCAGTGACTATTTCATTTTCAGATTTTCTAATATTATTGAACTCATTCAGCATGAAACTCACATTAGTCTTATCACCATACTGTTCTTGAAAGCAATTTTTGAACTCTTCCCATGAACCTATGCTAGCTACTGGAAGGCCTCTATACCAATCTCTTGCATCATCGACCAGGGATTGAACAAACAGTTTCATAATAACATCTTCATCAACTATCTCATAATCATTTATCAAATCCCCAAAAGATTTGAGATGTTCCTCAGCACTGACTGCATTGTTCCCAGCAAATTTATGGAGTTTGTCTCTTAACTCAGTGGGAACATGATTTGGATATCCTGGGATCCCATCAAAAAACAATTGCCTATATTGTTCTAGATTAATCGGCCTTCTTTGAAAAGGGGAAACAGTACTATTATTCCCCATGATCATTTTAGCTTTTGGGATTGGGGATTGAGATGTTTGGGTGTACTGTTTATTTGAAGGTATGTGGCTTGCTAAGGCAATGTTAGTGTGTGCTGCTGGTTGGGTATTGCCCTGAGGAAGAGAGATATGTTGGGGATTAGGCTTGCTAAGATCTTCTGATGGGAATGTAATAGGGGGAGCTTTTAGGTAGTTAATCTTTCTTTTAACTTCCTGATTTGCAGCTTCTAACTCAGCCTTTTCCAATTCCATTTGGAGGTCTTCCTTTTCCTTCCTCATCCTTTCCATCTCTCTCTCATGTGCTAGGATCCTATGAGAAATCCCTTTTGCAGTTTTAGACTCTACTCCATCATCTACCCATATCTGTTTCCCTTTGTCTAAATTAACTTTAGGAAGCTGGGAGTCATTAAAATCTTCCTTACTTGGCTGGGCTACTGACTTAGAGACTGGTCTCATCTTAGGGATTAAGATCTCCCTAATCACTGGGCCTTCCTCATCACCCTTTTCTTTTTCCTTGGCAAGCACTTCAAGATCAGCTATCTGTCTAAGAAGCCTATCTCTCTCCATTATTTTGGCTTTAACTTCCTTTTCCTTATCTGCCTCCTTTTGGGCCCTCAAGGATATTAAATGATGAACTCTTTTATTTAATTCTTCAATTTCTTGAGACATTTTATCCTCATTAGGATAGTTTTCTTCAGAATCTGATGCATTAATTTGATCTATATCAATCAAACTAATGTTCCCATCTATTGTCCTAGGAATAGAGTGCCTAATTGCATTTGAGCTAGTTCTATCTTTTGTAGAAACACTAACATGTGATAAATCTCGACTTAAAGTAGGCACCTCATCAATATTCCCAAACAATCCTGAATGAAAACCTAAAATATCATGCTCTGAATCTCTTGAAGATGAATTTGACTTTGCATAAACAGGTCGGTCAGGCACCTTACCAGTATTGTTGTTTTTCTGCACCCATGCAGCATTTGATGGTTCATGCATCATAGATCTTTTCTGTCCTCTTCGTGATTGCTCTGGCAGACCTTCTTGCAAGGTCTCACGAGGATGCTTCTTCATGAATGACCTTCTGTGCTTATTTCCTTGCATCTTGCTTGTCTTTATTTTGGAAAGTTGGTATTCTCACAAGGACTGGTTCAATAGTAACAGAGTCACCACCCACAAAACTATGGGAAAGATAAAGAACAAGCAATCTTACTCACAAATACAACGATATTCTCCATAAGTCTCGGCACAGATTCTGTGTCTATGTCTTTGTGATAACTATCCCCAGCAGAGTCGCCACTTTTGTTGTTCTCAAAATCTGATTCCCCTTCAATGCCCTTAATAATACAATCTAAAATGGGTGCCGAGAAGACATCAAGGATAAAGGGATTTTAGAGACAACATATGACAAGGTTTGGTTAGACCTTCTACACTTCGGGCTCTTCCTTGAACCCAGGTGGGTATACCCTTTGTGAATTAACTTCACACTCTTAAGCAACAAACCCACAGCAAACCAATCCAGAAAACCAGTGAGTTTATTCACCTTGAAAACAACTGAAAACAAAGAATGAAACAATACTCAACTTCAGCATATTTGATCAACAAAGCATGCAATAAACAGCTTCGATTAGTACCAATGCTTTATCCATGGCTACAGAGTCACTCAAACTCAAATAAAACTCCTAAAATAAAATATCTCTATACTTCCCATCAACTTGGTTTCCATTAATCCTTGCGAATGCCTAACACCAACAAGAATTCAATCACTTCAAACTAAACTATGGTCCTCAAAATTCAAAGTCTCTCCCGAAGTATTTACTGGTAAGAATGATCATGCATATTTAATTTCCCTCCTAGAGAGAAAAGCTAAAAACACCCATACGGAGATTGCCTTACAATTTCAATCAAATAGAAAATCCTGGATTATTCAGAATGAAAACAGTAAATAGACTTAAGGACAAGATTGAAGACGACATAGAGCTTTAGTCAAAACTGACGGCCTGTATATTGATATTCATTTGAAAAGATTTTACAAAAAGTCTGATTCTCCATTGAACTTTGGAAAAGCTCAGATAATTTTTCTGCAGCATTTTCTTACAAAATTTTTGTGATCCCTTTCTCTCTAGTCCTGGTATCCATTTATAACAATATGGATGCACAAAGCTTCGGACTTCTCGAGGAAAGTTTGTTACAATTTATTTCAAAAATTGAAGAGGTTATGATTTTTTTGCGTGAATCAGTTATGCGCTCTTCTCAGATTCCCCAGTAGTCTGTTCAACGGGTTGTTCAGTTGTAACTTCTTCTGGCTCTTCAGGGACGCCCTCCAATTGCTCCGGATCTCGAGTGGAATATTTAACTCCCCACTCACTATATGTCTCCTCTGTCGGCCATACAAAACTAATCACATCATTCTTAACTTTAGTCAACCTTTTCCAAGAATTCCTCATCTTGTTGACTTCTGAGTTAAGAAAACTATAGTGTGATTTAATTCTTTCTATTTCCTGTATGGTTATAACAAAAAATGAGGTATCATCCAGATCAATGATTCCCTTGACCCTTGCTGACAATTTGGCATCCATCTCATTGAGCCATATCTGCTTATCTTTCAGCTGATCTGGATTAGCAAAAATTCCTGGGAGCAACTCACAAACTTGATCAGTGTATTCCTTTTTAAGCAATTTAACCCTTCTTTCCACATTGTCCACCTCTATTGCCAATTGCAATAAACTCTTAGTGATATCAGAAGTGGATTTGATAATAGGGTTAGATCTTGCTTCATCACAGGAAACACACATGAACTCTAAGTCTTGCTCCCTAGGCCTCCATCTGTCAAAAATGGGTGTCAAAATGGCCTTATCTCTTCTTAACTCAGTCCATATCTCCATGACCTTTCCTACACTATTGTGAAGGAGTGAGGCATTTATAGTGTCTGCAAAACTGGAGATTGTGGCTTTTACCTTCTCCTCATACTTCCCCGCATAATAGGCCTGAGTCTGCTTTAGATTCTCCAATTCTTGGGGAGTTATCTCAATCATTTGAGAGCTAGAAGGCGCAGGAGATGGTGGGAGCTCAATGATGGGGCTAGTAGGTGGAGGTCTTGCAGGAGAAGAGGTGATCATTAATGTTGAAGACTCACCTTGCTGGCGTTGTCCTGCCAGCTGGCTCTGCAATTTAGCAATAATGCTATCTCTGCCTCTTATCTCCTCCTTGGCACTATCATAAGCCTTCAAAACTGTTTCCAATTTAAACTGGAGGGCCTCCTTTTCTTTGGCTTCCTTTTCAGCCACTGTAACACTAAATTTGGCAGTCTCTAGCACAGTGCTAGCAGCCTCTACTACCCCTGTACTCTCTACTCTCTTGACCATCAATCCACCAATGTGACTTGTCCCTGAGGTATCTTTACCTTTCTTGTCCTCATTTCTTTTAAAGGACCACATGACCAGTGCAGCATTGTCCTTACTAAATGTAACCCCTTCCATGGGTTTGGTCTCTTTTCTCACTGCATCCAGCACCAGAGCATCAGCAATATTCCATTCTGGTAGAATGAGCACTCCAGCTTGTGCTACTAGATCCCTTCCCTGTTCAGGAGTGATGGTTTTGAATTCTTCCATCATCTCCTATTTTATCTCTTCCTCTACTGAGGCTGGATCTTTATTAGGCTGCTCTGCCCTTTTTTCTTCACATCTAGCATTATATTTATCTATATGTTGCTTCCAGATAAATTGCATAAATGCTTCAGATGTGACAAAGCCATCATCAGCTAGAAAGGCACTAGTGGCCTTCTTTATCTCAGGATCCCACTCCTGGCCTTTAAGTTCAGTTGAAGTGATGTCCATCTGTGCTTCAGTGGGTTCTTCTGGCATCCCTTCTTCCACTTCATCATATGTATATGCAATCTCCCCCAAGCTGCCCAACTGAGAGAGGTATTCAGTTGGTGCTTGCTCATCTCCTATGTGGAGAGGGGATTGGGATGGGGAATACAGGGGTGTATCTGATTGCACTTCCTTTCCCACCCTCTGCTTCTTTGGGCTGTCCTGGATGTCAATGACATCTTGTACCTTCCTCTTTCCTTTGGATGAAGAGGGCTCGCCTGTTGTAGACACCAACACACTGTAACCTGCTTTCTTATGCAGGGTGTAATCACCAGGAGGGATTGCTTTAATGGGAGCTGATTTTCCCAAAATCATTCTTGCTTTCTCAGGGTTATTCTTGATTACAACTTCCCTCTTCTCCTTTATTGTTTGCATCACATCCTCAAAGCAAATAATCAAAAATTTTATTTTCTCTTCCAATGGGAAGAAGCTAGACAATGGGTCATAGCTAGCATCAAATTGATGCACAAAATCCAGGGCCTTCCTGTAAGCCACCCACTTTTCCTTCCTCAAGTCCTGTTCATCTAAATCAAATTCATTCCTGATGAGGTCTTCAGGAAAGTGGAATTGATGAGGCCTACCTCTGCATGCTACTTTCTTCCGGAACACACCATTGTAAAAGTCCTCTGGATCAGCACATCTAGACACTGCAGTGGACAAATGGTAGGGTTTGAGGAAATCCTCGAAACATTTCCAGCCTCCCTTGGTGATTACAAATTGGTGGGCTACTGTAGCCGTAGGGAAAATAGTCCCTTTACCTCTGCCTGTTAACTCTGCCTCTTGCAGGTTACCAATTTGTCTGAGAATCTCAGCTATTCCCACTTTGAGGGGGACCTGGTATGGTAACAAAAATGGGGTGCCTCTGAAACCAAAAACTCTAAAAACTGTAGAGACTGGATATAAGTACATATCACCCCAATTATGAACTATCTTGATATTCTCTGTGAATTCTTTTGGTCTTAAGAACTCCAGAAGAACCTTGGGGACTCTTGGGTTGTTAGAGCAAAGGAGAGTCCTTATCTTGGATGCAAAATATTTATCAAATTTCAGAAAACTAGCATCCTCTTTGTCCCATGACAACACAGTACTCCATAGTTGTACCGGCATCTTCTCTCCCTCCTTTTCTTTTACCAGGTCCATACCACTGGCGAAATAATCACCACCTTTGAAGAGAAAGAGGTGCATCAAGAGTGAATACCACCCAAATGGCCTATCTACCTTTCCATTCTTTATCCCTATCAATCCTCCATGGATAGCATCGGCAATATAAGAAGCATAATCAAATGTAATAGCAAGGGAAGGATTCAAAATTTGAACAATCATTAGCAAGTAATGGTTTGGCATATTCGATTCAGCATCCTCTCCTAGAACTTGGCAAAGTACCCAATACATCCCTTTTGCCCTCAAGGTAAACATACTTAATGAAAAAGGCTCGTGCGTATTGGGCCCTACAACTGCTAACCCTCCTACTTTCAAAAAAAGTTCTTTGAGAGGCCCGTTCCTAAGATGAGTCCTCTGTGCCCTGTACACCTGGGCTAATTGTGTGAAATTTACAGGTTCCAAGAAGCTTGTGAACTCACTGAGCCCAAATGCTGTTCTCAACTCCTCTGCATTAATCTCCATGAGGGCTTTTCCATTTACATCCCGGATGCACCTTGTAACTGAATCATAATTCAATGCCATTTGAGTTAACAAATCTGTATCCATGAACACCCCTAGGACTACCAACTTCCCAACATCTAATTCCCAAATGCTATTTTGAGGAGCAGGAGAATTCCTCATCCCAAATCCGATTCTAAATAACCCCAACCCAGACAGTCCAACCTGTGGGTCTCTTAACCAATTACCCTTGTCATATAATCCTTCTCCAATCTTCAGACGGGGAGCCCTGGGTACTAACTCTTTGGCCTTAGATGCCTGGTTGGTTGACAGCGTCAACTGTTCTAAAAAGTCATCACACACACTTCTTTCTAAATAATCAACTTTACCAGAAAATTCCCTTTTAGGAGCCATTTGCAATACAACCAGAGGAATATCACTTCTTAAAACACTTTTGTAATACGAGAATAATTTCACTTATTACAACACAAGTATGGTTGCAAAATAAGAAAGAACCTGATGCTTTCTTGAAGAAATTCGCTCTGCAACTGATTCACCTTCTCTGTATTTGCAAAAGATAACTCTGCGTTACTCTTCTGCAAAATCCTTTTAAAAGATCTCTATACTTGGTTGTTAGGAAATCAAATGCTTGTACTCTGGGCCTTAACTGTAACATTGATTTTGCATGCTCCGGTCGTCCCTTCAAAATCGAATTCATACGAGAATTCATATTTTAACTCCGACAGGTCGCAGCCTTCCTGCAAGTGTCTCACTGTGAATTGCATTTTGACGGCTTTGTCTTTAGTCTGGGTCCCATCCTTCTATTGGCTACATAATACCACGCGGCATCTGATCATTGGCTTAGAAAATCCCTTTACATTCCATTTTGATACTGGCCGAATGTATCCCTTTATACTGCGGCGGGCCCATGTTTTTCCCTTTTTGCCATGTCATCATCATGACACGCGGACGAGCCTCGTTAACTCTCGCTATTTCGTGGCCTTAAAAGGTGAGCACCTCACCCTTGCGAAATAGCGCAGGCCGTTGGATCATCTTTCAAGTTAATCACCTTTTAATCCTTCGAACAGGTCCTCAGGAATGGTGGGCCCACTGAGCCGTCACTAACACCTGGCATCCAGTCACCTACCGTGCTGATTTGTCATTCTGTCATTTACTAGAAGAAGAACCATGGGGGCCCTACCTTCGTCTCAATAGGTCTATCTCCTACGTCATCATCAAGACACGTGGACGGCTAATATTAACCCCTTGAGAAGGCTCTCAGAGATGGTGGGCCCATGGACACGCCATGGACACCTGGCGCCTTGTCACTTTTGGAGCCGACCTATCAATGTTTCATTCGTCAAGTAGGAACCGTAGGGACCCACAGTTTCCTTTTAGACCGCGTGTCATCAAGACACGTGGACAGTCCTGGTTAATTTTTGCTATTTCGTGGCCTTAAGAAGTGGGCATCTTACCCTTGCGAAATAGCGCGAGCCGTTAGATCATATCTCAACTTGCTCGGCATTTAAACCCTGTTAGAAGCTCTCAGAGATGGTGGGCCCACGGACAC
Organism: Cryptomeria japonica; assembly: GCF_030272615.1. Taxonomy (NCBI): domain Eukaryota; kingdom Viridiplantae; phylum Streptophyta; class Pinopsida; order Cupressales; family Cupressaceae; genus Cryptomeria; species Cryptomeria japonica. The sequence goes on along the minus strand of NC_081412.1, from coordinate 193,785,515 downwards.
GCCATGGACACCTGGCGCCTAGTCACCTACCGTGCTGATCTGTCAATTTTTCATTTGCTCGAAGGAGCCACGGGGTCTCAGTAAATTGTAAGAGCTGTCCTTGCCAGGTCATCCCACCTGTGAGCCAACTCATCTTTGGGGCCCACTGACACGTCATGGACACCTAGAGCCTTGACCTGCTGACTGTGGTGACCTGTGCCACATGTTACCTTATAATACGCTAGAAGAAAGCCACGGGGCTCCAGCTATCTCTGACAGCTATGCCTTCCACTTACTCTGTCGTGACACATGGACGGCTGATATTCATTCTCGCTATTTCACAGCCTTAAAGGGTGAGCACTTAACCCTCGCGAAATAGCGCTGACCGTCGGATCCTTTCTCAAGTTGATCGGCATTTACCGGGCCCGACACTTTAGAATGAAATAATACAAGGCGAAAATTTTTCAAATAATCAACATGACCGCCTAGGTAAATAGCAAGGGGGGACACTTCTTACGACCCCGCGACCCATGACTTAAGTGGAATAAAGTAACGAAGGAATAGAAACCAGGGGATCTAATACAAAAGATAAAGTTTAAAACTTGGAAAACCCTTAAACCCTCTAGGTTTAGAACAAAGCTGAAACACCTTAGACCATACCCTATTCAAAAAAAATCAAAATACCATAGCCAATTATGGGGAAAGAACCCAATTTTAAAACAGTGATAACAAGAGTTAAGCCTATTTGCATGAGTTGCTTTGTAACCTATAATCATGCTAATGAATCTCACATTTGTATCGGTCACATCATTAACCCTCAATGATCTTTTGTCGGATGTTGCACCAGTTAATTTCATTACTAGGTCATTGGAGACCTTCTTGGTTTTGTCGGGTCTGGTACTGGTGGAAGGTAACCCTATTACTACTTTCATAGCTACCTTTGTAATTTTGTGCACTGAGTCAAGCCAAAAGAATGAGCCATGTACCCTGCTAAGAACTATCCTAACCACTTCCTTGGGAAATTCAGGAATGCAGAGGATTTTAGTGAATCCTAGGGTTTCAACAATTTTATGTTCAGGTTTCACATTTCCGACATTGTCACATATAACAGATTTATACATGTTTTTGATTTCTTCATCACCTAATTCTTCTATGTTGCAATGAATATACATTCTAGGGTCTTCTGCATAAACAACACCCTTTGGAATTTGGGAAAAAGCACCTGTGTTGTCATCTTTCTTAGCTACCTCAGGAACTAGCTCAAACATGGGCCTAGGTCATTTTATAACCTTGACTAATGTAGGTTTTTCTATGAATTCAGGTGCAGAGGGGGATGCCATGATGATAAATACCTTTTTCTGCCTTTGGATGCATTGATTGCTGAAGTGCTTTGCCTCTTTTCTTGGAATGCCTTAGCTCGGAAATCTTTGCACTCTTTGAAGGTTTGAATTCACGGTGAAATGAAATGGAGCCAAAAACCTTATTTTATAAAGTCTTTTCTGCCACCTACCACATTAATTGTTTGCCAGCAATGTATTAACTCAACTTTATTTGCCGGTAATGAAGGATTTTCAACTTCTTTTCTCTAACCGAGGGAATAATAGCACATGTGTCATTAAATTACCAAACCCTCAAGATAATTTTCTTCAATTTGATGAAGAACATCCTGCCGATGGAGCATTGCTCTATCCTGCCGGTGGAGCATCATATTGTCCTATCGGTGAAGCATTTGATGGTTCTACTGGTGGAGGAGTAACCCCAATATTTTGATCACCTTTTCTAATCAATTGCTTTGAAAATTCTTGCTTAACCTCTTCAACCTTTTCTTTACCTTTCAAGCTAGTACTTTTGTTATCTACCAGTGTACCTTTACTTCTATAGAATTTAGCAATATGACCAATCTTGTTACATGCATAACAAGTTACATTATTTTTCTGAATAGCTTTCCCATAACCTATGCCGGTTTGTGTTCTGCATTTATTTGATAAATGACCAAATCTTCCACAAACATAACATCTTACATTCATTCTGCAATTTTCAGAGTTATGACCAATTTTGTTGCATTTGGTGCATTGACCGGTGGGAGGATTGATGTTTTGATAATTCCTAGATCTACATTCATTTGCCCTATGACCATATTTATTACAGTTAAAGCATTTTCCATTGAATTTGTAAGTATTAGAGGGTCTTACTGGTTTGCTTTGATCCTGGGTATTTGCAGTACCAGAGCTTTTTCCAACTTCAAATCCAACTCCAGAAGTGTCACCTTTGGGTTTTTGATTCTTCAATAAGGTACCATGTTCTTCTGAGCTTTTCTTGAATTTGTGTTGATTTGCAGTTTCCAATTCCCTTTCCAAGATCTCTTTTTGTCTCATTAGTTCATTCAAGTCATTTTGAGTATGCATCAGATCTGTCTTCAACATATCATTTTCATAACTAAGTCTTGTGTTCTCATTTGCTGCATCACTTAGTCTTCTAGTCAATTCTTCTTCATTCTTCTTTCTATCCTCAATCTCTTTGTAGAATCTCATAGTCATATCCTACATTTCATTTTTTGTTGTCATGATCTCTTGTTTCAATTTGATTATCATATCATTTAATGATTCCTTTTCATCATTTTCATTTTGCAATTTTTCATAAAGTTCTCTTCTCTTGTTTCTTGTAACAGTAAGATTTTCTTGAAATGCCTGAATAATGTCCTAAGCTGCTTTTAAATCATCTTCTAATTTGATATTTTTCAACTTTTCTGCATCATAGTCAGTAAGAGCTCCTTCAAGTTGCTTCATCAGATTTTCCATCTTTACCGGTGTCAAGATCTTCCTCAAGCTGTTAGGCTTTTGAAAATAGAGGACCAGGCTCTGATACCAATTGTTAGGGTTCCCATAGATACTGAGAGGGGGGGGTGAATCAGTATTTGATTGGTAATGCAATTTTCTTAAAACTGAATATGCAGAATATAAAGTAACTGTATACCGATATGCAAGAATTAATGCAAATAACATAATCAAAAGCATCCACATGAAAAGAACACCATAACACAAGATGTTTAACGAGGAAACCCGGTGTGGGAAAAACCTCGGTGGGATTTGTGACCCACAATATTCACTTACTGGCCAATAAGAGAATATTACTTACAATAGGGGCCTGCACATGCAGGAAAGCCAACTGCCTAGAGCTCACTGCTCAATAAGAAGTCACACTGACTTACAATGAGGATTTAGACAAATCCAATATTCTGTACTGCCTTTCAATAGCATCTTCAATGCCAGATTCAGTACCGGTTCTTGCTCTGTTCTTTACATATACCCTTGACCTACAATTCGCACATTAGGTCTGCCTTATAATTTATTTATTGCATTCTATCCATATCCTACAAATGCCTACAATGATCTCTTTTATATACAAGATTCATTTTACAATTTGCCAAGTCGGCTTATAATGATAAACAAAATATTACATATCAAAAGTCCTATCGACCTTTGTGCCAGTATACATATTTCCTTCTATGCCGGTGTACATCTTCTGTGTTGGTGCCGGTGTAGATTGATTTTGTTGATGCCGGAGCACTATTCTATTTGAGTAATGCTTTGTTGGTATAATCTCTTGCCGATGCCAGAGGATTGCAAGATTTCCTGAGTAATGCTTTGCCTGTATAATGTCTTGCCGGTGCCATAGGATTGCAAGGTTGCCATCAATGACAAAACCTTCAATCACACACAATGTCTCATTAGAGTGTCCATATGCCAACGGTTGAGATCAAATGATGATGAGCGGTCAAGATTTTCTAAGAGGAAGCAAAATCTAGGTGAACTGATGTGATTCGATGCTTTTATCAGCTTTTAAAGGAAATTGAACTAAATTTAAGATTAAAATCAGAAAAAACTGATTTATTCTCTATTTCATTCAATTTTGAAATTTAATTGTTTTAATTACTTTCTTTGAGATTATTGATCAATTTTTAATTTGTTTTTCAAGATTGTTTCCAATTGATTTCTTTTCTCAATTTTTAATTCTTTCTTGGTCAATTAATTCCTTTTTTGATTTATTTCCATTTTTGAAGATTTGTGCTCAATTGATTTATTTAATTAAAATTAATTCCTCTTTTTGATGATTTAATGGCAAATTGATTTATTTAATTAAATATGCAACGATATTAAATTAAAATAAATAAGATAATTATTTAAAATGATTTACTTGGAATGATTTATTAATTAAATAAATATTTAATTGATATTGAGTTATTGATTTGCCATGCGACATTTGATGATTAAAGAATTAATTGTGTGCTCATGATTTATTTAATTGCCTTTGGTTAGGACCTTGGTGATGTTGTCAAGATTAGGGCCTCATGGTTTAGATGACCATTTTTAGGGTATTACATTCTCCCCTCTTTGAATTAATGTGCGAGCAATGCATTGGTTCAAAGAAAATTTGATGTCTAGGAGATACCAGTTCTAAACTTGATTGATCATGAACTAGATGAAAAGCGAGGTGTTTAGCTTGATTTGAAGTGACAAAGATGAATGAAGTCTAATTAAAGTGGTACCATTCCCAAACTTGATTGAACTTAGGAATCATAGAAAAAAAAAGATATCAAACTTGAACTTGATTGATCAAGAAGCGGATCTTACTGATCTAGAACTTGATTGATCTAGACACAATGAGTGATGATAAAAATCGATCTTGAACTTGATTGATCAAGATACGATGAAGATAAACTGTTCAACTTGATATGAAACGCTGAAACTGATATGCCCCTAGAAATTAATTTGATTCAGATGATCGATAAATATCAACTTGATATACAGTGATTAAGTTGAGATGCCCCTAGCGATGAGGTCTTATTTGTTTGATTTTCTTTAGTTGAAAAGATTTTTGCTTGACTTTCGATAAAGATTTGAAAATTTTCTCAACATTTGAAGATGTAAGGTCATAAGGTCACAAGTATGCCCCCTCAGGAGTGAAATTAGAAGATAGCGAGGGTACATGATGATAGGTAATTTTGAGCGATGATAATGATTTGAGCACAAATTGATTCAGAGGAATTTTTGGAATTTTGGCATTGATTGATAAGAAATTGAGCGCACAGTTCATTTGTAGAAATTCAATTAAGATTCAGCATTGAGAATTGAGCGCAATTTGAAGAAATAATGAGCTTTTGATGAAAAGAGTGTTAAGTGGTCCAAATTATGAAATTTTGATGAGAGAATTGATGTCAGATTTTGATTTCGATCCCGAAAATGGACTCAGGACAGCTGATTTACAAGCTCGTGATTTGATTTCATTGTACTTCTGTTGATTTGATTATGAGATGTTGTTCTATATGCTTTCTTCTATATGTATGCATTTCTTTTCGTTATAGATGAATGCATGCAAATGGAATATGGGTGTCTATTTTTGTTTCTTTTTATATGCAAATAAATGATAATGCAATGAGTAATGAGTAATGCAAATTTGTCATTTTTCTATGCAATAAGATGGACAGAAATGAGTGAATAATGAAATGCATGAATCTATATTAAATGTTTATGTATGTAGCTTGTTAGGCCCAATATGGAAAGCTAATGTACTGAGAGGGGAGGGGTGAATCAGTACTTCAAATCCTTTTATCAACAATATCTTTACTGTTATGCATAAACCAAAAACTGTTGTAACATAACATAAAGCTAAAACAAATAAGTAACAATCATGCATGATTTACTCCATAACACATATATTTTGGTTACGCAGAAACTCTTGGTTAGAGAGAAAAACTGCGGTGGGGATGGCACCCACAACTTCACTATTGCAATAATAAAGAGTGCTCGGTTACAGCTACATATTTAGCTATTTCTGATAGCTTACCTTGTTAGGAGTAAGAAGATCTATTAGATCTACCTTGCTAAAGGATTTTACAACACTTTATATAAATGTTGCACCTGGTTAGAGGATTTACAATTTATAGAATTGATTAGAGTCTTTTATCCTATTAAAGGTTTCTCTTACAACTTCAAAATATTACAATAAGACTTTACAAATATCTGCAACTTTACATCTGAAATGCTGTAGCAGATTCTATGTGCTCAAAATAAGATTACCTTTCCTATAGCATACCTCGGTAACTCATAAAGTAACTTGGTAAACCCTTCTATTTACTCTATTCTTTGATTGTTCTCTAAAAGCCTTCTCGGTGACCTCTGTGTCTCAGTAACAGTCATAATACTCTGTGATTTCTCATGTATCACATAAGTCTTGCTTTCATACACATATTCACACACATTTCTCTCATTCATATATATCTCTAATGCTAAATTCATGCTGTATAAATAGATTTCTTATGTCGGTGATCTGATTCATTGCTTCGATCTTACAAACATGATTTCTCGAATGAATAACCATGCAAAATATTTCATTGGTTAGATGACCTCAAAATTATACAAAATCTATATGTGCAATTTCCAATGCGATAATGGTTCTATGTGCCTCGATCTTGTAACACGTTTTCATATGTGTGTCCAGGTTCAATGAATCTGGTAACATGTTTCACTCAGTGTATATCAACTCGGTGTATTATCTTTACTACTCGGTAGACATGAAATAACACTCGGTAGACAGCTCGGTGTATACTGGGCTTTGTGACTATTTTCCTTCTGTAACCGACTAGACTGTTCATACCGACTGAATATTTAGATAGTAGTAACCAACTAGAGTATATAGAATGACTTTGGATATAAAACTAATGGCAATTTAATAAGTAGTAACAATCTCCCCTTTTGACATTAGTTGAGATGTTTGACAAAACTACTTTCAAAGTCATTACTCAAAAATCTGTATACTTTACAAAATTTGACTAAACATACAGTATATACATTAGTCAATGAAATAGTATAATCAAATATACTCCCCTTATCAATATGTTGTAAAAAACTTTGATTATGTGTGCTCGGTGATCAATACTCTGTAATCACTGTTCTTTCCTTTGTTCACTGCTCAGTTCACTGATCTTGGATACTCTGCTTATTCTACTCATTCTGCTCGGTATACTCCCCCTGTATACTACACTCTGGTTGTTTGATACTTTGAATACTATACACTCCCCCTGTGTACTTTGATGCTATATATACTCTGATGATATACTCCCCCTTTTTGACAAACATCAAAATTTAGTTACCATTTGGAGGTGGCAACTGATCAAAAATGGATTTGTACTTTGTCTTGGCTTCTGTGAGAGCAACAGAGAGTGCATCCTTTACACAGTCCATTAAAGAATTTTGTGCATTAATATCAGCCAATAATGAAATTAAGCCATCTAAAGTGCTTCCCTCTTGTGTAGTAGAGAGGTAAGTGGCTCGATTGAGCTGTTCTTGAATGGATGAAAGATGAGGAAGGAATAATGTTTGAAGTGTCATTATGTCCATCCTGATCTTGTGTTCTTCATTCGTCAGTTCCAATTGTTGAGCCATGAGCTGTTGTAGCTTAGTATAAAAATTCTGAACTGAATTGGGCTCGGGGGTCAACTTATTTGAGAGATCGATGATCTCTTTCTCAATTGCTTCTATTTTATTCTTAATGTCCTTAATGAATAAAGAAAACGTGCATAGTTTCTGAAATAATGAAAGAATGTGCTTGAGTTGAGGGGACAACTCAGTAATAAATTTGACAAGTTTTACCTTGCCAACAGCAATGGATTTCTGTACTTCCTCTATCATTTTAGCAGTTAGCTCCTTGTCTTTTAGTTTGCTCAAGTATTCGGATGCATCTACTCCAGATGTCTCAATCTAATTTAGGAGTTCATCCAATTGAATATGGATAGCTGCATCGGTTGATACTGTAGCTGAAGGTAGCATATCTGATAGTAAGGTCTTTACCTTATGAAGTACTTTATTCTTCTTTTGTATGGCCAGTTGCTTCTCTGTTTGGCCTTTTCTTTGCACAGTTCACCGAATTCAGTGAGTGCTTGCCCTTTCAATTTGGAGATGTCTACATTGGGCAACACTATCGGTTTCAATAAATCTATTTTGAAACTATGCTTTTTCAACTTCTTTTCTTTACCTTTCACCAGGTGAACCACTATAATAGCTTGAGAGGCTTGAGGACCCTCGGTAGGTTGCTCGGTAGAGACAACACTTTGGTCAGTTTCTTTAGCCTCGGTAGTGTCCTTTGGTGTCTCAGTGCTTGGTGTCTCAACTGTAACATTTTCCATGCTAGAAGGTGCTTGAGAGGTTTGTTCTTGTGAAGTACCTTCTGCTGTAGACTTTTGACCTTCGGTGCCTTCATCTATATCCTGAGGAGCTTCGGTTGGAGAAGGTTGATTGATCTGTGGGTAAGGCTGAACTTGTTCCAAAATAGATTCACTGGAGACAAGTTTTGCATAAGCATTGCCTTCTATCATTTCTTGTTCAGGTGCCTCTGCATCCATGATATCTTCATCTATTTGAATGGTGTCAGTAGGGTCTTGCTCGGTGACATCAAGCTCTTGGTCACTGACATCAACTATTTCCACTGTAGATTGTTCACCAGCATTCTTTCTTCGAAAGATGTCCTGCCATTTCTCTTTTGTTTCCTTCTCCAGTTCTATATACAGGCCATTCATCAATTTCAAGGCCTTTTGTTTTACTATAAATTGTGTTTGGCTGTTTGTCAGATGTTCTTTTATTTCATCAACTAACATATCAGGAAAGAGATGCACCAGACTTCTTTCTCTGATTTGTTTCTCTGAGGCTAGGGTATATTGCCATCTAGTTTCAATATGTGCATATAATTCCTTAGGAATAGAATTACATACTTCTAATGGGACCACTCAGAATTTTAGAAGTGTGCAAATGACAGCTTCTTCAATTTGCCTCTTTTCATCAGTAGATCTGGATTCATATTTGACAAATCTGAATCCACCAAATCCACCATATTCCTTCAGATTATTACAAAAAATTTCTACACTATGTACATCTACCTTTTTGCTTTTCACAATTTGAAATTTACTTGCATCTTCAGATTCGGTATCACTCAACTCTTTTGGCAAAATGAGTCTTTGAGTAGATTTCTTGTAAGTTCTAGTTACCTTAGGAATGACAACAGTCTTTTGTTTCTTACTCGATGATGTAGCAGATGCCCTTGTGTTAGGTCTCTTTGTTGGAGGAGTCGGTAGGGCCATTGAAGTGTCCTATTTCTTTCTCTTCAACACTTTTCCCTTAGGCAATTCGGTGCTAAGTGTTATGGCTGCTTCTTGGGCTTTTGTCTCCTTTTTGGTGATGGCTAGAATGCCTTTGACAGGTGTGGAGGAAGACTCTTCTCCGAATTTCTCAGTTAATACCTTGATCATCTTTGATGCCTTCCTTGTAGCTCTGGGTACTACAATGGTCATCTTTACTTTTTCTTTCACCTCTTCATAGGTTCCATACCTCAGCTCGGTAGTATGCCTTAGTAGTGTTAGAAATGCATCGATTTGTTGTTGTGTGACATCAAAATCAATCTTGTAACCTATAGGTGGCAAAGATTGAGTCCTCGGTTCCACATCATTCAGATAACAGTAATCGGTGTCGACTTCAAAACATATTTCATCTTTGTATTTTTCTACTAGCTGGGGTGGAATGTGGTACCTGTTATGCATTTTCTCTTGGAACTTTCTGAAGTAATCATCCATTATATCATTAAAGTTATCACCTAACTTCTTGATGAAGTAATTGCTCTAATGGGTGATTGGTCGGTGTAGTTCCCAAACAACTTTACCGATTGTTGGAAAAAACTTCTCAAAGTAGAAAAACATACATACAAGTAGTGATCCAAATTTTAGAGTATTTGCCGAGTTGTTCTTCTTCGGCTTCCTGATTGTGTTTAGATTTTCAAACAAGTTCTTCAACAATATTTCAGACAAGTCAATTTTCATGCCTTTCTTAACAATTTTGTATGCTAAGTCCACTGTTGCATAGGGTACACTGTTTTTCCTTGCCGATTGGAAGAAACAGTAACCAATTACTCTAATGGAAAATTTGAGTTCAGGATCAGTGACATTGTTCAACTTCAGACCTCTACAATCAGATTCTACTCCAGTCAAACTGATCAATTCCTTCTATGATATCATTTTTTGTGCTCGGGCATGATCATAGATAGGATAACCGGTGATCAAATGAATTATTTATTTCATGATCTTAAATGGTTTCTCTTGTAGCCACATGAAATCATCATGCACTCAGCTTAGTACAAACTTGACCCACTGGGGTTTGAACACATGGGGATAGGTTAGGGCTTTAGTCAATCCCTTGATTTTGATGTGCTCATAGTTGCTATCCATTTTACCATCTATGCACAATTCACCATATGCATCTTTGATCTCAACATGACCGAGATCTTCAACACGGCATTTGGTGAAGAATCTCATATCCTCGACTAACAAGACTCGATCCGGGATGAGTGAAAAGGCAGTTTTGTCATCCGGTTCAGATGCAATTTTGGGAGTCAAAGAGTATTTTAGTGAGGGCTTCTCTACATTCTTGACAACAATGGGGTCTTGGATCTTAGGTGCCATTTTGATTTTAGATAAAAATTGACACAGGAACCTTAGGGTTTGAGAACTTAACAAATGACAGACGATTCACACTCAGTAGATAATAATAACTTAATGAATTCGGTAAACCAGCTTAGCAATGCTATGAGATTTGATGTAAATACCTTAGATTTTGCTTTGAAGATGGTTTGATCTCCTTGATTCGCTCTTCTCTGCTTCTCGAAAACTTGGTGAATGAAAATGACCTCGAAGAATGCTTTAAGTACATAATAAACCTTATCGGGCTCCATCCAAGTTAGTTCAAAGATATTAAATGCACTCAGTTCTACTTAACATTCTTTCCCTTTTTGTGCTTTAACCGAGTAACCAAATTTCCTTCATATACCGACTTGACAGGCTTCTTGAATTCACCGACTTGACAAATTTCCTGTAAAGTGCTCCAAAAGGCTTTGATAGAATTTCAAACTTACTACTACATCTTACTATGTAGATTTTGAATTCAATACATACTAAAATAGGAACTGTTTAAGATTTAACCTTGTGAAAATGCAGTCCCTTCATACCTTTAACGATTAATTTGGAGTGGGAGCACCTAACTCGGTAGGTAAGGTGCTTTCTTTATTTGACACAATTTCCTTCTTTGTCCAAATCATCTTTAATTTCTCTTTTATTTCCTCAGTGTCTTCTCTAGGTTGATCTCTGCAATCGCTAGCCAAGTGTCCAACTTTGTGACAATGAAAATATGCCATACCAGGATTTCTCCATGATCTTCGGTTGTTCATTCCAAACCTTATAAAGCAGTTGGCACTTATATGTCCATATCTTCCACAACATTCACACCATATCCTTGTATTGTAATCCCATGGTACTGAAGAATATTGTCGGTAAGGATCTGTGTGAGTTCGGTAACCTCTAGTATTTGCTCGGTGTGCAGACCACATGTGGTTCTTTTGCTTAAACCAACACTTCTCGGTACTATGTCCATATCTATTGCAGTTTTTACAAAACCCTTTGGATTTTGCCTTCTGATAATTCTTAACAGACTTTGTCCTACATTGATTAGATGTGTGACCATATTTATTGCAATTGTAACAATAGCCATTGGTCTTAGTGGCATTCGATTGCTTACCTTTTCTGATTTGACACATGTTGGTAGTATGACCTTGATTTCCACAGTAGTTGCAAATAGGCTTCTTTCTTTTGATGTTCTTCTTGATTCTAGCTTGCTTTGATGATTCTCCTCTCTCGGTACTGCAGATTCCCTTCTTGGTAGAGTCTTATCCTTTATAACTGAGTCCTCCATCTTTGTAGGGTTGTCTTCTATTCAGTTGCTCATCCAACATCTTTGATGCTTCATAACTCTTCTTCAGTGTTTCCTTGGATTTCCTCTCTGTTTCAAGTTCATTGCTCAACCTTGATACTTCAAGTTTCAATGCTTGATTCTCATCATATTTCAGATTTGCTTCATGATGTGCATAACCTAGTTGATCTGATAGATTTTGTTGAATCCCAGTCAACCTTATGATTTCATAATCCTTATCAGATACTAAAGCTTCAAGTTGTTGTTTCTCTCTTTCTAGATCTCTTACTTTGTCCTCGGTTGTCCTCAATGCATCAAGATTTTCAGTCATCTGTGTGCTGAAATGTTCATGTTCTCTTTTCATTGGTTTTAGTTGATCAACCAGTGCTTTGTTCTTTTCTTTCAATTTTCCAATCATTTCTTCAGTCTCTTTAGACATACTATTCTTAGATGATGTCTCAATTTGTTCCACTAACTCTTGAGAGTCCTGCAAATCATCAGATAATCTTCTTCTCACTTTCAGAGATTTTTGCATTTGCCTTTGCATGTCTACAATCACTTGATTAGCATGATCCAATTCATCTTGCAGATACACAATCCTCCAAGATTGTTTGTAGCCTTCCATTGATAAGATCTTTCTCTTTAGGCAGTTAAACCCTTTTCCGAGATTCAAGCTCTGATACCAATTGTTAGGCCCAATATGAAAAGCTAATGTACTGAGAGGGGAAGGGTGAATCAGTACTTCAAATCCTTTTATCAACAATATCTTTACTATTATGAATAAACCAAAAACTATTGTAACATAACATAAAGCTAAAACAAATAAGTAACAATCATACATGATTCACTCCATAACACATATATTTTGGTTACGCAGAAACTCTTGGTTAGAGAGAAAAACTACGGTGGGGATGGCACCCACAACTTCACTACTGCAATAATAAAGAGTTCTCGGTTAGAGCTACATATTTAGCTATTTCTAATAGCTTACCCTATTAGGAGTAACAAGATCTATTAGATCTATCTTGCTAAAGGATTTTACACCACTTTATATAAATGTTGCACCTGGTTAGAGGCTTTACAATTTATAGACTTGATTAGAGCCTTTTACCCTATTAAAGGTTTCTCTTACAACTTCAAAATATTACAATAAGACTTTACAAATATCTGCAACTTTACATCTGAAATGTTGTAGCAGATTCTATGTGCTCAAAATAAGATTACCTTGCCTATAGCATACCTCGGTAACTCATAAAGTAACTCGGTCAACCCTTCTATTTACTCTGTTCTTTGACTGTTCTCTAAAAACCTTCTCGGTGACCTCTGTGTCTCTGTAACAGTCATAATACTCTGTGATTTCTCATGTATCACATAAGTCTTGCTTTCACACACATGCACACACATTTCTCTCATTCATATATATTTCTAACCCTAAATTCATGTTGTATAAATAGATTTCTTATGTTGGTGATCTGATTCATTGCTTCGATCTTACAAACATGATTTCTTGAATGAATAACCATGCAAAATATTTCATTGGTTAGATGACCTCAAAATTATACAAAATCTATATGTGCAATTTCCAATGTGATAATGGTTCTATGTGCCTCAATCTTGTAACACATTTTCATATGTGTGTCCAGGTTCAATGAATCTGGTAACACATTTCACTCGGTGTATTATCTTTACTGCTTGGTAGACATGAAATAACACTCGGTAGACAGCTCGGTGTATACTAGGGTTTGTGACCATTTTCCTTTTGTAACCAACTAGATTGTTCATACTGACTAAATATTTTGGTAGTAGTAACCGACTAGAGTAAATAGAATGACTTTGGATATAAAACTAATGGCAATTTGATAAGTAGTAACATAGCTAACATCTCAAAACACAAGTACTTGATCAGAGAAATGATGAAAAGAGACCACTTAGCTAAGAAATGATGATGCTTCCAACTCTCATTCAGAAAATAGGGAGATCATTGTTACCATACCGACATCACTCTAAATTCATGAGATGCAGAATGAAATGCAAAATAAGATGCAATCCTAAACCTAGTCATTGGACTTGAAAATCTTAATTTTCATCATTGAGCACTTTACAACCACAACAGGAAGATTAGAGTTCATTTCTTTTCATGTGCAATATTATTTATCTTGTCCGCAATGACCCGTTTTTCATTCATATCCTTGGACAAATTACGCATGGACGCGAACTGCACAATAAAGAAATTCCCTCAAACCAGACAAAGAAATGATATGGACGTCCCTGTATCATTCAAATAAGCGGAGTCAAGGTATGTGAGATGATTCCACCTTGATCTGAAGGCTCTTATCACAGACACCTAGCTAATTTAGATGTTTCCATATCATTGGGATCATTCCTACAAGCAGAAAACAAGAAAGTATTATGCCCCCAATCCTTGCTCCTCTTAGTCATGATAGACTTCCTCGAGTTACTCAGAGGGATAATAATCGAAAAACAATATAAAAGACAACACACAGAGTAAATTTTCATTCATAGCTCAAACTATTTAGTGATTGTTTTCCGATATGTTGTTTTGCTTGTTAACTCGATGATTAAACTCTTCAGTAGTCAGGATATAAGTAACTGACTCAGAGTGGATGACCAGGTTTCACTGACGTAAGGTTGACTTGGTTGACATTGCTTAGGACATGTAATGTGCTCTTGTCGATTAACCTAATACTATGACAATGATCAGTTTCAATCCATGAGGGTTCCAATGAATTAGGATGTCATGAAAGTGACCAAAAGATATGTACAAGCGAAAGCAAAGATGCATGAAAGTGGGAATGCCAATGTTGCGTTGATAGATGGAGCACTTGAGTACAAGAGGCGCCTGTTTTTCAGGTTTTCACTTGCTTGGCAAAGATTCTTTTTTTTGTACCAAGGTGCCTGTTTACCAGGTTTTCACCAAGGCATTTTCTCTCTCTCTTTTTTTTTTTGAATTTCTTCAGGACTATTTCTGATTTTTAGGATTTTTTCAGGACATTTTCTGATTTTTCAGATTTTGATGTTTGCTCCTAGTGTCTAGCAAGTCAAAAGGGATTTTGAGTATATGAATGGATAAGTGAATGATGGTGGATGCTTTTAAGGACTATCTCACAACGTTAATCCAAGCACAAGGTCTAGATATAGAAATATTAACCAAGGATTTTAGCGATGTAAAGCAAGGATTTTAGCGATGTAAAGAAAGGATATAACGCAATGAAGAAAGGATATAGCGTAACAAAGCCATATGGTCCAAAGAAGTGGCCATGTCAAGAGGTTTGCGGAAAGCATGTTTTTGCATTTTGTCCATAGTGTTGATCAAGTTCAAGGGATAGATTTGGATAGGAGGCAGATATGATAAGAAAGATCAAAAGGGAGTAATGAAGGATGTAAGCAAGTAGTGTATAGGAGCTAAAGGGTCTAGATCAAGTGTAATAGATAGGACACACAAAACATGTAAAGATCCTTAACCTTGTCAAGATCAAAGGTGGAAAAGGGACATGAATGTAGATAGAGCGAATGAGGGATAATGGAGGAAGAAGGATAATGGAGGAAGAAGGATAATAGATGGATGTACATGGATGGAACTTTCCCCCAGTGTAAAGTGAAAAAGGATAATGGATTATGGATGACACCCGTTTTCTAGGTTTTCATCATGGTACTTGTCCAAGGCACCACAAGAAGTGGTTTTCACACAAGGATGAATTTATTTCTCTTTACTTTTTTTTCTTTTTGTTTTTGGAAGATAATGGAGGCATGATAGGGGATGGAAGAATGATCCCAACGTATTGCTGCATTGAATGGTACCCTTATAATATGAGTTGCAATAGACCATGGCTATAAAGGTATGCTCAAAGATGTTGGTAGGATAATGAAATGAAACTAGGCCAAGGATTTATGCAAAGAATTGTGTATGGCTAGATGGAAATGCTCGAAAGATCAACATTGGCACACGCCTTGAGGGTGTTACTACTTATCAAGTTGCCATTAGTTTCATGTTCAAAGTTATTCTATATACTCTAGTCGGTTATCTCTATCGAGATATTCAGTCGGTATGCACAGTCCAGTCGATTATACAAGAAAGTACTCTCAGAGCGTAGTATACACCGAGCTATCTATTGAGTATCATTTCATGTCTACCAAGCAAAAAAGATGACACACCTAGTTGATATACATCGAGTGAAACGTGTTACTAGATTCATTGAACCTGGACATACATATGGAAAAGTGTTACATGATCGAAGAAAATCTAACTGTTATCTAATTGGAAATTGCACTTAAATATTGTGTATGATTTTGAGGTCATCTAACCAATGAAATATTTTGCATGGTTATTCATTTGATAAAGCATGTTTGTAAGATCAAAGCAATGAATGGATCACCGACATAAGAGATCTATTTATAAAACATGGATTAAGATCAGACATATACATGTAGCATGATAGAAAGGAGGATATAGAAATATATAAAGCAAGACATGTGAAAGAACTAAGTGTTATGATGGTTACAGAGACACAAAGGTCACTGAGAAGGATTTTAGAGAATAGTCAAAGAATAGAGTAAACAGAAGGGTTTACCGAGTTACTATATGGGTTACCGAGGTATGCTATAAGCAAGGTAATCTTATTCTGAGCACATAGAATCTACTATAACATTTCAGATGTAAAGTTGCAAATATTTGTAATGATTTTATTGTAATATTTTGAAGTTGTAAGAGAAACCTTTAACAGGGTAAAAGACTCTAATCAAGTGTATAAATTGTAAAGCCTCTAACCAGGTGTAGCATTTAGATTAAGTGTTGTAAAATCTTTTAGCAAGGTAGATCTAATAGATCTTGATACTCCTAATAGGGTAAGCTATCAGAAATACCTAAACATGTAGCTCTAACCAAGCAACCTTTATTATTGTAGTAGTGAAGTTGTGTGTGCCATCCCCACTGCAGTTTTTCTCTCTAACCAAGAGTTTCTACATAACCAAAATATATGTGTTATGGAGTGAATCATGTATGATTGTTATCTATTTGTTTTAGCTTTATATTATATTACTGCACTATTTAGTTTATATATAATAGTAAAGTTATTGTTGAAGAAAAGTTTTGAAGTACTGATTCACCCCTCCCCTCTCAGTACATTAGCTTTCCATATTGGGCCTAACAATTGGTATCAGAGTTTCAATCTTGGAAAAGGGTTTAACTGCCTAAAGAGAAATATCTTATCAATGGAAGGCTATAAACAATCTCGGAGGATTGTGTATATGCAAGAAGAGCTGGATCATGCTAATCAAGTGATTGCAGACATGCAAAGACAAATGCAAAAATTTCTGAAAGTGAGAAGAATATTATTTGATGATTTGCAGGACTCTCAAGAGTTAGTGGAACAAATTGAGACATCATCTGAGAACAGTATGTTTGAAGAAACGGAAGAATTGATTGGAGTATTGAAAGAAAAGATCAAAGCACTGGCTGATCAACTAAAAGAAATGAAAAGAGAACATGAACATTTCAGCACACAGATGACTGAAAATCTTGATGCATTGAGAACAGTTGAGGATAAAGTAAGAGATCTAGAAAGAGAGAAACAACTACTTGAAGTCTTAGTATTTGATAAGAATGATGAAATCACAAGGATGATTGGAATTCAACAAAACCTGTCAGATGAACTATGTTATGCACATCATGAAGCAAATCTGAAAGATGATGATAATCAAGCATTGAAACTTGAAGTATCAAGGTTGACCGATGAACTTGAAATAGAGAAGAAATCCAAAGAAACACTGAAGAAGAGTTATGAAGCATCAAAGATGTTGGATGAGCAACTGAACACAAGACGACCCAACAAAGATGTAGGACTTAGTTACAAAGGAAAATACTCTACCGAGAAGGGAATCCATACTACCGAGAGAGGAGAATCATCAAAGAAAGCTGGAATCAAGAAGAACATCAAAAGAAAGAAGCTGATTTGCAACTACTGTAGAAATCAAGGTCAAACTGCCAACATGTGCCAAATCAGAAAAGGAAAGCAACCAAATGTCACTAAGTCCAATGGTTATTGTTACAAATGCAATAGATATGGTCACACATCTAATCAATGTAGGACAAAGTCTGTTAACAATTATCAGAAGGCAAAATTCAAAGGGTTTTGTAAAAACTGCAATAGATATGGACATAGTATCGAGAAGTGTTGATTTAAGCAAAAGAACTATATGTGGTTTGCACACCAAGCAAATGCTAGAGGTTACCGAACTCGCACAGATCCTTACCAATAGTATTCTGCAGTACCATGGGATTACAATACAAGGATCTAGTGAATGTTGTGGAGGATATGAACATATAAGTGCCAACTGCTTTATAAGGTTTGGGATGAACAACCAAAGATCATGGAGAAATCTTGGTATGGCATGTTTTCATTGTCACAAAGTTGGACACTTGGCTGGAGATTGTAGAGATCAACCTAGAAAAGACATTGAGGAAATAAAAGACAAATTACAGATGATTTGGAAAAAGAAGGAAATTGTGTCAAATGAAGAAAGCACCTTACCTACCGAGTTAGGTGCACCTATTCCAAATTAATTGGTAAAGGTATGAAGGGACTGCATTCTCTCAAGGTTAAATCTTAACAGTTCCTACTTTATTATGTACTTAATTCAAAATCTGCATAATTAAGATGTAGTAGTAAGTTTGAAATTATATCAAAGTCTTTTGGAGCACTATACAGGAAACCTGTCAAGTCGGTGAATACAGGAAACCTGTCAAGTCAGTAAATGAAGGAAGTTTGGTTACTCGGTTAAAGCGAAAAGAAAAAGGAAGAAAGTTTAGTGGAACCAAGTGTATTTAATGTTTTTGACCTAACTCGCATGGAGCCCGATAAGGTATTTTAAGTACTTAAAGCATTTTCATGGTCATTTTTACTTACCAAGTTTTTGAGAGAGCAGAGCAAAGTGAATCCAAGGTGATCAAACCTCCTACAAAGAAAATTCAAGGTATTTACATCAATCTCAATGCATTGTTAAGCTAGTTTACCGATCTTATCAAGTTGCTATTATCTGCTAAGTGTGAAGCGTCTGCCATTTGAAAATCTTAAAACCCTAAGGATGTTTTGTTAGTTTTTATCTGAAATCTACAAATGGCACCTAAGATCCAATATCCCATTGTTGTCAAGAATGTTGAAAAGCCCTCACTAAAATACTCTTTGACTCCCAAAGTTGCATTTAAACCGGATGACAAAACCGCATTTGCACTCATCCCAGATGTTATCACTGTTTTAAAATTGGGTTTTTTCCCCATAATTGGCTATGGTATTTTGAAAGTTTTTGAATAGGGTGTGGTCTAAAGTGCTTCAGCTTTGTTCTAAACCTAGAGGGTTTAAGGGTTTTCCAAGTTTTAAACTTTATCTTTTGTATTAGATCCCCTGGTTTCTATTCCTTCGTTACTTTATTCCACTTAAGTCATGGGTCGCGGGGTCGTAAGAAGTGTCCCCCCTTGCTATTTATCTAGGCGGTCATGTTGATTATTTGAAAATTTTTCGACTTGTATTATTTCATTCTAAAGTGTCGGGCCCGGTAAATGCCAATTAACTTAAGAAAGGATCCGACGGTCAGCGCTATTTCACGAGGGTTAAGTGCTCACCCTTTAAGGCTGCGAAATAGCGAGAATGAATATCAGCCGTCCATGTGTCACGACGGGGTAAGTGGAAGGCATAGCTGTCAGAGATAGCTGGAGCCCCATGGCTTTCTTCTGGCGTATTATAAGGTAACACATGGCACAGGTCGCCACAGTCAGCAGGTCAAGGCTCTAGGTGTCCATGACGTGTCAGTGGGCCCCAAAGACGAGTTGGCTCACAGGTAGAGATGACCTGGCAAGGACAGCTCTTACAATTTATTGAGACTCCGTGGCTCCTTCGAGCAAATGAAAAATTGACAGGTCAGCTCCGAAGGTGACAAGGATGCCAGGTGTCCATGGCATGTCCGTGGGCCCACCACCTCTGAGAGCTTCTAACAGGGTTTAAATGCAGAGCAAGTTGAGATAAGGTCTAACGGCTCGCGCTATTTCGCAAGGGTAAGATGCTCACCTTTTAAGGCCGCGAAATAGCGAGAGTTAACGAGGGCCGTCCACGTGTCATGATGACACGCGGTCTAAAAGGAAACTATGGGTCCCTACGGTTTCTGCTTGACGAATGACAAATTGACAGGTTGGCTCCAAAAGTGACAAGGCGCCAGGTGTCCATGGCATGTCCGTGGGCCCACCACCTCTGAGAGCCTTCTCAAGGGGTTAATATTAGCCATCCACGTGTCTTGATGATGACATAGGAGATAGACTTGTTGAGATGAAGGTAGGGCCCCCATGGTTCTTCTTCTGGCAAATAACAGAATGACAAATCAGCACGGTAAGTGACTGGATGCCAGGTGTTAGTGACGGCTCAGCGGGCCCACCATTCCTGAGGACCTGTTCGAAGGATTAAAAGGTGGTTAACTTGAAAGATGATCCAACGGCCCGTGTTATTTCGCAAGGGTGAGGTGCTCACCTTTTAAGGCCGTGAAATAGCGAGAGTTAACGAGGGCCATCCACGTGTCATGATGATGACATGGCAAAAAGGGAAAAACATGGGCCCGCCACAGTATAAAGGGATACATTCGGCCAGTATCAAAACAGAATGTAAAGGGATTTTCTAAACCAATGATCAGATGCCGCGTGGTATTATGTAGCCAATAGAAGGATGGGACCCAGACTAAAGACAAAGCCGTCAAAATGCAATTCACAGTGAGACACTTGCAGGAAGGCTGCGACCCGTTGGAGTTAAAATATGAATTCTCGTATGAATTCGATTTTGAAGGGACGACTGGAGCATGCGGAATCAATGTTACAGTTAAGGCCCAGAGCACAAGCATTTGATTTCCTTACAACCAAGTATAGAGATCTTTTAAAAGGATTTTGCAGAAGAGTAACGCAGAGTTATCTTTTGCAAATACAGAGAAGGTGAATCAGTTGCAGAGCGAATTTCTTCAAGCAAGCATCAGGTTCTTTCTTATTTTGCAACCATACTTGTGTTGTAATAAGTGAAATTATTCTCGTATTACAGAAATGTTTTAAGAAGTGATATTCCTCTGGTTGTATTGCAAATGGCTCCTAAAAGGGAATTTTCTGGTAAAGTTGATTATTTAGAAAGAAGTGTGTGTGATGACTTTTTAGAACAGTTGACGCTGTCAACCAACCAGGCATCTAAGGCCAAAGAGTTAGTACCCAGGGCTCCCCGTCTGAAGATTGGAGAAGGATTATATGACAAGGGTAATTGGTTAAGAGACCCACAGGTTGGACTGTTTGGGTTGGGGTTATTTAGAATCGGATTTGGGATGAGGAATTCTCCTGCTCCTCAAAATAGCATCTGGGAATTAGATGTTGGGAAGTTGGTAGTCCCAGGGGTGTTCATGGATACAGATTTGTTAACCCAAATGGCATTGAATTATGATTCATTTACAAGGTATATCCAGGATGTAAATGGAAAAACCCTCATGGAGATTAATGCAGAAGAGTTGAGAAAAGCATTTGGGCTCAATGAGTTCACCAATTTCTTGGAACCTATAAACTTCACACAATTAGCTCAGGTGTACAGGGCACAGAGGAGTCATCTTAGGAATGGGCCTCTCAAAGAACTTTTTCTGAAAGTAGGAGGGTTAGCAGATGTAGGGCCCAATATACAAGAGCCTTTTTCATTAACTATGTTTACCTTGAGGGCAAAAGGGATGTATTGGGCACTTTGCCAAGTTCTAGGAGAGGATGCTGAATCGAATATGCCAAACCATTACTTGCTAATGATTGTTCAAATTTTGAATCCTTCCCTTGCTATTACATTTGATTATGCTTCTTATATTGCCGATGCTATCCATGGAGGATTGATAGGGATAAAGAATGGAAAGGTAGATAGGCCATTTGGGTGGTATTCACTCTTGATGCACCTCTTTCTCTTCAAAGGTGGTGATTATTTTGCCAGTGGTATGGACCTGGTAAAAGAAAAGGAGGGAGAGAAGATGCCGGTACAACTATGGAGTACTGTGTTGTCATGGGACAAAGAGGATGCTAGTTTTCTGAAATTTGATAAATATTTTGCATCCAAGATAAGGACTCTCCTTTGCTCTAACAACCCAAGAGTCCCCAAGGTTCTTCTGGAGTTCTTAAGACCAAAAGAATTCACAGAGAATATCAAGATAGTTCATAATTGGGGTGATATGTACTTATATCCAGTCTCTACAGTTTTTAGAGTTTTTGGTTTCAGAGGCACCCCATTTTTGTTACCATACCAGGTCCCCCTCAAAGTGGGAATAGCTGAGATTCTCAGACAAATTGGTAACCTGCAAGAGGCAGAGTTAACAGGCAGAGGTAAAGGGACTATTTTCCCTACGGCTACAGTAGCCCACCAATTTGTAATCACCAAGGGAGGCTGGAAATGTTTCGAGGATTTCCTCAAACCCTACCATTTGTCCACTGCAGTGTCTAGATGTGCTGATCCAGGGGACTTTTACAATGGTGTGTTCCGGAAGAAAGTAGCATGCAGAGGTAGGCCTCATCAATTCCACTTTCCTGAAGACCTCATCAGGAATGAATTTGATTTAGATGAACAGGAGTTGAGGAAGGAAAAGTGGGTGGCTTACAGGAAGGCCCTGGATTTTGTGCATCAATTTGATGTTAGCTATGACCCATTGTCTAGCTTCTTCCCATTGGAAGAGAAAATAAAATTTTTGATTATTTGCTTTGAGGATGTAATGCAAACAATAAAGGAGAAGAGGGAAGTTGTAATCAAGAATAACCCTAAGGAAGCAAGAATGATTTTGGGAAAATCAGCTCCCATTAAAGCAATCCCTCCTGGTGATTACACCCTGCATAAGAAAGCAGGTTACAGTGTGTTGGTGTCTACAACAGGGGAGCCCTCTTCATCCAAAGGAAAGAGGAAGGTACAAGATGTCATTGACATCCAGGACAGCCCAAAGAAGCAGAGGGTGGGAAAGGAAGTACAATCAGATACACCCCTGTATTCCCCATCCCAATCCCCTCTCCACATAGGAGATGAGCAAGCAGCAACTGAATACGTCTCTCAGTTGGGCAACTTGGGGGAGATTGCATATACATATGATGAAGTGGAAGAAGGGATGCCAGAAGAACCCACTGAAGCACAGATGGACATCACTTCAACTGAACTTAAAGGCCAGGAGTGGGATCCTGAGATAAAGAAGGCCACTAGTGCCTTTCTAGCTGATGATGGCTTCGTCACATCTGAAGCATTTATGCAATTTATCTGGAAGCAACATATAGATAAATATAATGCTAGATGTGAAGCAAAAAGGGGAGAGTAGCCTAATAAAGATCCAGCCTCAGTAGAGGAAGAGATAAAACAGGAGATGATGGAAGAATTCAAAACCATCACTCCTGAACAGGGAAGGGATTTAGTAGCACAAGCTGGAGTGCTCATTTTACCAGAGTGGAATATTGCTGATGCTTTGGTGTTGGATGCAGTGAGAAAAGAGACCAAACCCATGGAAGGGGTTACATTCAGTAAGGACAATGCTGCACTGGTCATGTGGTCCCTTAAAAGAAATGAGGACAAGAAAGGTAAAGATACCTCAGGGACAAGTCACATTGGTGGATTGATGGTCAAGAGAGTAGAGAGTATAGGGGTAGTAGAGGTTGCTAGCACTGTGCTAGAGACTGCCAAATTTAGTGTTGCAGTGGCTGAAAAGGAAGCCAAAGAAAAGGAGGCCCTCCAGTTTAAATTGGAAACAGTTTTGAAGGCTTATGATAGTGCCAAGGAGGAGATAAGAGGCAGAGATAGCATTATTGCTAAATTGCAGAGCCAGCTAGCAGGACAACACCAACAAGGTGAGTCTTCAACATTAATGATCACCTCTTCTCCTGCAAGACCTCCACCTACTAGCCCCATCATTGAGCTTCCACCATCTCCTGCGCCTTCTAGCTCTCAAATGATTGAGATAACTCCCCAAGAATTGGAGAATCTAAAGCAGACTCAGGCCTATTATGCGGGGAAGTATGAGGAGAAGGTAAAAGCCACAATCTCCAGTTTTGCAGACACTATAAATGCCTCACTCCTTCACAATAGTGTAGGAAAGGTCATGGAGATATGGACTGAGTTAGGAAGAGATAAGGCCATTTTGACACCCATTTTTGACAGATGGAGGCCTAGGGAGCAAGACTTGGAGTTCATGTGTGTTTCCTGTGATGAAGCAAGATCTAACTCTATTATCAAATCCACTTCTGATATCACTAAGAGTTTGTTGCAATTGGCAACAGAGGTGGACAATGTGGAAAGAAGGGTTAAATTGCTTAAAAAGGAATACACTGATCAAGTTTGTGAGTTGCTCCCAGGAATTTTTGCCAATCCAGATCAGCTGAAAGATAAGCAGATATGGCTCAATGAGATGGATGCCAAATTGTCAGCAAGGGTCAAGGGAATCATTGATCTGGATGATACCTCATTTTTTGTTATAACCATACAGGAAATAGAAAGAATTAAATCACACTATAGTTTTCTTAACTCAGAAGTCAACAAGCTGAGGAATTCTTGGAAAAGGTTGACTAAAGTTAAGAATGATGTGATTAGTTTTGTATGGCCGACAGAGGAGACATATAGTGAGTGGGGAGTTAAATATTCCACTCGAGATCCGGAGCAGTTGGAGGGCGTCCCTGAAGAGCCAGAAGAAGTTACAACTGAACAACCCATTGAACAGACTGCTGGGGAATCTGAGAAGAGCGCATAACTGATTCACGCAAAAAAAATCATAACCTCTTCAATTTTTGAAATAAATTGTAACAAACTTTCCTTGAGAAGTCCGAAGCTTTGTGCATCCATATTGTTATAAATGGATACCAGGACTAGAGAGAAAGGGATCACAAAAATTTTGTAAGAAAACGCTGCAGAAAAATTATCTGAGCTTTTCCAAAGTTCAATGGAGAATCAGACTTTTGTAAAATCTTCTCAAATGAATATCAATATACAGGCCGTTAGTTTTGAGTAAAGCTCTGTGTCGTCTTCAATCTTGTCCTTAAGTCTATTTACTGTTTTCATTCTGAATAATCCAGGATTTTCTGTTTGATTGAAATTGTAAGGCAATCTCCGTATGGGTGTTTTTAGCTTTTCTCTCTAGGAGGGAAATTAAATATGCATGATCATTCTTACCAGTAAATACTTCGGGAGAGACTTTGAATTTTGAGGACCATAGTTTAGTTTGAAGTGATTGAATTCTTGTTGGTGTTAGGCATTCGCAAGGATTAATGGAAACCAAGTTGATGGGAAGTATAGGGATATTTTGTTTCAGGAGTTTTATTTGAGTTTGAATGACTCTGTGGCCATGGATAAAGCACTGGTACTAATCGAAGCTGTTTATTGCATGCTTTGTTGATCAAATATGCTGAAGTTGAGTATTGTTTCATTCTTTGTTTTCAGTTGTTTTCAAGGTGAATAAACTCACTGGTTTTCTGGATTGGTTTGCTGTGGGTTTGTTGCTTAAGAGTGTGAAGTTAATTCACAAAGGGTATACCCACCTGGGTTCAAAGAAGAGCCCGAAGTGTAGAAGGTCTAACCAAACCTTGTCATATGTTGTCTCTAAAATCCCTTTATCCTTGATGTCTTCTCGGCACCTATTTTAGATTGTATTATTAAGGGCATTGAAGGGGAATCAAATTTTGAGAACAACACCAGATAGAGTGTTATTAGTTGAGGATGTGAGATTATTCACTAAATGTCATGTTGAAGAACTCGGTCATGTTGAAATCAAAGACACCTATGATGAATTATGCACAGATGGTAAATTGAATAGCAAGTATGAGCACATTAAGATCAAGGGATTAACTGAAGCCCTAACCTATCCCCGTGTGTTCAAACCCCAGTGGGTCAAGTTTGTTCTGAGCAGAGTTCATGATGATTTCATGTGGTTAGAGGAGCAACCATTTAAGATTACCAAGGAAATCATTCATCTGATTACCGGTTACCCTATTTATGATCATGCCCGAGCCCAAAAGATGATATCACAGAAGGAATTGATCAGTTTAACCAAAGTGGAATCAGATTGCAGAGGATTGAAATTGAACAATGTCACTGATGTGAAACTAAAATTTGCCATTAGAGTAATAGGTTACTGTTTCTTCCAATCGGCAAGGGAAAATAGTGTACCCTATGCAGCAATAGACCTAGCATAGAAAATTGTGAAAAAGGGAATAAAAATTGATCTTTGTGAGGTGTTGCTGAAAAACCTATTTGAGAATCTGAACACCATCAGGAAGCTAAAGAAGAATAACTCAGCTAATACACTAAAGTTTGGATCACTACTTGTATGCATGTTTTTCTATTTTGTAAAATTCTTTCCATCAGTCGGTAAAGTTGTTTGGGAACTACACTGACCAATCACCCATCACATAAATGACTTCTTTAAGAAGCTAGGAGATAATTTCAATGATATTATGGATGATTACTTTAGTAAGTTCCAAGAGAAAATGCATAACAGGTACCGGATTCCACCCTAGCTAGTGGAGAAATACAAAAATGACATATGTTTTGAAGTAGACACTGATTACTGTTATGTGAATGTTGTGGAATCAAGAACTCAATCTTTTTCACTGATGGGTTACGAGATTGATTTTGACATCACACAACAACAAATTGATGCATTTATTACATTGCCAAGACATGCTACCGAGCTGAGGTATGTAACCTATGAAGAAGTAAAGGAAAAAGTAAAGATGAGCATTGTAGTACCCAAAGCTACAAGAAAGGCAACAAAGATGATAAAGGCATTATCGGAGAAATTTAGAGAAGATTCTTCCTCCACACCTGTCAAAGCCACTTTAGCCATTACCGAAGAGGAATCTGAAGCCCAAGAGGTAGCTATAACATTGAGCACCGAATTGCCTAAGGCAAAAGTGTTGAGAAGAAAGAAACTGGATTCATCAAAGGCCTCACCAACTCCACCAACAAAGCGACCTAACACTAGATCATCTACAACTTCACTGAGTAAGAAAGAAAAGAGTGTTACTATTCCTAAGGTAACAAAAACTTACAAGAAAACTAATTGGAGACTCATTTTGGCAAAAGAGTCTAGCGACACTGAATCTGAGGATGCTAGCAAATTTCAGATTGTCAAGCGCAAGAAGGTAAATGTACATAGTGTTGAAAATTTCTGTGCTAATCTAAAAGAATATGGTGGATTTGGAGGATTCAGATATGTCAAGTATGAAACCAGAAATAATGATGAAAAGAGACAAATTGAAGAAGCTGTCATCTGGACACTTCTAAAATTTTGATTGGCTCCATTGGAACTATCTAAGTCACTTCCAAATGAATTATATTTACATATTGACAATAGGTGGAAGTATGCAATGGACTCGGACAAACAGATCAAAGAAAGAAGTCTCGTACATCTCTTTCCTGACATGTCAATAGCTGAAATAAAGGAACATTTGACAACCTACAACTCAAAGTTTCTCATCAAACAAAGAGCCTTAAAACTGATGAATGGGCTATATATTGAAGTAGAAAATGAGACAAAAGCAAAGTGGTAGGAAATCTTTAAAATCAAGGATGCTAGTGAGCAAGCTACAGTTGAAATTGTTGATGTTATCAAGCAAGATCCTAATGTTACCGAGTGAGACCCTACTGACACCATTCAAATAGATGAAGATATCATGGATACAGAGGCACCGGAACAGGAAATGATAGAAGGCAATGCATATGCAAAACTTGTATCCAGTGAATCAGTCTTGGAACAAGTTCAGCCTTATCCACCAGTCAATCAACCTATCTCAACCAAAACCCCTCAGGATATGGATAAAGGCACCAAAGGTCACAAGTCTACAACAGGAGAAGGTACTACTCAAGAATAGATGTCTCAAGCACCTTCTAGCACTTAAAATGTTGTAATTGAGACACCGAGTACCGAGACACCAAAGGACTCTACAGAGGGTAAAGAAACTAACCAAAGTGTTGCCTCTACTGAGCCACCTACCGAGGGTCATCAGGCCTCACAAGCCATTGTCTTAGTTCCATCAGTGAAAGGTAAAGATAACAAGATGAAAAAGCATTGTTTTAAAGTTGATTTGTCAAAACCAATAGTGTTGCCCAAATGTTGATATATCCAAATTAAAGGGGCAAGCACTTATTGATTTCGGTGAACTATGCAAAGCAAAGGTTGAACAAGAGAAGCAAATGGTGATTCAACAAAAAAATAAAGTACTTCAGAAGGTGAAAGAACTCTTAATAGATATGCTACCTGAAGCTACAGTGTCAATAGATACAACCATCCACATTCAACTGGATGAACTCCTAACAAAGATAGAGACATCTAGAGTAGATGCATCAGAATATTTGAGCAAGCTAAAAGACAAAGAGCTCACTGCAAAAATGATAGAAGAGGTACAGAAAGCTATAGCTATTGGCAAAGTTAAACTTGTCAAATTTATTACTGAGTTGACTCCTCAACTCAAGCACATTCATTATTTATTTCAGAAACTCTGTACATTTTCTTTATTCATTAAAGACATCAAAAGTAAAATGGAAGCAATTGAGAAAGAGATCACCGATCTCTCAAATAAGTTGACCACAGAGCCCAATTCAGTTCAGAATTTCTATACAAATCTACAATAACTCATGGCTCAACAATTGGACCTTAGAAATGAAGAACACAAGATCAGGATGGACATAATGACACTTCAGACATTATTCCTTCCTCATCTTTCATCGGTCCAAGAACAGATCAACCAAGCCACATACTTGTCCACTACACAAGAGGGAAGCACTTTAGATGGCTTAATATCATTATTGGCTGACATTCAAGCCCATAATTCTTTAATGGATAGTGTAAAGGATGCCCTCTCTGTCACTCTCACCGAAGCACGGACCAAGTACAAATCAATTTTTGACCAGTTGCCACCACCAAATGGTAACTAAGTCTTGATGTTTGTCAAAAAGGGGGAGTAATATAGTATTAGAGGAGTGATATAGTATTCAAAGCATCAAAGTATAGTATCAAGAAAAAGGAGTGTAGTATACAGGGGGAGTATACCGAGTTGAGTGAGCAAAGTATCCAGGAGTAGAGTATCGAGCAATAAACAGAACAGTAAGCAAAGAACAAGTGCACACAGAACATTGATCACCGAGCATGCAAAATCAGAGTTTTGTACAGTATATCAATAAGGGGAGTATATTACTATTTCATTGACTATTGTATATACTGTCAGTATAGTCAAATTTTGCAAGTATATAGATTATTGAGTTATAACTTTGAAATTAGTTTTTGTCAAACATCTCAACCAATGTCAAAAGGGGAGATTGTTACTACTTATCAAGTTGCCATTAGTTTTATGTTCAAATTTATTCTTTATACTCTAGTCAGTTATCTCTACCAAGATATTCAGTCGGTATGCACAGTCGAGTCGGTTATAGAAGAAAGTAGTCTCAGAGAGTAGTATACACTGAGTTGTCTATCAAGTATCATTTCATGTCTACCGAGTAGCAAAGATGACACACCGAGTTGATATACACTTAGTGAAATGTGTTACCAGATTCATTGAACCTGAACATACATATGGAAATGTGTTACAAGATCGAGGAACATCTAACCGTTATCACATTGTAAATTGCACTTAAAGATTGTGTATGATTTTGAGGTCATCTAACCAATGAAATATTTTGCATGGTTATTCATTCGATAAAACATGTTTGTAAGATCGAAGCAATGAATGGATCACTGACATAAGAGATTTATTTATATAACATGGATTAAGATCAGACATATACATGTAACATGATAGAAAGGAAGATATAGAAATGTATGAAGCAAGACATGTGAAAGCACTAAGTGTTATGATGGTTAGAGAGACACAGAGGTCACCGAGAAGGATTTCAAAGAACAGTCAAAGAAAAGAGTAAACAAAAGGGTTTACCGAGTTACTATATGGGTTACTGAGGTATGCTATAAGCAAGGTAATCTTATTTTGAGCACATAGAATCTGCTATAACATTTTAGATGTAAAGTTGCAGATATTTGTAATGATTTTATTGTAATATTTTGAAGTTGTAAGAGAAACCTTTAACAGGGCAAAAGACTCTAATCAAGTCTATAAATTGTAAAGCCTCTAACCAGGTGCAACATTTTGATTAAGTGTTGTAAAATCCTTTAGCAAGGTAGATCTAATAGATCTTGATACTCCTAACAGGGTAAGCTATCAGAAATAGCTAAACATGTAGCTCTAAATGAGCAACCTTTATTATTGCAGTAGTGAAGTTTTGGGTGCCATCCCCACCATAGTTTTTCTCTCTAACCAAGAGTTTCTGCATAACCAAAATATATGTGTTATGGAGTGAATCATGTATTATTGTTATCTATTTGTTTTAGCTTTATATTATGTTACTGCACTATTCAGTTTATATATAACAGTAAAGTTATTGTTGAAGAAAAGTTTTGAAGTACTGATTCACCCTTCCCCTCTCAGTACATTAGCTTTCCATATTGGGCCTAATAGAGGGATGGTGGACATATGGAAGAGAAGTGAATCTCAAATTTTGAGATTTGGATGGGGGAAAGGTTACAGATTCTAGGGCATAAGAACCCAAAATGGATGAAGGAGGTGATGGAGGAATAGACACAAAAGGTTTGGATCGAGGAACAACAATTTTGGATGCCGATTTTGATTTTTCTTTAGACTGTTGTGGTTCAAGCAGCTGCTTAGGGATCCACATGGTTTTTAATTTTTAATGCTTTAGTAGTTCCTTAAAGCGCATTACTTGTACAAGTGCCTTAGGAACACATATTACTTTTGACTTTTCTTCTTTCTTTGTTGGCCTTTGTGGCGTTTTGTATTTTTCTTTTCCTTTTTGGATCATATTTTGCTTTGTTTTGACATGTCGATTAGATGGGACATGTTGATCCTTGAATACATGTGGATTGCTTGACTTATGACTTTTATGCTTGGCATCCAAATTGCTTGGAGGGAGATGCGTGGATAGATAGGAATGATAGGGAGGTCTTTTAGATGGATGGAAGGTACTTGAAGACATGTGCCTTTGTTAATCTTGCATAAGGGATGGAGGGATATAGGGACCTAGAATGGATGGAAGCGATGAAGGGGAAGGCGTGTATTTGGATTTAACTAGATAAATACAGGATTTATGAGAGATACCAACATCTTGAGAAATGTCCCTGAGGCCATGACCTTTAACACTTTCTTTAATATGGAGGGGTTATTGCTTGTGGAGATCTATCCCTTTGCCTTTATAAATATTTTGACTTGTAGGATACACTTTGCTTTGGAAAGAAGGCACGAGTCCATTATGAGATGGAGGTGGAATGTAAGGAATGATAGGATCACTAAGGGGATTTGTAGGCATGATGGATCCTTGAGGTGAACATGGAGGATTATTACAAGGAGATGAAGGGATACTTTGATCTTGACATGGAAGAGGACCATTGGATAGAGTAGGAAGGGTGTTTGACTCTTCATTTTGAATATGATCGTTTGAAAAGGTGGAAGAGGCATCATGATCTTGCTTAGGAAGGATGCTTTTCTCTTGAGATGGAAGGGGGTCATCTTGGAAGAAATGGAAAGGTATAAGGGGATCATCATGGGATTCTAGTGGAATAGGATCTTTTTCAATCATTAGATGGGATTGAGGAGTTTTAGTGTCTTGATCTTGATTTATGATAGGACTCATTTCTTGATTTTTCAGATTATCCTCTTGACATGGAGTCACTTCTAAAGAAGGGGTAGGATTGTGCATAGGCGTAGGGGATTCTTGGAAGATCTCCATATTTTGGCATGATGGGGAAGCATTTTGAGTGGGACTCTCTAGAATAGGTACATTTGGAATTGGAGTGCATGATGGCATGGGATCTAGGATTTTTAAATCTTTATAGGAACTTGTATCAATATTGGTATTAACTTGGATTTCCATAGGAGATAGCCCTTGAAGGTAAACATGAGAAGTTTCATTGTTTGAAGGAGATGGTATGGATTGTTGTTGAGAAGTTTTAGGAGATGAAGGCATCATGGAAGGGATGGAGGCTACATATGGAGCCTTGCTAGACATAGGTTCATGATTTTGATTATGCTTAGAAGTAGTTCCTTCTTTTTCTTTAGGTGAGTCATTAGGATCTTCAATTTCAATGACACCATCATCACGGAGATCTTGAATCTTATGTTTTAATTCCATACACATTGAAGTCTTATGTTTGTTATGCTTATGACATACACAATAACTACTCAAAACTACACATCCCCATGTGGTCTTTTTAGGCAATATGATAAGATTGTTCTTAAGAAGCTCTTCCAAAGCTGACTCAATAGATTGCCCCAAAGGTGTAAACTGTCTATCTAGGGAATAGATGTCTTTTTGTCTTGGTGAAGGTGTTTTGTGATCTTGTATGAGATTTGGTCTTTGATTGTCAATTATTTGTTGGTATTCGCTTGTCAAATCATATAATTGTTTTAGCATTCCTTGAAGTTTCTCACTCTTGTTATCATGCATTTGTTTTTCAAATGGAGTCATTGATTTATTTTGTTGGATTTCCATGTCATATATTTCTTTCTTGATATTTTGAAGCATTTGAGCCAAGGTAGCCATGGGAATGTGAGCTAAGGTATCCATGAGATTCTTACTTTTGTCAAAATATTTAGAAGAGCTTCTGGTTTGAACATGCATTTACAATTGACAAGACCAAGAGCTAGATGTGTTGCAAAAGTCAAGATCAAATTGTAGCTAGTAGTTCATTTAACATAGTGATTGAGAGAAGTTGCTAAGATCTAGTTTGGTTTCAGGAATGATCTATCCTATGTAAGATATTATCTAAGTTAACTTAGGTTTGATAAGATGTTTGTTTGAACTAGCTTAAAGATGATTGACAAAATCGTGCAACACAACAACAGAGGTATATTATCAAGGTTGTTTATGCTTATGAGGACAATAACCAGTTTTAGGCTCATTGTAGACTATTTTGGATAGGTTTAACTATTCTGGACTGGAAAAATCAGAGACTCGTACGACATAATTTCTGAGATCGTATGACAATTCAACAAGTTCAGGATGACAACAATTTTGTTTCGTATGAGTTGCTGCCTAGTATTGTACAACAAATGGGTAGGTCCTAGATGACAAATGATTCTATTTGGTTCTGTTTTGTATGACACAAGATTTAGCTTAAATGACAGATTGTTTGGTTTTGTATGACACAAGATTGGACACAAGATGACAATTTAGTATACTTGTACAACACGGGATTTGGTGAAGGATGACAATTCAACAAACTCATACGACTGTTCATAGAGTAGAGACTAAAATTTTGAGTTTTTCAATGACTGAGCATGATAACTGAATACAACCAATTTCTAAGATGGACTGATTTTTGATAGGGATAGGTCAGTTTTGACACAGACAGAGTTTATCACTGAGTTGTTTGATCTATTTGATTTGTTTTCTCTAGTTTTAGTATTTCATTTTTTATTCCAGGGATGAAAACTCAAAAAACACACGAGATAATGTAATATTTCAAGCACAACATGCTAACCCTATGGAAGTTGGCTTAGAGAAGAAAACATTTGCTTGATGACTTAGGTACACACCCAATAGTTAATCAGAATATGGCCGCTGAGGCTCACACAATGGATTCTCAATGCCGTATTAGCCGACTCAAAATGCTAATGGGGGCACAATATGACAAGTGTCTTGGGAGAGTTCTGATTGAATGAAATACAGGTTTGAAGGACCCAAAACCATTACAACATAGTTAAATAGAAAGCTGAGAAAATAGAGTCCACATACAAAGCGACTGGTCAAAAAACTAGCGAACAAAAAAAATAGCTAAACAACAAAAAACAACAAAGAACCCAAGGAGACACTACATAGTAATTTTCTTCAACAGATCCTCTGCCTTAGTCACCAGCTCATCATAGGTTTCCCCAACTACTTTTAGCTCCTCCAGGTCCTTATTCACTTTCTTTTCCTTCCTCTTTCCATGGGTACGGGTTTTGGGACCTTGGGCTTCCCCGGCTCCTTTTGCATCCAGGTCAATTTCCTAGGTTTCCTTTTCATCATCAAGCTTGCTGATGAGGGTATGGTTGTTGTTGGCTGAGATTTTTAGAATGCTGAGACTTTGCTCTGCAATGTTCTTGAGGCACTCCTCTATCTTGTCCACTTTGGCAACTGTATCCGAGAGCTTCTTTTCACTAGTTTCCTCCAAGGTTTTTCTATCCTGTATCTCCTTTTCAATTTTCTCAAACCGGGGATTAAAGGCATCTTTGATGTCTTCCGCTTTGGCAATTGTGTTCTTTAGATCTTTGATATAATCAACCATAGTGTTCCCCTCTCCAATGTTAATGGTCTCCAGGATCATGACTCTGTTGCAGAGTTTTTTGTATTCATCCGCAGTATTCTTATTCCCATCAATAAGCCCTTCAGTGGTTTTCATAAAATCCTTCAAGGCCTCGGGGTGAGGACCAGAAGAAGGAGTAACTTTACCAGGGGTTATCTATTCATCCTTAGTGATATGGAGGGCAGAAATAGTATCAGCAGCCCTGAGGGTCTCCTCCATAGTCTCCATCTCCAGGCTTTGTTCAACTTCCAGGGTTCTTGTTTTCTTGTCCTCTTCCAGTTCCTTGCCGGTCTCCTCCGGATCTTTGCTAGTCTCCTCTGTTTTCTTTTGCTTCTTCCTGGGTTGGGCTTTGTTCTTACTTTTTTCCTTCAGCACTCCCTTAGGGTTCTTCTCCTTAGGGAAATCAGAGTCCTCATCTTCCGAAGAAATACTAATCAAGGGTTTGCTTTGGGGTTTTTTGCTCTTAGAAGAAGAGGGTTTTGATTTCCTCTTCTTTCTCCTCTCATACTCTGAGTCATCTGAGCTTTCCTCATTATCAGTCGAGGAATCATTAGCTGAATCCTCCTCCTCTGAGAAATTAGAATTAGACATATCTTCTTCTGAATCCACAGAGAGCTACATTCGGTTGATTTTACTAGCCTTTAAATGATCATAAATGAGGACCATAAGTCCCTAGTGCATTGCAGTGTCACCCCGAGGATTTTCTTTATATGCTTTTAGGGATGCATTCATAGAACAGAGCAAGAAGTAAGGGAAATTCACCTTATCATTATGCCTAAAATGATTTAAGAGGACAAAGTGATATCCATATACTTTCATAAACCTGCCATCTAGAGTTATATACCTCATTAAAACAAAGAGAATTTCCCACTAGGGTTTTGCAAAAGCCCTAGGCGAGTAATAGGTTTTACTCAACTTTGCCAGTCTTTTCTTCTCTTTCTCTATGACCGGGTACCTTTCAATGGCTTCCCTGCTGACCTTCCTGTCTCTATAGAAGTTGCAGCCCTCCCTTTTGAGTCCCGTAGCTTTAGCAATTAACTCTTCATCAATTTCCACTAGTTGGTCACCCATTTTAAGCATGCCCTTCTTCCAATTTTTGCAGAAGAAGCTGGTTATCTTTCCATCACGGCCATGAAGTCTCTTAATGAAGCTCGAAAGACCACCCTTCTGCAAAATTTCCCACACCTCTTCTTTCTGTTTCCACTCCTTACAACTTCCTGGCTCATATCTTCTCCTATTTCCGCCCATGGTGTCGTTTCTCACAATCAAGTTTAGGTTACAGAACTGGTGAAACAGAAAGCTTTTCAAAGTTAAAACCAAAACCCAGAAAGCGTGTGTAGCATTAGTGATTTGACAGGTTATAATGCACGTTCTGCTAGCTTTGATGTTATAATGAGTAATTCCCTCATTATCAAAGTAACTCAAAGTGCTTACTTCAGTACATATCATAATTGACCTGTCAATCAAGATTCTTTGGGGTACTTCAATATCTTTCATTTATTATGATTTGTCTTACATCTCTAGGAAGACCGCTCTCACTTGTCCACATGGTAATTGTCTCATTCTTCACTACCATGTTTGTAGCCCAATCAGCAGAACAGTTGGCCTCCCGATATATATGGGATATGTGGCATTTTTTGAAGGTTCTAATGATGTCAATGGCAGAAAAAATTATATTGTGAATCGACCAAGAGGGCTTAGAGGTCCCATTGAGACACTTAATAATATTATTGGAATCCCCTTCGATCCAGAGATGGGTATAGTTCCATTTTTTGGCTAGAGTAATGCCTTGAAGGGCTGCCATAGCTTCCACCTTATGATTGGTTTGAATGCCAATAGGGACAACAATCATACCTTTGCAAATGCCTCTGTCATCTCTGAGAATAGCTCCACAGCCTAAAGGACCTGAATTTCCTTTGGCTACTCCATCAAAATTGATTTTAAGCCAACCATGGGGAGGGGTTTTCCATTTAACTTCAAGTCTTTTATTGTAGCTAATATTATGACCATCAGTGATCTTCATATTCCGGGCTCTTAAGATATTTAACTCCAAAGAGTTGTTTGAGTAACAAGAGACCTCCATAGTTCCCATATTTTCCTCAATAGCCCTTTGAATTTTCTGAAAAACAATGTCTTGATTTAAGGACACATCCCTGAAAATTCAGTTGTTTCTTTCCTTCCAAAGACCCCACAAAATGTGAGGAAGAGAGAGCTGCCACATACACCTTCTAGAAAAGAGTTGGTCTAATGAATTTGCCAGGAAGAGAACAAGTCTCTGATGTTACTAGGAAACACCCAAGCAAGACTAAAGCTTTTGAGGAAGCTTTCCCAAATAGAGGTTGAGAAAGAATAGTGGAGGGCAAGATGGTCCACTGACTCTTCCTCTTGAAAACACAACACACACCTATTTGGAAGGGCAAAACCTCTGCATTTAAGGTTGTCAACAGTAAGGATCTTATTCTGGAGGATAGTCCAGAAGAACATATTGATTTTAGGAGTGAGCCCTTTTAACCAAGCTTTAGACCAGAAAGGATTCATAGGAGGGGAGAGGGAGAGGATACAATACATCAAAGAAACAGTAAAGGTACCTTTAGGGTTATATCTCTAGATCAGGGAATCCTCTTCTTTATTCAGCCAAATAGCAGACAATTGGGTTTTGAGCTTGGAGAGGCTGGGATGAATACTATCAATGTTCTGCTAGTTGTTCCCATCCCAGTAATCTGCCACTAAGGTACCAAAAGAGCCAATACAGGAGGGGGCATGGGAAGCCCACTCATAGAAATCCATTAGGGGTTTGTCAAAAATCCAGGGATCCTCCCAAAATCTAACTTTTCTGCCTTTTCCAAGTTTCCATATCACACCTTTAGCAATCACATCTTTACATGTGGAAACATGGTTCCAGATATGAGATCCATTTATACTGAGATCCGAGTTAAGAAAAGAAGATAAAGAAGAAGACAGAAGAGAATACTTCTCCAAATTTTGCACCATTCAGAGTCAGAGTTAAACCATCTCCAAACTTGTTTTGACAATAGAGCTTCATTTAAAGTGCGAATCCTCCTAATCCCCAGACCACCTTTTCTTTTTGGCTTGCAGACCTGATCCCATGCCACCAAGGACATTCTTTGCTTTTCCTCAACCCCAGACCATAGGAATCTTCTTTGGATTTTCTCAATAGCTTCAGCATACTTGTCTGGAATTCTAAATAAGCTAAGAGCATAAATGGGGATACTTTGAAGAGTAGCCTTAAGAAGAAGGAGCTTACCAACTTGACTTAAGAGAGACCCTTTCCAACCTACAAGTTTTTTGTGAAATTTATCAACCAGCAAACTCCAATAGGAGTTAGGAGGGGAAATCCCCATGGGGAGACCAAGGTAGGTAGCAGGAAGGTCAGCAATCTTACACTCCATAATTCTGTTGATCCTTTGTTGTCTTCTCTCTAGGGTGTTAATGAAAAAGACATCACTTTTGGCCCAGTTAACAAGCTGCCCCGTTGCAGAAGCATATTTACACAAGGTATTCTTCAGAACTTTAGCTTCTGAGATGCTTGATTCCCCCATAATAATTGTATCATCAACAAACTAGTGGTGTGAACAAATAAGGTCAGCAAAAGAAGGTTGGAGACCCTTAAAGGATCCTATCTGCACCAAATTTTCCATGGTCCGTCCAAAGCATTCTGCCATAATAATGAAAAGGATGGGGGAGATAGGATCTCCTTGCTTAAGACCTCTCAAAGCTTGGAAAAAGGTTGAAGGAGAACCATTGACAAGGATAGCAAAGGACGCAGTAGTGGTAAGTTGGGAGAAAAGATCCACAACTCTTGGGGCAAACCCAAAGGAAGTGAGGACTTTCTGAAGAAGAGACCAGTCAACCCTATCATAGGCTTTGGAGAGATCAAGCTTAAGGATGAGACCCTGCTTCTTTGCTTTAACAAGAGAGTGAATATTCTCATGAACAGTAATAATGGAATCGAGAATTTGTCTTCCAGGAACAAACCCATTCTGCTAGTGTTTAATTAAAGCTGGGAGAATAGACAAGAGTCTAGAGGTTAGAACCTTAGATATGATCTTGTAAAAGGAATTGCAGAGGCTAATAGGTCTGAACTTGTCCAGAGAATCAACACCTTGAATCTTGGGGATAAGAGAAATAAAAGTACCATTTATTTCCTTCAAGAGTTTTCTAGCCCCAAAGAATTCCTTAACCCCATTAGCAACATTAGTTCCGATAATGTCCCAAAATTCTTGAAAAAAGAGCATTGGGAAACTGTCAGGACCAGGAGCTTTGTTTCCATCAAAGGTGAAAACAACATTTTTAATTTCTAAAGTGGAAGGA
This sequence comes from Cryptomeria japonica, assembly GCF_030272615.1. Taxonomy (NCBI): domain Eukaryota; kingdom Viridiplantae; phylum Streptophyta; class Pinopsida; order Cupressales; family Cupressaceae; genus Cryptomeria; species Cryptomeria japonica. The sequence goes on along the minus strand of NC_081412.1, from coordinate 193,747,056 downwards.
ATGGAAGAGAGAAAAACATTATTTTGGTCATCAATGAGACGAGGAATGTTTTGAAGAAAAGAGGACTGAGCTTCAGCATCCAGACTTTGATCCCTCGAAAGGAGGTCTGAGAAATACCTCTTAGATTCATTCCTTATTTCATCTTCCTTGACCAACTCCCCACTGTCCACAACTAACTTGTTCATCCTGTTGGCAGCTTTATGTTTAATGGTTGACATATGGAAGAATCTTGTATTCCTGTCTCCTTCCTTGAGCCACATGCATCTCGATCTCTGCTTCTAGAACATTTCCTCTTTAGTAATAATATCATGGTATTTCTTAAGAATCTCATTCTCCTCAGCAATAGAAGCAGTACTGAAACCATCCTTCTAGATCTGGTTCTGTATTTCTTTAAGGTTTTTATGAATTTTACTCTTAGCCTCAAATATATTCCCAAAGCTGTTCTTATTCTAGATTCGGATGTTGTCCTTCACACTTTTGAGCTTCTTAACCACTTTAAACATTGCCATTCCCTCAACTTAGATACTCCACCATTTTTGAATATATTTTTTAATATCAGGGTGAAGAGTCCACATTTTTTCAAATCTAAAGGGATAGTTTTTTCTTCTGTTGATCAAATCAGTATTAAAAGTAATTGGAAAGTGATCGGAACCAACCCGAACATGAGAAGATAAAGAACATAAATACTGACTGTACCAATCATCAGAAATAAGAGTTCGGTCAAGGCGCACTTGAATAAGGTCATTACCATTTCTTCTATTTGTCCATGTGAAATTACAACCCTGTATCTCCAAATCATTAAGAGCTAGAGAATGAATAAAATCCATGAGGGCCATCCTACTTTCTAGCTAAGGTGGGCTGCCTCCAAATTTTTCCTCCTCTTTTAAGGGCGTATTGAAATCCCCCATAACCATCCAACTTAGATTTTTGAAACTTTCCCTAGCCTGTTTTATCCTCTTCCAAAATGAGTTTCTAGCCTTTAAGGTATTAGGAGCATAAATGTTTGTGAGAACCCATGAAAAACCATCTTTAAGATGCTCAAATTTAATACAAGAAAAATTACCTTCCTGAATAATGACCTGGCCTTTAATAGTGTTAAGATTCCAGATGGTTGCAATGCCTCCAGAAGCACCCTCAGAACTTCCCCCACTAATTTTACCATTTTTGAAAAACTTCAAAGATTCAACTTTTTCTCTACTCATTTTGGTTTCTTGAATAAGAAAAATGTCAAGATTGCTATCTCTTATCATATTCCTAATAATATCATGTTTATGGAGATTGTTTAGACCGCTTAAGTTCCAAGAGATTATCTTCATAGTTACTTACCAATTCCCAGCTCCTTGAAAGTTTTCTAAGTTCCATCTGCTATGTTCTTGCTAGCCTCGATGTCTCTAACTTTGTGATTAGAGGGTCGCCCTGGGGAAGAGGAGACGTATCTCACATCAACTTGAGCTATTCTGCTGGATTTCCTAATCAAGCATGTCGAGGGTGTTGCTGCTTTCTTACTCCTATGTTTAGGCTGCTTCCATTCCGTTTCTGACACAGGAGCCACTTCCGGATTGGTTAGGGTTTTGGAAATTTCATCTTCATTACCCCATTTAGGATTTCTGGACTCAGTTGAAATAATGTTTGCTATTCTTGAATGCTGATCCGAATCCGAAAGACTCAATCCCAAAATTGCACACTTTTGGGCTTCTTGTATTTCATAACTAGGTATGGCTATAGTAGAGTCTGTCCTTTCAACTTGTGGATCTGGGATCTCACCTTCCTCCTATTGATAGTCTCTAGCTTCTAGTGCCTTATTTTCATGTGTCATCCACCACTTCATCTTTTGCATTTGGAGGATCATTCTGATCGATCAAATCCCTTTTCTGCGTAATTTTTATGGGGCTAGCTTTGGTTGTTTCATTCCTATCTGCCTCCTGAACTGTGGGACTGAAGATAGAGTTTGAGGCTTCCTTCTGTTCCCCCAAAGGAGAAAAGCGATTTGAATTTTTTTCCTTATTTTCTATGTTTTTAACTTGCCACACCCTTTTCTCTGGCATATTCTGGCTTTCAATCTGAGGTTTTAACTGATTAGGCTCTACCTTTTTCTTTTTCAGGCAAGATTTTGCCCAATGACCTACCTTTTTACAATGGAAACAAGAAAAAGGAATAGTTTCATATTCTATATGTTGCTTCCAGGTTCCCAATTTTGAAACTAGATCAATCTATTCCAGCATATCTACCTCAGGGGCTACTCCAACATAAAACCTTGCATGGGTTAATCTTCTTTTTGAAGCAGTGACTGGGTCAATAGAGAGTAGTTCACCAAAAGAGCTTGCTATTCCAGAGAAGATGCTTTCTGCCCAATACTCGAGAGGCAATCCTAAGAGTTTTATCCAAACTAGAACCTGCGCTAGAATAGAATCATTCATATTCAATTTTGGATGCCATTTTCTTAGAACCAGGGCTGTCTTTCTCACCATCCAGGGACTCCCGCACAAGATCTTAACCTTATCTTCTTCACACGAAAAAGAGAAAGACAAAAGACCTTTGGGTAGAGCCGAGACCTCTACATTTCCTTTAAGTGCCCATTTTCAATTAACAAAGGCCCTAACAACTTCAATGTTTGGGCGTGGACCCATAAATTTCCCTACCAAGGAGTTCGACATATTGTTGATATTATGGTCCAGAACCTAGTCAGGTATGGAGATAGCAAACTTACCACCAGAAGGGTCAGAAATGTTCTTAATAGGAGGAAGGGAGGATTTGCCAGTTGGTCTAGATCCAAAAAGGGAAGACCATTTTTTTGCCTCCCTCCCATTATCCATGAAGTCAACTAGTGGCATAGGCCCCCCACTGGACCCTACCCCCAGATGCCCAGAAGAATCCGCTGTCACGGCAAACAGAGTACCATCGGACTGTGAGTCAGCAACCAGAACTAGAAGGTTCGGGGGATTGTCCTTATCATCAATAGGACCAGCACCATTGATCTAGCCACTCTCACCATTGGAACCAGGGTTCTCACCTTGATGGAAATTTGAAATTTGAGCTCCTGCTCCTCCCGCTCCTCCCATTTTCCACCTAAGTGTCTTGGGAGAGTTACTATCTCTCTTGCACAAAGATTATCAACCTTTCGAAGGTGAATCAAGTAGCTTCTATTTTATAGTTCTTAAACAAGAATTCCATTTGAAATTACCCCTTGAAGTCACGCAAGCATGATTGAGGCCTATAGCCCGACAAGGTACCGAAACAAGTTGTAGTCATGTAAACATGATTGAGATCGTGAGGCCCTAAAAATGCTCGATATGAGAGATCTCAAAGAGAAAACTCAAATAATCCCATCCTCTGAGACTTTAATCACTAGAGGCCTATTTATTATAGTGAGTTGGAATGCTTTGGTCCAGCTGTACTCACTTGGGTTGTTCTCACAGGGTGATTACTTTTTCCCACTGTGACAGGCCCGCTAAAGGTACACAAATCTCAAAACTTTGAAAAAAGCTTCGAGGGTCTATATTTCTGATTGTTTGTAAAAGACAAGAGCATACTCTCCTACCTCTCAGATTTTTTGGAAAACACAAAAGACAGATTTGTTCATTAACCAGATAGTAAGTTAGGTGCCTAAAAAAAATGAATTTAAAGAATACACAATGTTTGGTTGATTCTCTTTAGGCAACCTGCAAAAACAACGCATCAGTAGTCATGTTGTTTTCATTCTTTGACAAGCATATGTTTGATTGATAAATTCTTTGGCAAGCGTCCTGCAAGAAACTGGTTAGGCTGTAAAAATCTTAGGCAAACAGAAGACAATGCAGGGTCAATGTTAGCATCATCAAAATTTAAACAAAAATCCTGAAAGGTAATCTGTTTTTAATCTATCAGAAAATAGAATCATACGACAATATTCATAAAACAGAATGACAAAAAGATAGCATAAGCAGTATGTCGTACGAGTTAGAAATCAACATAGAATGACAAACTATAAGAAAATTAGTATGTCATACGAGTCCATATTTCGATTCGTACGACAATTTAAAGGATATGATCTTGTTTTGTACAATAAACTGCAGGCGTCAATATAATATCGTACAATGCAGTGAAACTGCTCATATGATATTTCGCAGAGGCTGTATGAACAAAACCTGCAGGATAAAAAAAATGATTTTGAGGCCGAAAAAAGTAGTTTTCTGCCCCACGGTGGGTGCTAGAAATGTGTGTGTGAAAAGTGGACATGTATCTGTAAGCACAACACTTCAATCAAGTCATTATATGCATGGGTAATCAGATATAATCAATGAATAATAAACCATAGCAAATCGACCCATTGCCTTCTAAATGATGCGAGTATAAGATTGCTCTCAGATTATTTAGCAATACCAGTGACTAGACAACATCAAGACGAAGGATTTTATCTATATGAACATGATATTAGCTAGATGGATGCAATATTGATCTAACAATATTTAAGCAATATTAAGCTAAATAACTTAATCAATATGAAATAAATAATATGCAATATCTCAATGAACCTAGAGCAAAAAGACAGTATAATAACGATGTATTCTCCAACCTTTTTTGAATGAGAGATGAGCCTGAATTTATAGAAAATTCAGAAAGAAACCAACGGTTGAGATGAGCGGTCAAGATTTTCCAAGAGGAAGCACAATCTAGGTGAATTGATGTGATTGGATGCTTTTATTAGCTTTTAAAGGAAATTGAACTAAATTTAAGATTAAAATCAGAAAAAACTGATTTATTCTCTATTTCATTCAATTTTGAGATTTAATTGTTTTAATTGCTTTCTTTGAGATTATTTATCAAATTTTAATTTATTTTTCAAGATTGTTTCCAATTGATTTCTTTTCTCAATTTTTAATTCTTTCTTGGTCAATTAATTACTTTTTTGATTTATTTCCATTTTTGAAGATTAGTGCTCAATTGATTTATTTAATTAAAATTAATTCCTCTTTTTGATGATTTAATGGCAAATTGATTTATTTAATTAAATATGCAAGGATATTCAATTAAAATAAATAAGATAATTGCTTAAAATGATTTACTTGGAATGGTTTATTAATTAAATAAATATTTAATTAATATTGAGTGATTGATTTGCCATGTGACATTTGATGATTAAAAAATTAATTGTGGTCAAGATTGATTTAAATGCCTTTGGTTAGGATCTTGGTGATGTTGTTGAGATTAGGGGCTCATGGTTTAGTTGACCATTTTTAGGGTATTACAATACCATCTGGGTATTTCATTTTTTTAAGAAACTATATTATATTAGTATACAAGGAGGTGCTTTCAATTCTACAAACTGCACCGTTTTTTTGTGACCATTATCTACTTTGGTTGCTTCAAAATTTGATTATGCCATTAGTTTTGCCAAACCTTGTCACCTCACTAACTTGGTGATCTGAATATCAATGTTGAGCTCCTAGATTCTATTTATCCATCTGCATCTCCTTCCTATAACTACTAATTGAACAAATACATCTTTCACTACTATGTTTGGTATATATGCAACTATTTGTGCTCCTGCTAAGTATGGTCTGAAGTTCTTTATAACTTTTACAAATGTATATGCTTGTTTTTCAATGATATCATATTTTAATTAACCTCCTTGATCAAAGTAATTTTCTAAAAAATGAGATAGGTTTCTCGTGTCCTTCACCATTCTTTTACAACATGACATCAACAATAGTATGAAAGGATGCAAATGAGAAGACCTAAAATGACTTACTAAAATCTAGAGATTTTAATATAGGAGCCTCTTAGATAGCTTTCTTGATAGCTACAAAGGCATCTATTGCACTTCAGGTTTCCAATCAAGTTTAGCTCCCTTCATAGGTATTTTTGAAATAGGCTTAACAATCTCAGAAAATTTACAAATGAATCTTTAAAAAAAAGTTTATCTGACTAGAGAAAGAGTGAATAGATTTTACTATTGTAGGAATGAGGATCTTGTCTATGGCCTTAACCCTCTCAGGATCAATTTTGATCCCGTCTTTGGAAACTATATGACTCAACAATTTATCTTTAGTGACTGCAAATAGATATCTTTTAGGATTTAGTGAAATGCCATACTCCAATGCCTTGATGAATATTTTTCCCAAGTGCATTGAATGCATATGTGCAGGATCATGGTGGGCCAAAACAGGCCCTTATGTGGCAATGAAATTTCAAAAATACAGAGGTTAGGCAACTTGATGTAAAAATTTGAATAAGTTATGAACATTATTTTTAAAATATGTAAGAACAAAATTTGAAGAAAATTGAATGTAGTTTCTAAGCTACTAGTTATTTTCGAAAAAAATGAATCTATTTGACAAAAATTTGAAATTTCAATGCAGTAGTACTAAGAAGTAGGTGTATGTCTGACCACACTAACCACAATCAAATCATAATATTTTTTTATAAGATTTAAAAAATAAGTAGTAGACTCATGTCTAAATGTGGCACATATTTTTTTGTAATTTATTTTGATGTAAATAGTTAATTTTGATTTTTTACTACAAATTTTTAGAAATATTAAAACTCGTATGTTTGACCACCTTAACTTGGTAAAAAATTTATCAAACTCATTTTTTCTTTCTATCCTATAGTAGGCAAAACATAGAATGTGATGCATGTTTTAGATTCAAAAAATGTGATATCAGTTGAAAGTTATAAATGTTTTTCTATCAGCCTATCAAGTAGGACTTTAGTCAGAATTCAATTAGAAAATGAATAATAATTATTTATTAAAGTCAAAATAAGGCAAACCTTATATAGTTGGAAAGATGAGAATGTCCTTAAAAATCCCTCTTCGTTTCATCAATTTTAGCTAAAAAAAAGGTCATCGGTAACCAAAGCAAAATCTGGAAAAGCAAAGAACACTCAAAAACATCTTTTTCCCTTTTCACTTTCTAGGTTTGGCATTTCCTAGCCAAATCTCAATGTAATCCTGAGCCAAATGCCAAGGTTTCAAATTTTTGTTAGACAAATAGGATATTTGATATGAATCAGATATCAAATATTAATTCAATATCTGATTTTAATAATTTTTAATTATAAATATGTTAGGTCTCAGAGGCACTTGAGAGGGGGGGGGGGTGAATCAGTTGTCCAATAAATACAAACCAAAACTAACTTAACCAAACTTTATTCTTGATGTCAGTAAACCAAACTTTAATTGCGGTAGACAGTTTAACAGTTAATTGCAGTACCAGTAAAGTTTAATGCATGAAACAAAAAGACAAACAACATACACAACACATAACACAGTTATTTGTACATGGAAACCTTGTAAGGGGAAAAACCACGATGGGAAACCTTACCCACAATCAGATGATACTACTACAGATAGTATGTATGTACAATATGGAGTCTACACATGCAAAAAGGCCAACTACCTAGAGCTCATTGCTCAATCACAAAATGGGAGTCACATTGACTACAATTTGATGGTTAAATCCAATGATAATGTACTACTCAAAATAGCATCTTCATATGTTGGATTTAGTATTGGTTAAGCTCTTCACTTGCCTTCTTCAAACCTTTCTTCAATCTTGAATGATGTCTGCGTGTATAGCTCTGCTTATATTCATATATGCCTTATTACAATCCTTTTCCACACTCTACCACATAATCTCTAAATGAGATCTTACATTTATACCAAAACCTAAGACCAAATGTGTAGGTCGTCTTACTAAGATATTACAATAAAATCAATTACAAATGAATAAATATGCGATGCATGGTGTTGGCTCAATGCATTTACAATAATAATAAATCATCTTCATGACATGTCGTGCTGATCTGGAATAGATAAGCTTGTCGGTACATATCCTGGGCCTATTTGCCAGTAACAACAAATATGCAAACCCAATTAGACCAATAATCAAATCACCAAAACCAAGTGTCCAAACATTGTCTTCAACATAACCAAGTATTCTTCAGATGATAAGATATCATCCTCAGTGTCGGTGAACAATATAATCCTGCCAGTGAACCAGATATTGGTGACTGTGCATAAGTCATTGATCATGCCAGTGAACATAACCAGAGATCTCTAAGTGTTCTCAAGTGTTGACAAGTGTTGACATCAATGACAAAACCATATCAACATATCCAAAATACCAACAATCTCCCCCTTTGGCATTGATGGCAACACAAGATGGAAAAACCATCTAAGTGACAAAGCATAAATGCCAAAAACCAAAAACCAACAATCTCCAAAAGAGATCATCAAAATACAGATACAGAGAGTAACAATCTCTGCCCCAATAAATAATCTCTCCCCATAAGATAATTTTTTTTTCCATAGATATCTCTCCCCCTTTGACATCAAATGCCATAGCAATACAAAACCAAATACAATCAGTTCAAAGAACTTATCACAAAATACCAACTTATCAATTTATCCAACTACTCCCCTTGAGAAGTAGCTCTCCTCATCAAAGCCAGAAAAAAAGATTTCTCTATTAATTATGTTGGTTTGATGCCATGCTCCAACTATTTGAGTCTCTACTAGTGAGGGTATAACTCCAAGATGCTCTCTAAGATATTCAAAAGTTTCCTTAGGAAAAGGCTTAGTAAAGATATCTGCAATCTGCTCTTTAGTATTCACATAACCCAATTTCACTTCTTTCACTTCAACATTCTCTTTCAAAAAAATTGAATTTGATAGAAACATGTTTATTTTTAGAGTGAAATACTAGATTCTTGGATATATCAATTGCTGCCATATTATCACAGTAAATGATTATAGGTTCCTTGCATTTTACCTTTATGTCCTTCAACATTTTCTTAATCCATAATACTTGTGTACAATTAGTTATTGCTGCAACATATTTTGATTCTACAGTTGATAAAGATGTTCAACTTTGTTTCTTGCTCAACCAAGAGATTAATCTGTTACCAAGAAAGAATGTTCCACCGGTGGTTCTTTTTCTGTCATCTACATCTCCTGCCCAATTTGCATCTGTGTATGCACATAAGTCAAAGTTTTCATCTCTAGGATACCATAAACCAATATTTGTTGTGCCTTGTAGATACCCAAAAATCCTTTTCATTGTTATTTCATGATTTTCCTTAGGATTACTCTAAAATCTTGAAACAATACATACTGCATTCATAATATCAGGTCATGTTTGTGTCAAATATAGTAAACCTCCTATCATAGAATTGTATTTAGTCAGATTAACAGGTGTTGATTCATCCTTCAAACATATCTTATTAGTTGTAGTCATAGGTGTGCTTACCAGTTTAGAGTTTTATATGCCAAATTTCATAAGTAATTCCTTCAAGTACTTTGATTGATTTATGAATATACCTTTATCAGTCTATGAGATCTACAATCCTAAAAATAATTTTATCTCTCCAATCATAGACATTTCAAATTCTTCCTGCATCTTATTAGAAAAGTCTTTACACAATTTATTTTCTCCTCCAAAGATTATATCATCAACAAAGACTTTAATAACCAAGATGTCATCATTAGTTATTTTGTAATATAGATTGTTGTCAGCATTACCATTAGTGAAACCAATCTTCAAAAGATATTTGTCCAATCTATCATACCAAGCTCTAGGAGCTCGCTTCAATCCATATAAACCTTTCCTTAACTTGAAAACCATATCTTTGTCATCTGTCAAAGAAAATCCATTAGGTTGTTCAATGTAAACTTCCTCTTCTAGATCAACATTTAGAAATGCACTTTTAACATCCATTTGATATACTTTATAGTTCTTGTTTGCTGCAAAAGCTAAGAATAATCTGACTACCTTAATTCTAGCTAATGGTGCAAAGGTTTCATTGTAATCAATTCCTTGTCAATATCCCTTACACACTAATCTTTATTTATTTCTGATTACCTTACCATCTTCATTAAGTTTATTTCTGAATACCCATTTAGTTCCAATTACATATTTGTCTTTAGGCTAGGGAACTAATGTCCATGTGTTAGTCTTTTCAATTTGTTCCAATTCATCTTCCATAGCTTTAATCCAGTGTTTATCTTCACATGCCTCACTAATAGTTGTTGGTTCAATTTGAGAAATAAGGCATACCTCTTAATTTTCCAGTATTCTTTTAGTCATAACTCCTTGATACTTGTTCCTGATTATCTAATTTTTAGAGTGATTCAATCTTACATAACGGGGTGTTTTTACTTGATGTTGTTCTTCAGTCATTGTGGAATTCTCAGATGATGTCGGTGTGATTGGTTCAACATTATATACCGGTGTGCTCATAGTAGGTTCATTTGTGATTATCTTAAGTACCAGTTCAGAGTCTTTAGACCTTCTAAATTGTTCATCAATCTTCACATTTGCACTTTCAATGATTTTCTGCAATCTCTTATTAAACATCTATATTCCTTGCTTTTAGATGAATAACCAAGAAATATTCATTCATCACTTATAGGATCAAATTTACCAATATACTCATCTCTTCTAATATAGAATTTACTTCCAAATATTCTCAAATATTTAAGAGTAGGAGTATTACTAAACCATAGTTCATGAGGGGTCTTATCGGTTTCACCTTTGATGTGAACTCTATTGAATGTATAAACAATTGTATTGATTGCTTCTCTCCAATACACATCAGGTAGGTTTGCTTCTGATATCATGCTTCTAGCTACATCCAAAATACTTTTGTTCTTCCTTTCCACAACTCCATTCTGGTGGGGTGTTCGAGGTGCTGATAAATATCTTTTAATTCCATTCACTTCACAAAATGTATTAAATTCCTTAGATGTGAATTCACCTCCTTGATCTGATCTCAAGCATTTGATTTTCTTACCGGTTTCATTCTCTACCATGACCTTGAATAGTTTTAAATTCCCAAAAGCTTATGATTTCTCCCTAAGAAAAGTAACCGAACACATTCTAGAATACTCGTCAATGATTAGCATAAAATACCTATCTCCTTGTAAACTTCGAGTTCTTGTTGGACCACATGAATCAATATGAATTAAGTCAAGAACATTGCTAGATTTTTTTGGTATACTCTTAAAAGATGTTCTAACTTTCTGTCCAAATTGACATTCCTTACTTACCAGATTGTGAGGCTTAACAATCTTAGGTAAATCTCTTACTGCCTTAGTTGTACTGATTTTCACAATGCAATCAAAATTTACATGACACAGTCTTTTATGCCATAGCCAACTTTCATCAATATGTGCAATCAAGCATGTCTTCTCATTGTTATTCAAATGAAAGATATTACCTCTAGTCTGATTACTAGTTGTAATTTCCAAACTAGTTCTATTCTTGATTTTGCATTTACCATTCTTGAATTGTAATTGAAATCCCTTTTCAACTAATTGACCAACACTCAAAAGATTATGATTCAAACCTTTAACATAGTAAACATTATCAGTATTATGCTTACCATCAAAGTATATAGTGCCTTTTCCTCTAATCAAACAAGCTTTGTCATCTCCAAATCTTACTAGACCTCCATTGTATTCCTGAAAGGTTAAGAATTTACTCTTATCACTAGTCAAATGATGTGAACACCTGGAATCAATAATCCATTCATCCTTATCTTCAATTTTAGTTGCTAGGGCCTGCTCTACCAGTTGAATAATAGGTGTCGGTTGATATTTTGTTATTGCAACAAAAGCCCATCCATTGTCTATCAGTTCCTCATCAGAATCATTAGTAACTCCTTCATCAACATAGTAACATGATTTGTTTGTATTCTTCTTAAATCTGTACCTTTGATATTCAGGGTTAGGCTTGTATGTTCTTTTAGCTTCTTCTTTCAATCTTGCATGTCTATCAGGACATCTAGAAGCCATATGACCAATCTTATTGCAATTAAAACATTTAAATGGTGCTTTACCTTCATACTTACTTCCAACTGGACCTTTAGGCATTTTCCTTGCAAATAGTGCTTCAAGCTCTTCCAATTCTTCATTCTCCTTTCTTATTTCTTCAAGTTCTCTCAGATTTTTCAGATGATGATGATGCTTTGAAAGCTAAATCTATCTTAACAGTAGCAATAGGACCAAATTCCTCAAGTTCAAAAGCTGAAAGTTTTCCAACCAAAGTGTCTCTAGATATTGATGCATTAGACATTGTTCTCAATTCATTAATAGTAGTTACGTTCATTTTTTATGCCGATGGAAAAGATCTTAAAACTTTAGAAATAATTTTATCTTCACTTAAGGTTCCTCCACAACATTGTAATCCCAAAAAAATTTCATTTATTGTTTCTATAAAAGCAGAAATCCTTTCATCTTCTTCCATTTTCAGATTTTCATACCTGACTCGGAAGCATTCCAGTTTTGCAATTCTCATTGTGGTATCTCCTTCATTCAATGTTTCCAATTTATCTCAAATAGCTTTAGCAGTAGATCTATCTGATAATCCCATGATTTGCTGATCTGACAATGTGCTCAAAAGTGCTTCTCTTGCTTTGCAATCATTTTCCTCATCTTTAGCCAAGGTTGGTGGATTAGGTTGACCTTGAGTAGGAACAATATAGACATTCTTTGTAACAACCCATATGTCCTTTCCAATGAAATTCAAATGTGTCTCCATCCTGATCTTCCATATGCCATAGTTAGTTCCATCAAGCTTCGGACTGTCCTTCCTAAAATAGTTAGTAGGCATTGGATCTCCTCAAGTTGTTAAACTTCCACAAAAAGAGGAGTATTCTCTTATAGCAATTGTTAGGTTGCGGAGGCAACTAAGAGGTGGGGGGTGAACCCGTTGTCCAATAAATCCAATCCATAACTAACTTAACCAAACTTAATGCTTAATGCCAGTAAACCAAAATTTAATGTCGGTAGACAGTTTAACAATTAGTTGCAGTATTGGTAAAGTTTAATGTATGAAACAAAAAGACAAATAACATACACAACACATAACACAGTTATTTGTACATGGAGACCCTGTAAGGGGAAAAACCACATTGGGAAACCTTACCCACAATTAGATGATACTACTGCAGATAGTATGTATGTACAATGTGGAGTCTGCACATGCAAAAAGGCCAACTGCCTAGAGCTCATTGCTCAATCACAAAATGGGAGTCACACTGACTACATTTGGATGGTTAAATCCAATGATAATGTACTGCTTAAAATAGCATCTTCATAAATTGGATTCAGTACCAGTTAAGCTCTTGATTTGCCTTCTTCAAACCTTCCTTCAATCTTGAATGATGTCTGTGTGTATAGCTTTGCTTATATTCATGTATACCTTATTACAATCCTTTTCCACACTCTACCACATAATCTCTAAATGAGATCTTACATTTATACCAAAACCTAAGACAAAATGTGTAGGTCGGCTCACTAAGATATTACAATAAAATCAATTACAAATGAATCAATATGCGATGCATGATGTCGACTCAATGCATTTACAATAATAATAAATTATCTTCATGAAGTGTCATGCTGATCTGGAATAGATAAGCTTGCCGGTGCATATCCTGGACCTATTTGTCAATAACAACAAATATGCAAACCCGATTAGACCAATAATCAAATCACAAAAATCAAGTGTCCAAATAATGTCTTCGACATAACCAAGTAATCTCTAGATAATAACAAATCATCCTCAGTAATAGCCAAACAAATTTGGAGATTCAAAGGGGAGGAAAGAGAATGGAACTCTATTTGGAAAAACAAATACCTCTATATGCAACCTTCTGAGGAAGAATTCTTTGACAATTCTTTCTCTGTTGATGGATCTGCCATTTGGAATGCAGTGCAATCTGCTAAAGGCTGGGCAGCTGCTGGTAGAACCTAGAAGCTTGGGGATGGGAGGAAAATTAGATTTTGGGAAGATAGATGGATCCTGGATAAACCTTTGGAGGATATCCCTATCATCAAAGATTGGAAAGACAGCTTCAAATGCAAGTATGGTGAAATGGTTAGAGATTACTAGAAAAATGGGGACTGGATTGACTTTAGCCAGCAGAGCATGGATCTCAAGTTCCTTCTGATAGCTCTTTCTGCTAAAATCCCTAGAGACAACAAAGGTGAAATTCTAATATGGGGGAAAACTCTGGATGGGAAATACTCTATTTCCTCTGCTGTAGCTATTCATAATGTCCCAGAGGAAGCCACTCCCGTCTGGGCTAAAGTTTGGAATAAGAATTTAGTTCCCAAAATCAACATCTTCTTTTGGATTTTCATCCAAAAAAAGATATTAACCCTGGATAATCTTCATAAAAGAGGAATCATTTTTCCTAACATGTGTTCTCTCTATTGCAAGGAAGAAGAGACAACTTGCCATATTCTCAATCAATGCTCTTTTAGCCATGACATCTAAAAAATCATCTTGACAGGTGGAACCTAAGCTGGGTCTTCCCGAATTCTCTTGGTGACACTTGGCTTCAATGGCATTGTCCTAACTCTAATCCTAAAATTGTGGAGATCTGGAGACTTACTCTACCAATTGTTATCTAGAATATTTGGAAAGAGCGAAACAACATGAATTTCAGAGATAAAAGGGCTATTCCTGAAGTGGTTGCAGACAAAATCTATAGGAGTATTTTTGAATGCCTCTACGACACTGATCAGGGAAATGCTACTAAAGAGGATTTCAAAGATAGATGGAACCTTTCCATCACCACTACTAGTAAGGAAAAAGCTAGAGAAGGTCTTGTCTAGTGTTTCCCCCTACAGGGATGGATTAAGGCCAACTTCGATGGGGCTTCTAAAGGAAATCCGGGTAAAGCTGGATATGGGGGCATAATCAGGAATTTTGCTAGAAGTTGCCTTAAGGCGGTGGTTGGTCCTCTTGGGAATCAAACTAGCCATTTTGTTGAAGCCTCCACTGCCTTGCATACTTTAATTATAGCCAAAAATCTCAATTATGATAAAATATGGCTTGAGGGGGATTCACTTAATATTATCAAGTGCTTAAAGGGGGAATCAAAGCCTTCTTGGTCCATTGAGAATATCATCATGAAAGCTAGAGAGATTATCGCCAGTTTCAAAGAAATTATTATATGACATGCCTACAGAGAGCAAAACAGTGTTGCTGACTGTTTAGTGAATGCTGGAGTTAATTATGACATTCAAATGACTTGGCACGAGGATGATCTCAATTTAAACATTAAAGAGATTCTCAGAAAGGACCGTTATACGGGGAAAGAAGGACAATTAAATTATGACAAGTAATAAGCACCACTCACGCCTCATTGGAAAGGCCATCATTACCTGGCACTACAGTAGATCTCCTACTATTTCCAAAAAATTGCTACATGCTTTGTGGGTTACTTAGTGCGATATTTTGAGTTGCAAAGGGAAAGAAGTTCTAAATTTGCAGAGAAACATAGTCGACATCCTGCATCCAAAAATGGGAGGAGATCTTAGATGCAAAGAACCTAACAACACATCGACCTGGAAAGAAATGCCCAAAGTATGGGAACTGAGTTTAGTGAGGCCAATTACCCACCGGTTGAACAAAGCTGGAGAAGGGCCATCTCACCAGCTTCATGGAAAAGCTTGAGGAGTATGACAAAGGTAGGGTCAACCTAGCTGTTTCCAAGATTTCTAAAAACTAGTCTAATGGCTCTTTTAAACTTTACGGAGTTAAATTTAAGTTGGATGCTGGGATTATTTCTACTATAACTAGTATGCCCCACTCCGAGCTCAACTTCTTTCGAAACCTCAAGGTCTCCAACAATGCAGTTACCCTATTCCCGCAAAAAGAGAAAGAGCAGGCTAAACTCGGCAAGGCTACTGGGGGCTACTATGATGCTGCAAACATCAAGGAGTTGTGGGGCTAGGTCCTGAATGCAATCATGGAGTATATTATGGTTGAAGGCCATTTCTCCAGGGCCCACACTTACCACTTCATGCTATTGAACCATTTCAGACATGAAAAAAAAGTGTCTTTGCCCTACTACCTTTTTTGATCCCTCTCCAGGTCCCTGAACAAGCACATGACAAACCCTTCCAGCCCAATTCTCCACTGCGGGCTCCTACTGCTCATCTATGAGCATTGCAAAACCCTTGCTCTGCAGGAAAATAAGTAGATTTTCACCTCCCCTGGTAAGAGGAGGATGGAAGAGGGAGATACTAGCAAGGAGAAGGCGTCATCTAGCAAGAAAAGGAAAAGCTCCCTCGGGTTGGAAACTGAGGACACTGTCAAGGAAAGAAATGGTATGGAGATAGACGACTCTAATGGAGAAGACAGCTGGAAGGAAGAGGAACTAGGCAATGAGGAAGAAAGTGGAGATTTCGAGCTTGGTCAAGATAGCCCTATTCCAAGTGATCACCTTGGTAAGGACAATAGCCATCTGATGGAGGAGATGACTCCCAAGGATAATGAGGAAACCAAAGTTAACTCTAAGAAGGAAACAAACAAATGCTCTGAGAAGAACCTGGCTGAGGAAGGGGATAGCAAGGCTAAGGATAGTGCTGGCGAGGGGCTTATCCTAGATAATCTCAAGAAGCTCTCGGAGGCCAGAATGAATTTCGATAGATGGACTTACGAAACCCTGAAAAACCTGGAGAAGAAAGGGATAAACTTGGATAAAAAGAGGGAGGATGAAAACAAAGAGCATACTAACTGGAGGCAGGAAATGGAGAATAAGGTAAAATCGCTAGAAGAGGGAAAAGAAGCGATGAAAAATCTGCTGGGAATTATCCCAAGTATCCTCTCTGCTGTCACCAAGAACCTGGAAGACATTGCCAAGGTCTTTGACCATTCTCCTAAACTAGTTGTGGACCTTGACCTGGAGGAGGAGACCATCCAGACTGGAAGTGGTGGTGATGGTACCCCGGTGGGCAGAACTGCTAAGAGAACCAGGGCTAGTATCAAGAAAGCTATGGCTGTTGCGGCCAAGGACCCTCCCAACCTCAAAGACAACATCAAAGAGTTGCAAGAAATTAGCAACACCCTAGTTAAAGCCCTGGATAAAATCTGATTCCTGGACGGCCTACTGGCTTTTAGGGGCTTTTGTGGGTTTTTCTCGGTTTTCCGCTAGTTTTTTCCTTTTGTTCTATTTCTCTCTGTTTCTCGTGGCTTTGTTGTTTTAATCTTGCTTGTATAGGGTTTCAGGGCCCCTTCAAAACCTACTTTTTCATTAATCAAAAACAAATCATCCTTAGTTTCGGTTAACAATATAATCCTTCCGGTGAACCAGATACCAGTGACTGTGCATAAGTCACTTATAATGTTGGTGAATATAACCAAAGATCTCTAAGTGTTCTCAAGTGTTGAGAATTGTTGACATCAATGACAAAACCATATCAACATATCCAAAATACCAACAAAATATAATTAATATTATATAGTATATTATTATATATTATATAGTATTAATATATTAATATTTTTATTAATATATTAATAATAAAAGATATAGGATATCGGATAATATCAAATATCTGATACCTTTTTTAGGATAGGGAGACAAAGAGAGAGATGGTTGGCAAGGGATAATGGGAAAGTGATCTAGATAGGGAGAGAAGAGGAAAGGGAGAGGGAGAGATAGAGAGAGAAGCATAAAGGTAGAGGGAGAGGTAGGGAGAGAAGGGTAAAGGGATATAGAGAGAATGGGAGGGGGGAGAAGGAGAGAGAAATATTGGATACCTTGTTTAGGATAGGGAGATAATGGGAGAGAGAGAGAGAGAGAGAGAGAGAGAGAGAGAGAGAGACTTGGGGAGAGTGAGATTATAGAGAGAGAGAAGGGTTAAGGGGGGAGAGAGATAGCCTTAGGGAGAGTGAGATTATAGAGAGAGGGAGAGAGGTCTATCAAGGGATGCTTAATAATCATAACATGGATGCTTAGTAATAATAAATAACAAGTAAACAAATTGACCTAAATTGTAGATTTTGTTAGAAGGTCATCTCTTACTTGGAACAATCTTTGTTTCCTCAAATTGACAAACACTAATGTTTTTTGCACACCCATATCTTCGAAACATATCAACCTCCGTGCACCACTTAGCTATGTATTTGAACACAACAAAATTTCCAATTTTCAAACTATAATAATTGGCAAATTATTTCCAACCACATCCAAATTCTAGTGTATGGTTTGCATTCTTTAACTCGAACTCCCATTCCTATCCATTTGGGCTTTGCAACACAATATGAGAAAGCATACGAGGAGGAATGTGTTGCATGAAAGAGATCTGAGAACTATAAATACATTTGCAATCTCTCTTTCTCTCTCTCTCTCTCTCATTTTCAAACTGTGATGATTGGCAAAAGTTTCCATCCATCTCCAAAGTCTATTTTAGGATTTGCATTCTTTAACTCCAACTCCTAGTCCTGTCTATTTGGGATTTGGAACATCATATGAAAAAGCATATGATTTCCTTTGTCATATGTGAACTATGAAACAAATGTAGGAGGAATTTACTCCATGGAAAAGAGCTTATAATTGTATATCCATGTGTACTCTCTCTCTCTCTCTCTCTCTCTCTCTCTCTCTCTCTCTCTCTCTCTCTCTCTCTCTCTCTCTCTCTCTCTCTCTCTCTCTCTCTCTCTCTCTCACCTTCTCTCTTATACACTCCCTCCCTCCCTCCCTCTCTCCCCCCCTCTCTCTTTCTCTCTAACATTCCACTTCTCTCCCTATCGATATCGAATATTTATCCAATATTTGATCCCTTTTCATTTGGGCGCCAAGGTTCAAATGTTAGGAGCCAACAAAAATTGTTTAGGTATCAGATATTTGATTTATATCAGATATCTGATTTATATTGGATATCCAATATGTGGATGATACAAAATAGGATTGTGGGTTGTTTCATGCATTCCAATGGTCCCTACATTTTTTTTGCAGGTGATAAACACGTGTTTTTAGACATACAATGACAAATTTTTTCTTTTTTGAGATTATTCTAGACAAATTTGTCATTGGAAATCAATTTAGAGAATATTTGTGGAGGTATAATGGGGAGTAGCAGTTGTCAAAGGCAAAAACATAAAAAAATATTTCAAATGAGAAAATTGAAGTTTATAGACAAAGAGATAGAGAAGGTCATAGGAGTAGAAGACAAGGCATGTCAAATATTGGTGAAGCCTCTACAAATGTTACTTCAAGTCAAGAAGAAATTGAATTTGAAAATGTTGAGAAATTTATTGAAAATGAAAATGTAGATATTGATATTAGAAAAAAAAATTGAGTTCTTGTAGAAGAAAGGTATTTCAATAAATCAACATCTTAAATGATCAGATA
Source organism: Cryptomeria japonica (assembly GCF_030272615.1). Classification (NCBI taxonomy): domain Eukaryota; kingdom Viridiplantae; phylum Streptophyta; class Pinopsida; order Cupressales; family Cupressaceae; genus Cryptomeria; species Cryptomeria japonica. The sequence continues at coordinate 193,727,922 of NC_081412.1, read as the reverse complement.
ACTACAAGAGACAATTCAAGAATGCTTGTACATCTTATTGGTTGAGTAGAATGCATGTAGAGAGGGGTGTACCTCAAATTTGAAGCTTTTTTGAGGTTGGTCATGGGAAGGGAGAGCATGATGGAGCAAGTGCATGTTTGAAGAGAGCTCTAGGTAAGGAACAATTAAGGATTTCAAGTGCTAAATTCTTTGATGCATGTTTTATTATTGATTGGTGTAGTTCAACAATGTCATAGGGAGGGACACTTGATTCAGAAGTGCGTAGATTCTTTTGGTTGGTTAAGGAGGGCACAATGGGAGATAGATTGGATTGTAAAAAATTAAATATTCTTTTGCAAAGATGCATTCATTTAGAGACTCAGATGCAAGTACATGGACCATTTGGATTTGAGATTTGGCTTCTTTTTTGGTAGAGTTGTGTTCAGTGTGATAGGGATCAATGTGAGTGAAGTGAGTGGGGGGATACATTGGCTCCACAATATCTAACTCCTTTATCTCAAAGAATATCCATGCCAAATGATGACATGGAAAGTTCAATTTAGTATGAGCCATCATATAGATCCTTTACAACTAGGACAATGTTTCTACAATTGTTGCACCATAAGGGAATGAAGAGAAGTCAAACTACTCGTTGGCATGATGTGTGTAGGAAAGGAAAAATCTAACATAGTTGATGATAGATAATGATGGGTTCTTGTATCCTATAGGTTCAATTGTTATTGAAGGAACTTGTTTGCAAACATACATGATTAGAAAGAATGGAAAACCTGAAATTGAAGACTGTGAGAGATACAAAACCATTCTCATGTAGTCACACCTTGTTATAGCCACAAATGTCAAGTTATTGAAGCATCATGCAAGACCAAAGACAAAAGAGCTATGGGAATTTAGTAGTGTTCATCATGAAGCAGTACTAGATACTCTTAAGAAAAGAGATGACCCTTCACACACACTTGAGTAGCAAGTCTTTATTATCTCTTAATTTTTTATCATTTATTATCATGAATTTAATTTCAAATAATGATCATAAACTTTTAAGCTCATGTTTTTTATGTTTATATTAACAATTATTAAATAATGTAGGTCTTTTTTGACATACAATACTATAGCTTCACCATTTTGCTTCAACATTGTGGGTACATTCATACAGAGGTATCTTCATGGTACATAATCCTACCTATTCATTTATTATCATGGACTTAATTTCAAGTAATAATCATAAAAATTTAATGTTCATGTTGTTTATGTTTAAATTAACAATTCTTATAGAATGCAGGTCTTTTTGATGGACAATACTATTGCATCACCATTTTGCTTCAACATTGTGGGTGCATTCGATGTAATCCATAAGGAAGTATCTTCATGGTATATTGTTGGTGTAGTTTATGTCTAAAAATTATACTTTACTTAAGTTGAAATAGGGTAATGCATTTCATAGTAGTTTGGATATGAGACACTGGGGGAAGTGTGTGATACACTTATAAAGCCTTGAGAGCCGCGGGGGGGGGGGGGGGGGGGGGGGTGAATTAGTGACATAAAAAAAAACCACTCGAAATACATATCAGTAAAGATAGTTAACCAACTGACTAAATACTATGCATGCAATCCAAAGTGATATTAAAGCATCCACAACAAGTAAAACATCCACCATAACACGTGTTTATAAATGGAAAACCCAACTGGGAAACACCACGGTGAGATGGGACTCATAAGTTAACTATCTACACTAATAGGTAACTGACCAGTTAAGGTCTACAAAGTTCTCTGCTAGGAGAGAATCCTATTAAAGATCCCAAAGCCCTATTAGGAGCTACACCTTGTTAAAGGTAGTACCTTGTTAGGAGTAACCTCAAAAGAGGATTTCAAACCCAAACTAATGGATCACCTGGTTAGAGAATTTGTACAATGAATCTTGTTAGAGCTTTCCCAGTTAGGGGATTTGACTGTTGTATTGATTAGAAAACAATAGGTGGTGTGATCTAGAAGCAACACATCTTGCTTGAATAGATCCTCTTCTTCTCACTCAAAACTGCATCACCGACATACTCTACAATGTCTTCAATAAATTGCAACAACTTAACACTTCTATCTTGCATCATAAAAATAGTTCATCATAATGTCATTATATAGACATTAGATTTCATGTCAGCTCAAGAACCACATCACAATTTCCTAGGTGTAGTGTATCTGAACAATATAACATAACACATCACACATTGTTGCCAAATCTGTCGGTTAGGGATAACACATCACGACCGGTGATAACTCATCACATAATCAATGAAACTGGTTGGAACACCGATACCGGTTAAGAGTTAACCTCTTCCAACTCATATACCAATTGTCCTCCATTTTCTTATTTGATGACCTCTGCTGAATCTCCAAGCTAGTGTCATGCCATTCCTACATATACCGGTTGTCTACATATACCGGTTAGACACCCTCAAAACTGATTGGACTTCTCTATGCATATAATACCAGTTTTTCAATACAAAGACTTTGGAGTAATACTGGTTTGTCTTAACTAAGATGACTAAGACAATGTGAACATATGTGTGTGTATACATGTACCATTAATGACAACACATGAAGTCATCTATTACAAGAATAATCATCAAGCCAACAATCTCCCCCTTTGGCATTGATGAAAACAATTAAATAATTTTACTTTACAACTAAGTGTGCTTACAAAAAAATTGTACAAACATATTTCTACTCCCCCTTTGACAACAATTCCAAATGAAAAGTAAAATACATATATATTATATCAAAAGTTGCATCAAAAACTACATATACAAATATATAAGTCTTCTCAAGGAGTGTTCATTGCAATTTTCAAGAAAATGTGACTGAAAATGATCTTCATCTAAGTAAAATCATTATCCCATGTTTCCAATAATGTTTCAGTGATCTAAATGGTTGTCATAACTTGTGCATCTAATTCTTCCATTGCATCCACTATACTCATCTCTAGAGTTGCCAAAACTGCTTTTGCATCCTTGTATGCCTGTTGTAAGATGTCCACCTTATGTCTCAACTAGTTCTGGAGTTCTTTTAAGGATCAGAGTCTCTTAACCTATTCACAATCATAAATATCTAACCAATGTTCCAAATCATCAACTGATTAGCCAAATGCTAAGGTTGAATCCTGTAAAGGTATGTAGGCAGTACATATCCTCTCCAATTCTTGTTCTGTCTCTTCTCGCCTCTTCGTCAAATAGAAAAATGAAATATTATATGTATAGGCCAATATCCTTTTTCCCATTTCAATAGCAATCTTTAAAATATCTTTATTCAAAGATAAAGCAATCTTCCCTATATCAATATCTTTCATTATTTGCTCTCCCCTCTTCCTTCTGTAATTCTTCTCAGCTAAAGTCTGAGTAGATTATTCAAGAGACTTCAGTTGGTCAAAAGAATCAACAACCAACTAGCCAAGCTTACCAATAGGAGTTGACAAATTCCCAGTGTCAGTCTTTGGTAGAAGACTTGACAGAATCAAAATGATAGTTTGAATTGTTTTTGCTTCCTTTATCTTCTCTTTCAATCTTTTATTTTAGCTCTAGATTGCATCACTATAGCAATCTCCATGAGTTCAAATGCACTCATATTATCTACATCTATAGGCTATTTGATGCCTATTTAGCCATCCTCATCATCAATTTGTTGCTTTACCTTTTCTTTTTCCTTTTCATTTGTTTTCTCTACTATCTTCTCGTTTGTTTTCTCTTTCACTTCCTCCTTTTTATGTTTAGTTTCCTTCACTTCAACCTCTTTCTTAGGTTTCTATTTCTCTATTTCTACCTCTAATGTTTTCTCCTGTGAATCTTTTATAATCGATGGCAGTTGATTTTCCACTTGGTGTTCTTTTTCTGGTGGTTGTCGAATATCCGCACTAGGTTCAATGACTGGTGCTTCAGCTGCTTCCTGTGTAATAGTAATGACCGGTTGCTGTAAAGGTTCCATAACTTGTTCAATGATATTACCAGTTGTATCAATAGTGTCCTGAATTTCATTAGTATCATCTACAAAGATAACCAATAGAGAAGTAATTTCATCCTTATGCTTAATAGGATAGACAATATCTGGTGTAACAATCTCTTCTTCATCTAGCTCCAGTTGATCTCCAGTCTTTGTTTGGTCATCATTATGAGACTTCATTTTCTCATGCATCCTTTGAATATTTCTTGCTATCTAATAAGTTTCAACTTCAACAGATTGAATCTTTCCAACCAATAACTTCAAACTTCTTTCCTTAGAATGAAACTATCCTTTGAAATTATCAAGCAATGCTAATAATTCATCTCTAGGTAACTCAAGAAAATATTGAATGAAAATTCTATCAATAATTTCTTGATCTTGTTCTACAACTATTTTCTGATTATTTCCAAGAATAGAATACAAAGAATTAGAAATATTCTTTTCAATATCCTGAGGCAACCGATTGTATTGACACAAGTAGTTGATAACCTGTTGAACAGTTTGTTGTTTTCGTTCATCATTAAGTGAATCATAACATTCTTTCACATTATCAAACCTTTTCCTCCCTAATATTTTTAATGTCTTCTAAAAATCAGTCATAGGCTTGTAAGATAAAACATTAATAGGAATACTTGGCTTTGAAATGTCTTCTACTGGTTTGGCTTTCTTACCAGTTGCTTTCATTTTCTTTGGTTTCTCTTTAGTGTTGGTATCCTCAGATTCTTCTTGAAGAATAACTTTCCTACCTCTCTTCTTCATTGCAGTCTACTTCTTAGCATATAATTTGGGTGCCCATTCCTTTTTTACTTGAATACTTCTTGTCACCCTTGTACCGGTGGTCACTGAAGGTTCTTGCTCAGCTTTCTTCTTCTTCTCTTTGGCACTGCAAGGTTGAGCAGGTTCATTTCTTTCCTAGTAAGTTCCCAATCTTTTCTTCTTCTTATCCTTGGGAGATGCCAAAATGTTGTTGGCATATCCAATTAATAAGTCATAGTTGACTTCATAACTCATTTCTTCCATCTCATCTTCCCTGGGTCCAACAGCCTCCATAAAACAAAAATTTGTTGTAACTTTGAAATGGATGTCTTTTGCAAAGTGTTTCACCACATCTTGAGGTAGCCTCAACCTCATGCTCATCTTCTTTTGGAACTCATTAAAATATCTGTTCATAGAAACAAAAAATGTGTTCTTTATAGCGTTAATGATTTTCTTGATTTGAGTTGTTATCGGTATGTCCTTCGACCATTGAATGTCACCAATTCTCGGTAGGAAATTCTAAAAAGAGAATAATAGACCAATCAACAGTTGACCAAATTTGAACTTTTGACTACTTTCTTTCTTAATTGATTGTAGGTTCAACATCAATTGGCTCCTTATAGCCTTGCATAAGTCATAATCTCCATTCTCAGCAATCATCCTGTAGGCTGCATGCACAACAGTAGATGGCACACTGTTCATCCTACTAGAAAAAATATCCTATAACTAATGACCATATTTGCAAGTCTAACTGCTAGATCTTTGATGTTGTTGACCGAAAACACATGACCGTCAGAGGTGGTTTGAGTTAGTACAATCACAGTCTCTTTTGAAATTTTCCTCAGCTTTGGAACTTCACCGGTTTGCTAAAAACCAGTAACTACATGAATTGCTTCCTTCATGATTGTGTGTGACCTGACAAGATACAAGTTCTTTCCATGCAAACGACTAAGAATTATCCTAACATGTTCTTTTTCAAAATCTTCAAGAAAATATGCCGCATTATGAAAACTTTTTCATAAACCCTAATGTACTCGGGTTTGATTTTCCCTCTTTTATCACACAAGGATTTGAGTTGAGAATAAATTGATAATGATCCAAAATTCTCAATTTTATAGTCAATATAACTAGATAAATCACCTTTGATCATAACAACATCAGGAACTTGAGACAATGCATTGTATAATACTATTTTGTTTGATTCCATAGACTCCATAGGTTCAGCAATAATCATAAGTATCTCTGCCTGCTTAGATGACAATGCCATTTTGGATAAACTTGATTTGAGAGAGATTAAAAAAAGAATACCTTAATCCCTTCGCACTGGCAAGGTTTCTAGTTGATCTCTCGAATGTACACCCATTTCACCTTCTCTGATCTTCAAATCTGATTCAATCTTTCGATGCACAACACAAATCTATTTACAATCAGCTAGCAATTCTCTTTTTTGCTCTGCAAGTGCTCAAGAACTCTTCTTCTAATGCAATTAGGTTAAAAATAATATAGTAAAACCCACTTTTATAAACTTACCCACTGCATTAATTTCTCAACCGATAGGTTAACAAACCCTAATATACCGCTTAACAAAACTTCCCAATACTGACAAGTGTATAACCAGTTGAGAATCTTTTAAAAACCAATAAGACAATGATATCAAGAATTCTCACAAAACAACTCAAAATGTAAAACTCTTTTACTATACATTCTTCAAGGGGTTCGGAAGTAGATTTACCACTATGCTCCCCTTAGGCCTATTGAAAGCCTTAATTTACTGGTGCAAGATTCTACACACTAGGTGAAGGGATAGATTCTTCTGTAGGCTTGTCCCAACTCTTCTTTTTCTAGATTTTGTTCATCTCCTCTCTAGTTTCCTCAACATTTACCTTCTTCTTACCTTTTTGATCTTCAGAGTGGTTAACTGGTTCACACTTCCTAGTTCTACAAAACTTTGCCATGTGTCCCAATTTGTGAGAATGATAGCAAGCCATCCTAGATGATCTCCAAGGTCCTACATTACCTCTTCCAGTTCTCCTTTTATAGTTCATAGCCACATGTCCATAATTATTACAAATGGTGCAAATCACATTTGTTACTTTTTCCATTTCATATGGACTAAACTAGTTGACATAGGGTTTCTGCCAGTTCATGCTTCCCTAGCTGTCATAGGTTCTTCTCCAGTATGCCTAGTTGTGAGGTGCCAGATTGTTTGCCTCATATCTACATTCAATTGATATACATCTATACATGTTGCATGTAAAACAATGACCTTCAAATATTACATACCTAGAATTTGCATTGTAGCCTTTGTTCTCATTAGGTCTTCTTCTACACACATTAGTAGTATGTCCAGGTTTGTGATAGATAGAGAAAACAAGTTTGAATTCTTTCTTATTGATAGGCGTGTTAGCCTTAGGACCAGTTTTACCTTTGTGCATGTTGCTCTTGGTACCGGAAGATTCTCCTTTCTTAGATGTGTTACCTTTCATCCTCTGAGATTGGATCCACTCATCTAGCATAGAAGAACTCTTATTGAACTTCTCAAGCTTCCCATTAGCCTCTGTGATCTCTCTGGTAAGATCTTCATTATGTTTTGTCAGAGTCTCTCTTAGAGATCTCGCCATTTCAAGATCTAGCTGCAAAGCTTCCTTATCTTCCTTCTCCTCATGCCAATGTTCATGCAAAGTTGCATTCTCCTACTTGATTTTAAAAACCTCATGATCTCTCTCTTTGAGTAGATCGTCAACTTTCCTTCTTGCTTCAAGATCTTGGCTCATGCAGATTGTTAGGGCTTCTATCTCTCTCCTCAAATTTATCTTTTCACCATTTGACTTTTCCACTTCTTCAGCCAATGCATCAATGTTGGCCTCATCTAAAGAACTATTGTTAGATATATCCAATAGTTGCTCAGTCATCTCTCTCCTTTTAACTTGTGAAGCTTTAAATCTGACCATCAGAGTTTCAAGCTCTTCCTTGGTAGAATCAAGCACTATAGCCATCCCTAAATAACTCATATCCCCCATGGTGGCTTTAGGGTTTCCTTCCAAGTGTTTAAGCCTTAAGGAAGTTAGGCTCTGATACCAATTGATAGACATATAAAATAGTGATAGGGGGGGTGAATCCGTGACAAAAAAAACAATACCACTTGAAACATAGACTGATAAAGATAGTTAACCAACTTACTAAATACTATGCATACAATCCAAAGTGATATTAAAGAATCCACAACAAGTAAAACATCCACCATAACACAAGTATTTATACATGGAAAACCCAACTGGGAAAAACCACGGTGAGATGGGACTCACAAGTTAACTATCAACTGTAATAGGTAACTGGCCAGTTAAGGTCTACAAAATGCTCTACTAGGAATCATATTAAAGATCCCAAAGCCCTATTAGAAGCTATACCTTGATAAAGACAGTACCCTATTAGGAGTAACGTCGGTAGAAGATTTCAAACCCAAACTAATGGATCACTTGGTTAGAAGATTTGTACATTGAAGCTTGTTAGAGCTTACCTGGTTAGGGGATTTGACTATTGTAGTGATTAGAAAACAACAAGTGGTGTGATCTAGAAGTAGCACATCTTTCTTGAATAGATCCTCTTCTTCTCACTCAAAACTGCATCACTGACATACTCTACAATGTCTTCAGTAAATCGCAACAAATAAACACTTCTATCTCGCATTATAAAAATAGTTCAACATAATGTCATTATATAGACATTAAATTTAATTTCAGCTCATGAACCACATCACAATTTCCTAGGTGTAGTGTATCTGGACAATCTAACATAACACATCATAGATTGTTGCCAAAATCTGTTGGTTATGGATAACTCATCATGATTGGTTATAACTCATCACACAATTAGTGAAACCAGTTAAGAGTTAACCTCTTGCAACTCATAGACCAATTGTCCTCCATTTGCTTCTTTGATGATCTTCACTGAATCTCCAAGCTGGTTTCATGCCATTCTTGCATATAACAGCTGTCTATGTATACTGGTTGGACACCCTCAAAACTGATTGGACTTCTTTATGCATATAATATCGGTTTTGCAATACAAAGACATAGGAGTAATACCAGTTTGTCTTAACTAAGATGACTAAGACATAGTAAAAATATGTGTGTGTATACATGTGCCATCAATCACAATACATGAAGTCATCTATTACAAGAATCATCATCAAGCCAACAATGTGCACATAGGGATGATGCATGAAGGATAAATTCCACCTTTTGTGGTCTTATCTTGTTGTTACATTCCACCTTTAGTGGGTGATCCATCTCTTGTGGAATACTTTACTATCTAGCCTACCTACCCTCACCTACCCTTGTACCACATTGATCTACATGTCATGATTGTGTCCTCACATATCTATATGGCCTTTCCTTTATAAGAAGACTCATCTTCATTGTATGTAATTTTAAATGATTTATTTGATCTTATTTTGCAACTTGATTAGAATACAATTAATTATATCAATATTTTGTCTCTCTCTTGTGCTATTCATTGTGCTCTAGATATTGGCTATATTTGACAACTTTTTACATGGTATCAGATCCATTGGGGCTTTATTGAGTAGTCCATTTGGAGATAATTTGGAGCATTTCATTTTTGGATCTAAGGAGATGAACATTTTAGAGGCATTGTACATCAATTTTGACCTCACCATTGCATCCAAGAGGTAGTTTCCATGAAAATCAAGCATAAATTTTCTTATATTTGGTAAAAAGCGCATTTCAGCCTTTGGAGAAATATTTTGCCCATTTAGGTGTATAGTACAAATTTTATAAAAAATAATATTTTCTACGAAATCTCTTTCAATTTCATATTTTTGTTAAATTTGTTGTTTTTTTGGTTTATTTTGTAAAAGGTTATTTATAAAAAATAAAAATAAATTTTTTTTTTTGGGGGACCCCTATCCTCACCCATCCAACTATACCCTACTTTTGTAGTTTATAGCAGCGCCATACCTAATTTTGTGTTGCCACCTAGAAATCCTTTTTCCTACCTAGCCATTGCTATATGAACTTCCCCCAAGCACTCCACTCTTTTCCCCACCAATAGATCTCTTTGTGCTGCCCCATCCTTGGTCTACTTTGACTTGCCACTCTCTTCCTGCCCTATCCTTGGGTCTTCCTCTGCCCATCTTCATCCATGCCACTTTTCTTCCAGTGCGTAGTCTGTTGGTACCACCCCTCCACCACCATATGCTCATATGCTCCTCCTCTAATGTGTTGCCTCATCATATACCACGCGATATCACATTATTGGTTGAACCATCATCCACGCGATTAGAGTGCATCAACACAGGCCAACATCCTATTGGGTCACACAGTTTATAGTCATCCACCATGTAGAAGCCATGACACCCATATGAATTTGATAGTTCTGATACTTAATGTTAAGTGCAGATGCCAAGCTAATAAGATCAGAGGGGGAGGGTGAATCATACAAACTTAATCTTCCATAAAAACATCAGATTCAACCTCAGTAACATATACTTCAGTAATATAACAAAAACTATTAAACATGCAAACTCAAAAGCATATAAACATCATAACACTCATAACACCAGATTTAACGTGGAAACCCAAATAGGGAAAAACCACTATGGGATTTTGGACCCACTAAGAAATATACTCTTCTAGAGTATGCTTGGTTAAAAGAAAATCCTGTTAAAGATTACAAAAACATTGCTAGATGTGACCCGGTTAAGGGATTTCCCTCAAATCTGTTAGGATCTTCACCTTGTTAGAAGTGACCTTGTTAAAGGATTTCAAACATTCAATTAGAATGTCACCTTGCTAGAGGGTTTTACAAATAAGACTGTTAAGTCCACTCAGTTAAGAAATTTTCTGTCACTTTACAAAATAATAGTAATAAAAATCTATCTGCAACTTCACATCTAAAATGCTAAAGCAGATTCTTATTTGCTAAATACAATAGAACTAATCTTGTCCATCTGTTGGGCTTTATACTCTGTTATTCAAAACAAATCTTCAAGCTTTAGTGCTCGGTAATCACTATGTAGCATCCTTGTGCATACACTTGCCCGCATGCATTGTTTATCAACAGTTCCTTATTTATAAACAATTGCTTAACCACTTAATCTTCTTGATCACATTTCCCATGATCAATCATAGCCATCAGATCCTCAAACTTTGACTAGGTTCAATGTATCCTTCGATTTGAAAATGTTTTACCCCGCCTTGGAACTTGCATATATTTCTTGGAACTTGTGCTAGGGTATTGCAGTTCAATCTGCGTTGTAGATCTTCCTGCCGATTTTCCTTTGCTATAGATTCTTTAACAAACTTCATTCACAGCATACCAATCATTTAATCATAGCCAGCTCATCAGCTTCCTTCATCAAATAATGCTTTTATTTATTCAATGCATTCTGTTATTACTCGGTTGCAACTCGATAAATCCTAAACTTCACTCGGTAGATATACCACCTTCATTAATCGATAACGATAACCTTAGGGTTTACCGACTAGGTTCTTTGCTCAGTAACATAGTATAGTATTAACCTTACAATCAATAACATATGTATGATATCAAAACAATCTAAACATCATGATCTCATCATTGTCTAACTCGGTAATAGTTGCCCATTGAATAACTTATTCCTCCCCTTATTCATCATATTCTTTATGTGTCTTTTACCGACATCTTTATACTCATCAAATCATACTTCTTAAGATATGGCAACATCATACTGAATTAGAAAATCAATTTCTTGACATCAATGACAAAATAATAATATTAAGACAATAAAACATCCTTGATCAGTTATATCCATAAACATCAACAACCTTCTCAATATCCTTATTGAAATGCCAACAATCTCCCCCTTTGGCATTGATGGCAAAACCTATTGATTTGACCTAAATGATTTGGATTGTTGTGAGATTTTGAAATGCTGAAATGCTCTCCCCCTGTCATCAAAATTCTCCCCCATACATTAGTCTTCTCCTCTTTTTTTTCAGTCTTTCTTTTCTTCAGTCTTCTCCCCCTTTGACAAAAATGCCAAAAAGTAAAGAACTAAAACATAATTTCTTCTTGTATGAAGTGATTTCCTTGCTATTAAGTATCAAATTAGTCCCGGTCAGAGAATTTATGTCTTCAATTCTTGTTTCCTATATCTGTTTCCTACACACCTTTAGAAGACCTCCTAAAGTGTGTAAATCAGCATCAACTCCTAAAATATATTTTGTAGAGTCATTGAATTGATGCCTTCACCAAACTCGGTCAGTGAGTAGAAGATAGGGGTAGGACCCCTAACTTACTTCTAAGATACTCAAAAGTGTCCCTTGCCAGTGGCTTGGTGAAGATATCTGCTATTTGTTCCTTTGTGCTAACATACTCCAACACCACTTTCTTCTCTTGAGCTTCTTCTCTAAGATAATGATATTTGATAGAGTTGTGCTTTGTCTTAGACTACATAACAGGATTCTTTGAAATTTTAATGGCACTTTTATTGTCACAGAATATAGTTACTGGCTTGGTAACTTTCTCATTTATACCTTCCAACAATTGTTTGATCCATGCTATGTTGGTACAATTCAATGTTGTAGCAACGTATTTAGCTTCTGCAGTTGACTGTGAAACACATCCTTGTTTCTTGCTAAACCAATCAACATCAATATAAACTTTTAAATCAAAATCATTTCCTTTCTAATATACTAAGCCATAATCCTTAGTTCCTTTCAAGTATCTAAAAATTTTCTTGATTGATGTCATGTGTGTTTCCTTAGGGTCTGCAAAGAATCTTGCAACTATACCTACTGCATGTGCTATATCTGGTCTATTGTGAACAACATATTGTAGCTTTCTAATCATGGATCGGTAAAGTGTCTCATCAACAGATGTAGATTCATCATTCTTTGATAGTTTACAGTTGGTAGTCATAGGAGTACTTACTGGTTTTGAATCCTCCATTCCAAATTTCTTCAAGATGTCCTTTATGTACTTGGATTGAGTAATGAAAATCTCATCTTCATTTGCAGTATCTGTAAACCTATAAAATACTTTATCTCACTGATTACTGACATCTCAAATTCTTTGCTCATTTCATTTCCAAAGTTCTTACATAGAGAGTCATTTCCACAAAAGATAATATCACCAACAAATATGGCTAAGATCAGTATTCCATTTTCATCATTCTTCATGTACATATTGTTGTTTTCACTTGTTCTTATAAAACCAATCTTGATTAAATAAGAGTGCAGCCTTTCATACCATGCTCTAGGTGCTTGTTTCAGACCATATAAAGTTTTGTTCAATTTACATACCTGATCTTTATTATTGTCTTCAACAAATCCTTCAAGTTGTTCAATAAAAACTTCTTCTTCTAATATACCATTCAGAAATGCAGATTTGACATCCATTTGATATACCTTGAAATTCTTGTAAGCAACATATGCCAACAATGTTCTTACTCCTTCAAGTCTTGCCACAGGTGCAAAAGTCTCACCATAATCAATTCCTTCTTCTTGGGCATAACCTTTGCAAACTAGTCTTGCTTTATTTTGAATGACCTCACCTTTTTCATTCAGCTTGTTTCTAAAAATCCACTTTGTACCGATTACATTTTTGTCCTCCAGTCTTGGGACCAGTGTCCATGTGTCATTCTTCTTGATTTGATCAATCTCTTCTGTCATAGTATTTATCCAATCTTCACTGTTAAATGCCTCTTTCACTATTCTCGGTTCAAATTCAGATATTAGACATGTGTTTTGTCTTAGTTTGTTCCTTGTCATCACTGGATCATCTTTATCTCCTATAATCTAACTTGATGTATGATGTCTTCTAACATACTTGGCTAATACAAGCTCGGTAGGCTCTGTATGATCTTCTTCATCACTCGGTAACTGGACATTCTCTTCATTTCCTTCTACAGTTTTCTCGGTAGGACTTTTTGGTTGAACATAGACAAATTCATCATACTCTTCTGGTTCTTTGGAGTTTCCTTCATCATTTCTTTCTGCAAATTCATCAATTTTCACATTTTCACTCTCTACTATTTTGTTAGATGATTTGATCAGACATTTAAATGCTTTACTTCTAAAAGAATAACCTAGAAATGTTCCTTCTTCACTTTTCTGATCAAACTTGCCATTTCTATCATCTTTGTGTACATAGCATCTACTTCTAGAGATTTTGAAGTAACTTACATTAGGTTTCTTGTCATACCAGATTTCATATGGTGTCTTCAAAGTTCCTTTCTTCAGTTGTACTCGGTTCAAGATGTAAACTACTGTGCTTATTGCTTCTCTCCAAAATGTTTGTGGCACTTTCTTTTCAATCATCAGGGTTCTGGCACAATCCACAATAGATCTGTTTCTTCTTTCAGCTATCCCATTTTGTTGTGGAGTTCTCAGTGCAGAGACTTGTCTTCTAATACCATGATTATTGCAGAATAAGTTGAACTCATCAGATGTGAACTCTCTGCCTCTATCTGATCTAAGACATTTCAGTTGTCTTCCTGTTTCATTTTCAACTCTTGCCTTGTACCATTTACATTTGAAAAGCTTCTGATTTTTCTTTTAAAAACATTACAAACATCATCCTTGAATAGTCATCCACAAATAATATGAAATATTTATCACCATAATAACTTTGAATTTTTGTAGGACCACAAAGATTAGTTTGCACAAGATTTAAAATTCCCTTAGAAGTGTAAGACTTACTTGTAAAGCTTGATCTTGTCATTTTACCCATCTGGCATCCTCGACACATAGCATTCTCAGGTTTTTCAAGACTCAGTAGACCTCTTACTTGGTGCTTCTTTCTTATTTTGATCAGATTATCAAAATTTACATGACAAAACCTTTTATGCCATAACGATGTATCATCTAACTTTGCATATAGACACTTATTCTAAGTTGATTCAAGATGAAATGTATTACCTTTTGTTTGTGTCCCGGTAGAAGCTAACTTTCCATTCTTGTCATGAACTTTGATAATTCCTTTCTAAAATTCTATTCGGTATCCTGTATTGTTTAGATGTGCTACACTCAACAAATTGTATTTCAAACCTTCAACCCAATAAACATCATTGCATCTTACATTGTAAAGAAGTGTTATAGATCCTTTACCTTTTACCAAACATGGTGTATCATTACCAAATCTTACATAGCCTCCATCATAGTCTTCTAACATAACAAACTTGTGTTTATCACCTGTCATGTGATGTGAGCATCCACTATCTATGATCCAAGAATCATTAGTATTTATGTGAGATATTAGGGATTTTTCTTCATACCTATCTTCATCTGATCCATCTTTGATAGCCACATAAACTACTTCTTCTGTATCAGTTTCATCTGATTTATCATCATTGGATTCCTCATCGGCTATTAAGCATGTCTTTTTATCTCTTCTTCTGAAGTCTCGGTATCCTCTATAATGATTATCTTTCTATCTATCATCTCGGTAATCTCTCTTTTCAGTAGAATCTTTGTCAGGACAGTTAGAAGCCATATGTCCTATCTTATCACAATTGAAACATTTCAAAGGTAGTTTTCCTTTATACTTACCTTCGCCTCTTGGTAACCTTCTAGCTAATAGTGCTTCAAACTCTTCATGCTTTCTGATTTTCTCATACAGTTTGTGTACTTCCTCCATGTTCTTACGAAATCTTTCACTTGCTCCACTGTGATCCCCTTCAGTGTATTTACTCATTTTATCATTGTAATCATCAGATTCACCAATATGAAAAGAACTAAATGTAGATTCAACTTTATTTACCGAAGACCCACTATTATCAAAGTTACTTAACTCAAATGCATGTAGCTTACCAATAGTAGCATCTAAAGAAACTGGCATATTGGGTACAGACCTTAGTTCATTGATTATAGATACTCAGATTGCATAAGCTGGTAGAAGGGTTCTTAACAACTTACTTGTTATATCCTTTTCTTCAATAGTTCCACCTCCTCCTTTGATTTCATTGACAATCTCCTTTAGTCTTGTACTGTACTGGGTTATGTTCTCACCTTCATTCATCCTCATAGATTCAATTTGTCCTCTTAGACTATCCACTTTTTCTCTTTGAACATGTTCATCACCACCATACATGAATATGAGCTTGTCTCACATTGCCTTTGCATCATTGCAGCCTTATAGATCATTAAACTTTGAGTTGGTCAATGCAGATGTTATTTCAATCATTGCTTGGATATGTTCTTGCTTTGCCTTTATCTCTTCCATTGTTAATGGATAGGTGCTCGGTGTGATGAAATCATTCTCCAAATAATATACATCATATTCTCCAACTCTTGATAGGTGCAACTTCATCCTTTTCTACCATGTAGAGAAACTTGACTTGTTCAGCTTCAGTTCATCCCTCTTATACATCTTTGGATCTTTGCCTCAAGTACCTTTAAACTTTTTCTTCCGGAGTCCAAAACTTTGATACCAATTGATAGTTCTGATACTTAATTTTAAGTACAAATGCCAAGATAATAAGATGAGAGGGGGGGTGAATCATACAAACTTAATCTTCCATAAAAACATCAGAGTCAACCTCTGTAACATATACTTCAGTAATATAGTCAAAACTGTTAAACATGCAAACTCAAAAGCATATAAACATCATAACACTCATAACACCAGATTTAACGTGGAAACCCAAATAGGGAAAAACCACTATGGGATTTCGGACCCACTAAGAAATATACTCTTCTAGAGTATGCTCGGTTAAAAACAAATCTTGTTAAAGATTACAAACACATTGGTAGATGTGACCCGGTTAAGGGATTTCCCTCAAATCTGTTAGGATCTTCACCTTGTTAGAAGTGACCTTGTTAAAGGATTTCAAACACTCAATGAGAATGTCACCTTGCTAGAGGGTTTTACAAATAAGACTGTTAAGTCCACTCGGTTAAGAGAATTTCTGTCACTTTACAAAATAACAGTAATAAAAATCTATCTGCAACTTCACATCTAAAATGCTAAAGTAGATTCTTATTTGCTCAATACAATAGGACTAATCTTGTCCATCTGCTGGGCTCTATACTCTGTTATTCAAAACAGGTCTTCAAGCTTTAGTGCTCGGTAATCACTATGTAGCATCCCTGTGCATACACTTGCCGACATGCATTGTTTATCGGTAGTTCCTTATTTATAAACAATTGCCTAACTGCTTAATCTTTTTGATCACATTTCCCATGATCAATCATAACCATCAGATCTTCAAAATTTGACTAGGTTCAATGTATCCTTCGATCTAAAAATGTTTTACCCCACCTTGGAACTTGCATATATTTCTTGGAACTTGTGCTAGGGTATTGCGGTTCAATCTACATTGTAGATCTTCCTACCAATTTTCCTTTGCCATAGATTCTTTAACAAACTTCATTCCCAACATTCCAATCATTTAATCATAGCCAGTTCATCAGCTTCCTTCATTAAATAATGCTTTTATTTATTCAATGCATTTTCTTATTACTCGGTTGCAACTCGGTAAATACTAAACTTCACTCGGTAGATATACCGCCTTCATTAACCGATAGCAATAACCTTAGGGTTTACCAACTAGGTTCCTTAAGGTTTACCGACTAGGTTCTTTGCTCAATAGTATTAACCTTACAATCAATAACATATGTATGATATCAAAATAATCTAAACATCATGATCTCATCATTGTCTAACTCCGTAATAGTTGCCCATTGAATAACTTATTCCTCCCCTTATTCATCATATTATTTTTGTTCTTTTACCGACATCTTTATACTCATCAAATCATACTTCTTAAGATATGGCAACATCATACTAAATTAGAAAATCAATTTCTTGACATCAATGACAAAATAATAATATTAAGATAGTAAAACATCCTTGACCAGTTATATCCATAATCATCAACAACCTTCTCAATATCCTTATTGAAATGCCAACAATCTCCCCTTGTCTATTATAATGCCAATAGAATTGCCATGTCATTGAATACCTTAGCTAACATTTGATCTGTTGTATGACACGTGTCATCCTCATGTTTGGCCATCTCATTGTCCATATAGTATGTACATGCCATGTAGTAGGGAGGTGAGAAGTTCATGATGATTAGATGATTGTCAAATTTAAACTCCTCAAAGGATGGCATCAACATTGACTGACCATTTTTTTGAAATTTTTTGGACCCCCTCTTATTGAGCGTTTTGGTTTTGAAGGAAAACTTTGGAGGCTCATAACTTGATCATTTTAAGGCCTTTTTTAGTGCATTTTTTTAAATTTTGGATAACTTTTTGGGCTCTCCATAGTGGAGGTGGCATTTTTTTATTTTTTATATATAATTTTTTTAGAATTTTTAGTTTTTCATGATTGTACCTGTAAAATCCTTGATTTTCCATCTTTAAAGGCTTTGTTTGAGCTCATACAACCTCCTTTTCAGGTGCCATTTTTTTAAATGTGCATAATTATTTGTCTAATTTCACATGGTACTATCATATTTTCACCATTTTGAGTAGAAATTGCAATTTCAGTATTTAGTCATTTTTGGCCTATTTGGTACTTGTAATTTTCTTCGATCTTAGTCGAGATCTATTGAATTATTAGTTTGAGTCTCTTATATTCTATTTGAGGTAGTTGTAAAGTTTAAATCAAAAGTCTAGTGTGCCATTTTTTGCAAGTGGCCCATTGTACATGCACTAAGTATAAAGTGCCAAATCATTATTTTGTTTTTTTTCGAGGGGGGTGTGGAGGTTATTTGATTGAGAGAAATTATGGGGGTGTCTTGTGTGATCTCCTAAATTTTTACTTTTAACTCCACATAACTATCTTTCATAAAAAAATGATGCATGGAGTAAGATAATTGAAAAGGGATTAACTCTTCATATTGATGGAACTATCACTACACTGGTTGATCCTAATGCTCGCATGGAATGGTTCACTTAAAAAATTATGGAGATTGGAACATTAAGGAAGTATATATCAAAGGATCTCATCTTTCACAATGAAAAGTGTAAAACAATAAAGGGTGCATGCGATGTCTTGGGAAAATTGTATAGGCAAATTGATCAGATTGGGGGCTAGCAACTTCATAATAGTCTCACCATGTTGTATCCCAACAACTTTGATATAATCCAAGACAATGTCACTAAGGAAAATGAGCTAAGAGCATAGCTTACGGATTGTGGCATTGATATGAAGGATGCATAGTTTCTCTAAAGCTATTAGGAAATCTTCCATTAGAATATGCAACATTTTTTTCTAGCTTCCAAACTCATCACTTGATAGTGGGTAGTTATTTTACTATGCCCTCATTTGATGCTCAAAGTTGTTGAGCATGGGGATTCTCAAGCCTTTAAAGTCTATGGCTTTGGTAGTTAATCAAGAGAGTCAAGGAAAGGATTCCAACAAGAAGCAAAAGTAGTTCAAGCCTAAGACACAACAAGATAGAGCACAATAATCATCTCCACAACAAATGGATTCTATATCCTCATCTAAGGGAAAATTATATAAGGAGAGTCTTTCTTGTTCATATTGCAATAAAAATGGTCATGATGAGAATCATTTCCACACCAAGTAGATTGATGAGTTGACCAACATCATCAAGAAAAACAACATTGGTTTGCCATTTTCTTACAAGAAGAAGGATCCATATCCTTCCCCTTCCTTGTAGTCTAAAGGAAAGGGACAAGCTCTTTGTGCTACTACAAGTCATGATTCAGGGAGATGGCTTCTAGAATCAGGAGCTTCTCATCATATGGCATCTTCACAGTCTATGTTCTCTTCATTTGAGCCTTGCAACATGCCACCAATTTTGATGCAAAAACATACATATATGAATGTGACTGGGAAAGGATCTATTGCCATTAGGGATAACTTCATCAATGATGTGTTGTGTGTACCCCATTTGACAAACAATCTTCTTTCCATCTATTAGATCACTCATGGGGAAACAAGGAGAACTATGGAGTTCACACCTGATTCAATTATCGTTAGAGACTAGGAGGATAGAGATATCATTTCTACAAGGGTGGTCGATCATTCATCTCAGTCGTACTCCTTTGAATTTTTTGTTCTTCTTGATGAGATTGATTCTTCACATAATGATCTTACTTCTTGTGTGGATTCTGATATCAAGCATAACATTGGTTACTTGAACTTGGGTGTTCTCACCTGTGACCCCATTTTTAAGACTAACATTTCATCTCCTCCTATTGATATCACATCTACTATTGCACTTGATGATGCATATATTTCTACAGTTTTTACCTCTTGCGATTTAGTGCAATAGGATATTCCTTGTCTTCTAGCTTCAATTGGGATGACTACTTGATAGACATTGTAGGTTTGTTTGTAGAGTCCTACATTGTAGATTTTGAGGTATCATTGATGATATGCATCTTCTCTTTGATGAAGGTGATCCTTATTCAGTTGTTGTGAGGGAACACTCTGACCCACTTGTTCATTCTCTATATGATCATTCTTTTGAGGTTGACATGATTTTGGATTCTTATTTACAATATTTGGAGGAGTTCTCTTTATCCCCAGAGGAGACATGTGAATCTTTGTATCATGTTCTAAATTCATCTCCAATAGTTTTTGGATTTTCTTTTTCAAGAGTTTGGATCAGTACACCTGATTTGGAGGGGGAAACTTTCAAACATCGATATGGGAACACTGGAGAAATTTTTAGAGACTCCATATATCTTGAGTTTGTTGGCCATTTGGTGGAATTGATTATGTGTTACATTGGTGTTTTGTTATTGATTCCAACACTAGCTATTTGGATGCTTTACCGATACCCTTCTGGTTCTGATGGGTTGAGTGGTTTCTGGTTAACTTGGATTCAACATGATCCAGTAGGCTCTGATATAGTCCGGTGATGGAATTGGCTTGTTCATGATACTCATGCTCATATTTGGTCAATTAGTTTTGGTCTGGAGACCGGATGTTATCCTGCTTGCTTAGAAGTTTGGTTTCTGGATCTGACAAGCGTTTCATTGATAGATCTTTTCATGGAGATCTTTTATGAATTGCATAAGTGATGTTGGTGCAACTTCTAGTGGAGTTTCATGATGCTATAGGTGATCATGTTTAAGAATTGGTGGATGGAGATCATTATTGTGGCATGCAGACCTATACTTGGTCCCGGGTGATCTATGTTATGGATTGGCTTTAATTTAACGTGTGGATAGGACCTATTGATGTATTTACATGATGTCTTATGTGTTGATATTATTTGTTTTCCCTAAGGATGACATTATTTGTAATTATGTAATTGGTTTATCATGTAGTGGCCGACCTAATTGTTTATGGTCAAGGGTTTCTATATAGAGATGTAAGATCTTATTGTAGATCATCATGGTTAGTATTAGAGGTCATGGCCAACAAATGTAATGTGCGAATAATGTAATATCATTTAGGAAGAGGAATTGGTCGATCATTGGAGATAGAATTAGGTTTATGTAAGAGGATTTAGTCCTTCGGTATTGAGCTTAACTGGAATTGTACTCAGGCATAGGAGATCCTATCTTTTGTAGTTCAACATTTCTCTGGATAGTAGTGTGGATTTCTATGTAGTCAGTGAGGCTCCTTTTGTGATGAGAAGTGCACTCTAGGCTGTTAGCCTTCCTACAAGTGCAGGCCTCTCAAATGTAATTCACATAGTTACTACAGAAGTATTATCTAACTGTGGGTAGGCTTCCCACCATGGTTTTTCCCTTTACCGGGTTTTCCACATACAAATCTTGGTGTCATGTGGATGGTATTTATTCTATGAATATTGTTTATGCTTCATTGGTTTATCTTCTATTCTAGTATAATGTTTTGGGTTCCGATATAAAATTTTAAATTGGTAATGGTTCCCAGTAATCTTTAACAACTGATTCAGCCCCCGCTCTTAGTTGTCTTCTAGTTATTTGAACTATCTAACAATTGGTATCCAAGCTTTGGTTCTCTTTGCTAAAAGCTTAACTTCTTGAGGAAGATCCTATGGCGACTAACAATTCAAGTTCATCCAGTTCTTTTGGAGCTATCTTTCAAAGGGATATTTTGAGGCTTGATGGAACAAATTACATAGTATGGAAGATTTAGATGGAGACTCGTCTGATATGTCTTGGCAAGTATATTTAGGAGATCACACAGAATGGTGTCACACCCTATAATTCGGGATCTAGCAATCCTCCTCTAGGAAACCTTGAGAAGGAACTTGAGAATGATTGTAGAGAAAGAGAATCCCTCTTGTGTGTACTTTCTGATCAACAAATAATGGGATTAACTGACAAATCATGTAGAAAGGCTATATGGGATAAGTTGTGTTTGCGAATGATACTCTACTAGTTAGGTTTCATTATTTTGTCATTGATGGGAACATGATTTTTGGTTCCAACTTCATATGGTGTACCAACAGGCACTTCATAGACTCTACACCAACACCGGCAAGATAGAATATTTCTTTGGTCACCGGAAATGCAGGTTGACATGGTATGGTAAAGGTCATCGGTATTGCAAGATGTCAAATCTTGGATCTGTCATCGACAACTTGGTTTAATGATTATTAATTAATGCTATGAATGACATGTAAATATGATATTGTATATATCCTTGTAAGTCGACATAAGGCATGTTGATTAGATCATTTTAGAATAAGAAAAATAGGGATAGACATATGGAATGGATATATGAATGTAATGTAATGCAAAATATATCAGAGAAAATATGTATGTGAGGAATTAATTGTAAGGGTTATTCCGGTACTAAGGTTCAGGGTTTTGATCGAAACAAACAAAGCTTAAACTAGAACTATATTTTGGCATAGGAAATGATGTACTAAGAATTTCACACTTCTTTGGATTGATGTCTAGATTGTTATGTAGTCAATGAGGCTTCTATTTTGATGAGCAGTGTCCTCTAGGCTATAAGCCTTCTTGCAAGTGTAGGCCCATCATATATTATAATATCTCTTCATATGGCAAGTGAATTGATATTATGGGTCACAAATCCCACCATGGTTTTTCCTCATTGAGGTTGTCCATGTATAAATACGTGTGTTATGGTTCTCATTTATGTGTTTGGGTTATTGGTTGCATTACTTCTTTCAATTTTGTTTATACTGGTATATTGGTTGGTGTATGAATGTTTTGTTAAGGCTAAAATCTTCTATTCTGGTATAACACTCATTCATCCCCCCTCTTAGTGTTATTGGTTTCCAACAATTTTTATCAGAGCCTTTTGCCTCAGAGGAAGTTTAACAGCTTGAGGAAGATCCTGGAACCGAAATAATTGAATATGGCTTTGGAGAAGCAGCTTGAGATGACACTTGAAGATTATGATGATGAAATATTGGAGAACTTAAAGCTACAAGATGAGTTGAATTCTGCTAAAGAATTTATTCTTATCTAACAAGAGATATTATCATCTGTTCATGCTAGGAGAAAGTAACTTTTGCAAAATTAGGATGATGAAGAGAAAAATGCATTCAAGGAACAATGTTAGAAATTGAGTCAGGACAACATGGTTATGAAGAATGAAATGAAAGCTATGACTATGAGGATGTCTAAGGATATTGAGGACAGAAAGAAAAAGGAAGAAAATATTGTTGTATCCCTGAAGAACAAATTTGAAGAATGTGGTAGGTTGACTCGTAAAAATGAGATATTAAGGTCTAATTTGGTACAATTCTAGAGAAATGACCAAGAGCTCAAGAGAAAAATGACAGTACTAAGAGATAATTTAACTGCCGTGAGAGAGTACAAAGAAAAATTCAAGATCAGCTCAGCACAACTTGAAGAGTTACTGAAGAGATAGAGGCAGATTGGAGATTCCAATGGACTTGGATTTGAGAAAGGAGAAAGTTCTGGTACTACTAATGAAGATCAAAACCATAAAGCATCGGTAAGTCAATTAAATGCTTATGAGTTCAATGGTAGATGTTTTTTTCTATAAATTTGGTCA
Source organism: Cryptomeria japonica (assembly GCF_030272615.1). Classification (NCBI taxonomy): domain Eukaryota; kingdom Viridiplantae; phylum Streptophyta; class Pinopsida; order Cupressales; family Cupressaceae; genus Cryptomeria; species Cryptomeria japonica. The sequence continues at coordinate 193,704,267 of NC_081412.1, read as the reverse complement.
CATGGCTAGGAAATGTAGAAACTGAGCAAATCGGAAACCTGATTCTGCTCCTGGTAAATGTTCTAAATGCAATAAAATTAGACATAAGACAAAAGATTGCAGAATGAATGTAAAATGATATGCTTGTGGGAAATTTGGGCATATGGCTAATCAGTGCATGTCAACTAATATCATTGGTTTTAGCAAGGCAATTCAAAAGAACAATGTTATATGTTATACATGCAATGAAGTTTGACATATTGCTAAGTTCTGCAGAAGCAGAAATCCATCAGTTGGAAATGGAGGATCAAATGATAAAGGGAAAGAGAAGGTTAGTGAAATCTGGCAAGATCATACTTAGAGATGGGTTAGAAAGAATGAAGAGCAATCATCAGATGGGAATGTCTCGGTTACCTATCTGGAAGAAGAGACTACTCCTACACCAGTAGTGAGCTCATCTGGTAACTAAGGTAGATTCCTTAGGGGTAGGGAAATTTCATGGAAGATGATGCATATGCCCTTAGAGGAGATTTTGGAAGATGCTCTAGATATGGGAGAGGATTATCGAGCATTGATACATTTAGAGTGAGATCCGGTATCATTCACCATCAATCATTTATGTTAACATAAAATTAGGGTTTTCTCGATGGATAAAAGGTCGATTACACTTCATTATTATTCACCCAGTGTTTAGAGCGAATTCAGAGTGATTCAGAGTGACTTAGTGCAATCAGAAGCTATTCAGAGGTGATCGGATTTCATCTTTAGTGATCACACCAAAATCTAGAAGGATTTGTTAGAGGTTATCACTAGCAGCATTCTAAAGATATTTTTCTTCAATAATGGATTCAAGATCATCTTCTTCTCTTATTTTTGTTGCAAATCCAACTGTAGTAGAAGGTAAGGACCACCCTAGGCCAGTTTTCAAATGATATACACATGTGGCTACCAAGGAAGATTTGGTTTGAGCATTTTCTCGCATTCTGGATGGAGTGGTATAGTGGAAGATGTTAGGGCCTATATTGATTGTCATATAGAGGACTTAGGCACTTCACAGATCAAGGGGATGTATATGAATGAAATCATGGGAGAATCTGGTAAAATCAAATCGGCATATAAACACATTGAAGATGTAGGGTTCACTAATATTCTAGATATTATTGAGTTCAAGGATGAGATTGTCAGATATGTACTTAGCAGAGTACATGGGGAATTCATATGGCTAGAACAAGCCTACAAAATCACTAAGGAAGCCATTTGGGCAATTATTGGTTTTCCATCAGTAGGAAAACATCTAGATAAGAAAGTATCAAATGACTTTGTAAGGAAGATCACCGATGCTACATCAGACAAGAGATCAATGAAGGTGAGCACCATCACCGACACGACCATCAAATTTAGAAGCATGATCATAGGCTACAAGGCAAATCAGTCTAACTAAATGAATTTAGTTTCAAGTTCATGTATTTTAGCATCTTATAGGATGATGAGAGAAAATATCAAGTTAGATCTTTGTGACTAGATGCTTGAGGAGTTATTGATCAATTTAGGGAAGATTAAAGGTGAGAATAAGAGAACCTTCTAGTATGGAAATCTATTAGTATGCTTAATGTTATACTTTTTGAATGATACCCCTGGTTATGGAAGGAAGAAATGGGCTTTTGACATCCCGGTAGGAAGACAACTGAAGCAATCAATTTTGGCATTGGGAAGTATTGGAGATGATAAGGTATGGGGTTAATTCAAAGATTATCAGAGATCTATGAGGTCTAGGACTATAATACCTAAGCATATTGTAGAGAAATACTCTACCAACATATTTTTCATGGTCAGGAAGGATGTGACTCTCATGGAGGTAGTCAAGCCCCAGAAGCTTTGGATAGAGGAAATGGGATATGAGGTGGATGCATTAATCCTTTATTCATATTCAATTATTATAATTGATGCAGAGATAGATGAAGCTAGAAAAACCTTGTGGAATAGCACAACAAAAGACTCTTGAGGTTGAAACTGAGTTCAATCGGAAGAAGAGGGAAAAACAAGAAGGTAAGGCAAGCAATTTTGTATAGGAGGTTTCAAAGGACATTAAGGCACTCATTGATCTCGTCCCAGAGAAAGGGAGAAAGAGGAAGGATTTGATAGTTCATATTGAACCTGTAACTGCAGATTCTGAACTTGAAGATGAGACACCATTAGCATTCAAAAGTGTGGTGATGAAGAAACCAAAAGAACCTAAAGGGAAAGCAAAGAAACAACCTGTTAGGAAGGTTACCATCGAATTACCAGCACAAAAGTAGGCACCCAAGGCTACACCATCAGCTACATCTGGTACTACCAGAAGGAGAAAGAAGAGTGACATTGATTTGGCACTTGAGACTGGTAATGTAACAATTATTTTGCCTAAGACTTGTGTTGAAATTGTAGATGAAATAACTAAGGATGGGATGCTGAAAAATGTTAAGTCTTATTATGATATATTTGAAGATGATGAATTGAGAGAGATAGAGGAAACAATTCTTTTATATTTAGATATCTATAAGAAAGGATTAATTACAATAGAAATTCAAATACTGGCAGAGCTATAAAACATGTTATATGCTAGAAGATTATTTGCAATGCAAGAAGACAAACACATTAAGATGCAAGAACTTTTAGATATATGTGTTTCTATAGCTCTAGATGAGATGGAGAAGACAATTGAGGCTGCAGAGAGGAAGGTTTTTAACAACAAACATATAGTAACTAGCCTAATGTTAGGAAGGATGAATGAGATAATAAAGGAAACACAAAAGGGTTGGATAAAATTTTTGGGAGAGCATAGAGGATTATTCACTTCACCGGAGACAAAGACGGATACTGTAGATACACTGGTTGAAGGGAAAGGTAAAGGAATTATAGGTACTCCACCCTTAGTTTTGAAGAATATCAAGATAGTGGAAATTCAGCCACTGGTTAACACAAATGCACAGACAAATATTGAAACACTGGTTAATACATAGAACATTGTACAGGATACTAACATTGAGGAAATTTTTTCTCTGGATACTAATGTATAGGTTGTGGATATTGTTCCTAGAGAGGAACTAATGGTTGCATAGACTACACAAAGTGGTGAAGCCACTAGTGCAAGTGAAGCAATAAAAGTTAAATCACCAGATAAAATAGGGGAATCCAGTAGGGAACCAGTTGCTGGCACATCATTGTTGACAATTGACACTTCTCTAGTGGAAAAGAAAAATATCACAGAGATGAGTCCCACAGAACTAATGATGATGGCTGCTTAGAAATTGATGAAGGAGGGAACCACAAACAAAGGGATTATAGATCAATTCATTACTATCTTGCACATATTGGTCTTGGAATGTAAGATTGAGAATGAAGTGAGCCCTTCCAGCAAGCTTAAGGTAATAAAAGAGCACATCTCTAAACATTTTCAATCATTACAACTAATCTCTAATCGACTAGCACTTGAAAAAATCACTTTGGCTAAGAGAGAAAATTTTAATCAAATCATTGACAGAGAGAAGAAAAAGATTGAGGAAAAGTTAATCTTGATAGAAAATTCTTTGAAACAAGGTACTAATATATACAGGTTATGTTTCAATACAAGGATTCTTACAACAAAAGTAGATGAAAAGATAAAAGAGGTACATGAAAAAATTGCTAGTATTGCTAAATCTTTTGATGGACTAACTTCACTGACCATATCTATTGATGGACTAACTTCACTGACCACATCTATTGATGGACAAATTTTGACCTTGGAAAATCAAAATTCTTCTCTTGAAAAGGAAAGTAATAAGATCATTCAGAGAGCCAAAAGTCTCAAAGGTTTGGTGAGTCCTAGATTGGATTCACTTGGTGTACATATGAGGGAATGCATGGATATGCTTGGTAAGCACACATCGACAGAAGTCACTGACAAAAAATAACTTGCATATTTACTGAGTGGACTTGTATCTATCTCTGACATTTTCAAAACTGGTTGGGATACTTATGTAGAATTGTTAGAGAAAGCTTACCCAGAAATATTGAAATTGGTCAAGCTCCGGTAAGATATTTTTGGAGGTATTCAGTGTACAGTTATTATTCTTTGACATTTTTTTTACAATTTTTTGGGCATTGATGTCAAAGGGGCAGTAGTATATATGTGAAAAAGAATGATGGGTTACATACATTAGGGGGAGTTACAAATTTTTTGGAGTATTGGAGCATTTTGCATATTCAGCTCAGCGGGAGTAGGGCAGGATGAAACCGACAGTTGAAACCATGACCATTTTTCACATGAGTGTTGCCACCAATGCCAAAGGGGGAGATTGTTGGCAATTGACACTCTACTAGTTAGGTTTCATTATGTTATCATTGATGGCAACATTATTTTGGGTTCTGGCTTCATATGGTGTACCGACAAGAACTTCATAGACTCTACATCGGCACCGACACCAATAGGATATAAGATTTCTCTGGTCACTGGCAATGCAGGTCGACATGGTATGGTAAAGGTCATCGGTATTGCAGGGCAACACATCTTGGATCTGGCATCCGCAACTTGGTTTAATGCTTATTCATTTATGCTATAACCGACATGTAAATATGATATTGTATATATCCTTGTAAGTCAACATAAGGCATAAATTTGTATAAGGTATATAAGGGAGATTGATTAGATCATTTTAGAATAAGAAAAATAGGGATAGACATGTGGAATAGATATATGGATGTAATGTAATGCAAAATATATTAGAGAAACTATATATGTGAGGAATTCATTGTAAGGATTATTCTGGTACTGAGGTTTAGGGTTTTAACCAGAACAGACATAGCTTAAGCTAGACTTGTATTCTGGTATAGGAGATGCTATACTAAGTAGTTCATACTTCTCTGAATTGTTTTCTAGATTGTTATGTAGTCAATGAGTCTCCTATTGTGATGAGCAGTGTGCTCTAGGTTGTAAGCCTTGCTGCAAGTGCAAGCCCATCATATATTGTAATATCTCTTCATATGGCTAGTGAATTGATATTGTGGGTCATAAATCCCACCGTGGTTTTTCCTCATTGAGGTTTTCCACATATAAATTTGTTTGTTATGGTTCTCATTTATGTTTTTGGGTTATTGGTTTCATTACTTCTTTCAATTTTGTTTATACTCGTATAACGGTTGGTGTATGAATGTTTTGTTAAGGCTAAAATCTTCTATTCCAGTATAACATTGATTGACCCCCCCCCCTCTCAGTGTTCTTGGTTTCCAAAAAGTTGGGGACTCTTAATGAAGGTGATCCTATAGTGAAGATTTCTAAACTTAATGGTTACCAGGTGAGATATGAAAACCTGAAGATGGAAGAAGATAAAAGGATTATTGCATTCATGGAAAGGGTAAATGAGATTGTTATGGGAATTCAATGTTGTGGTAGAACTCTAAGTGAAGATGAAATTGTTTCTAAAGTCTTGAGAGCCCTACCACTGGCTTACAAAATGAAGGCTAGTACTACTAATGAGTTAAGAACAATGGCTAATACATCTGTCAACAAAGATACTTTGGTTGGGAAACTATCTACTTTTGAGCTTGAAGAATTTGGACCTTCTGGAGCTGTGAAGTTTGAACCTACTTTTCATGCATATACATCTACAACTGGTAAGAAAGACTGGAAAGACTTGTATGCAAAGAAATTTGAAGATATGAAAAGAGAAGATGATGAGCTTGAGGAACTTGAAGCACTATTTTCTAGAAGAGTACCTAAAGGACCGACAGGAAGTAAGTATGAAGGAAAAGCACCTTTTAAATGTTTTGCATGTAATAAGATTGGTCATTTTGCATCTAGATGTCCTAAAAGAAATTCAAGATTTGAAGAAAGAGATAGACGATCATTTAAGCCTAACCCTGGATATCGGAACAAGTATAAATACAAGAAAAATAGAGATAAATCATGCTACATAGCGGATGAGGAAGGCATTACTGATTTTGATGATGAATCAATAGAAGACTCTAGTAGTGGATCTAGCAATGGGAAGGAATGGGTGTTACTGGATATCAAGGAAGATGATCCAGAACTAGAAGAGAATGTACTTGAAGAGAAGGCACTTGCTTTTAAAATTGAAGACAAGGATGATTGGGTAATTGACAACTTGGTTGTTCACATCATATGACTGGAGATAAAAGGGAAGTTGACGTCTTTGCAAAAATTTGATGGTGGTCTATTTAGATTTGGAGATGACAAAGCATGTATGATCAAAGGAAAAGGAACTATATCATTGAATGGTAAGAACAATACTGACAATGTTTATTATGTTGAAGGTTTGAGGCAAAATATTTTGAGTGTAGGACAATTGGTAGATAAGGGATTTCAATTAAAATTCAAGGATGGAAAATGTAAAATCATTAATAGATCTGGCTTGGAGATTGCAACTGGTACATAGACAAAAGATAATATGTTTCATTTGAACTCCTCTAAGAAGACATGTTTGATTACACAAATTGATGAAAGTTGGTTATGGCATAAAAGGTCGTGTCATGTGAATTTTGATTGCATTGTGAAGATCAGTTCAACTAAGGTAGTTAGGGATATAGTTAAGATTATGAAGCCCTATAATCCAGTATGTAAAGAATGTCAAATGGGTAAACATGTCATAACCTCTTTTAGGAGTATACAAGATAAATCAAATGATGTTCTTGATCTTATTCATACTAATTTGTGTGGCCCTTCAAGAGTTAAAATTTTTCAAGGTGATAGATATTTCATGCTAATCATTGATGATTATTCTAGAATGATGTGGGTTACTTTTCTGAAAGAAAAATATGAAGCATTTGAAAAGTTTAAAATATTTAAAGCTAAAGTGGAAACTAAGACATGATTGAAGATTAAATGTTTGAGATCAGATCATGGTAGAGAATTCACATCTGGTGAGTTTAATAACTTTTGTGACAAGCATGGTATAAGAAGACAGTTTTCTACTCCCCAACACCTCAATAAAATGGAGTTGTGGAAAATAAGAAGAAAACTATCTTGCATGATGCTAGAACAATGATGATGGAAGCTAGTTTACCTCATATCTAATAAAGAGAATAAGTGAGTGCAATGGTTTATACATTCAACAAAGTACATATTAAAGGAGAAATCGATAAGACCCCTTATGAATTATGGTTTGGCAATACACCTACAGTTAAGTATTTTAGAATTTTTGGTAGTAAATATTATATCAAGAGAGATGATATTATTGGGAAATTTGATCCTAGATGTGATATAGGCATATTTCTTGGTTATTCTAATGAAATCAAAGCATATAGATGTTATAACAAGAGATTGTAGATAATTGTGGATAGTGCTAATGTCAAAGTAGATGAGCTAAACATAAGTCAAATCAGATTTTATTAGAAGTAAATGGTAGTGAAAATGATTATATTTGAATCGGTAGCACCTTTATCAAAACAGAGAGTTGAACCCGTTACTTCAGCAATATCAGAGAACTCTACAGTAACTGAAGAACAGGGAAGAGAAATTTAAAGTTAGAAGACTCCTAGGTATGTGAGATAGAATCATTCAAAAGATCAAATCATTGGGGATAAGAGCAATGAAGTGATGACAAGAATAATACTGGCAACTAATGAGGTATATTTAATTTCACATGTTGAACCGGTATCAGTAATTGAGGCACGTAAAGATAAATATTGGTTGAAAGATATGGAAGAAGAATTATATCAGATTGAGAAAAATAACACATTAACCTTGGTTCTGTGACCTAAAAATAAAAATGTTATTAGAACTAAATGGGTTTTTAGTAATAAATTGAATGAGGATGGTAAGTTATAAGGAATAAATCTAGATTCATTTGTAAATGATATTCTCACAAGGAAGGAATTGATTATGGAGAGACTTTTGAACCTGTATCTAGGATTGAAGCTATAAGATAATTTCTTGCCTATGTTGCTTATAGAAACTACAAGGTTTATCAGATGGATGTTAAATGTGTGTTCTCAAATAAGGATCTTGATGAGGAAGTTTATATTGAGCAACCTAATATTTTTTCACTATCATAGTTTACACATATCTTTTGAAGCTTGGTTTTACTAAGGGCAGTGCTGACACTAATTTATATTATAGATCACTGATAATGATATACTGATTATTGAATTATTTGTTGATGATATTATTTTTGAAGGTGAAGATAAGTTATGCATAGAATTTTCTAAGAATATGGAGAAAGAATTTGAGATGTCTATAATTGGTGAGATGAAATTTTTCTTAGGTTTGAAGATTACTCAGATTGACAAAGGTATTTTCATCTATCAAACTAAATATGCTAAGGAATTGTTGAAGAAATTTGGTATGGGAGATTCTAAACCGGTAAGTACTCCTATGGTTACAAGTGAGAAATTGACAAGAAAATATATTTCTGCACCAGTAAATCCTACAAGATACAAATCTAGGATTGGAGGTCTTCTTTATTTGACTTAGACTAGGCGTAACATTATGAATGTTGTTTGCATTATTTCAAGATTTCAGAGTGATCTTAGAGAAAATCATGAGGTAGCAGTAAAAAGGATTTTTAGATACTTGCAAGGTACATTAGAATATGATTTTTGGTACCCTAAGGATGATAAGTTTACTTTATGTTCATATATAGATGTTGATTGGGTTGGAGATGTTGATGACTAAAAAAGAACTTTTGGTGGAGCTTTCTTTCTTTGAAAGAAGTTGGTTTCATAGATCAGCAAGAAACAGTCATGTACTTCTTTATCTACTGCTAAAGCTGAGTATGTTGTTGCTGCTACTACCTGTACATAAGTTTGATGGATGAAGCAGATGTTGAAGGATATAAAGGTGGATTGTGATTCAATGGTTTTTTCTTTGATATTTTTGGCATTTCTGTCAAAGGGAGAGTGATATTGATGTAAAAAAGAAAAAGAAAGTGAAAGAAAGGAGGAGTGATATTGTTGTGGAAAAGGTTAAGAAATTTAGAGCATTATAGAGATATTGTTCGAAGGGGGAGATACTGATATTAAGAGCTAATGTGGGATTTTGTTGGTTGTCTTCCATTTGGGGGAGACTTGTTTCGCATTTCTTGGTACTTGGATGTTTTTGATATCTGGTGTTGCCATCAATTCCAAAGGGGGATATTATTGGCCATTTGGTGGAATTATGTGTTGCATTGGTGTTTTGTCATTGATGCCAACACTATCTATTTAGATGTGTTACCGGTACCCTTCTATTTTTGGTAGATTGAGTGGTTTCTGGTTTACTTGGATCCGGCATGATCCGGTAGGCTCTGGTATAGTCTGGTGATGGAATTGGCTTGTTCATGATACTCGTACTCATATTTGGTCAGTTAGTTTTGCTCTGAAAATTGTATGTTATCCTGCTTGCTTAGAAGCTTGTTTTCTAGTTCCGGTAAGGGTTTCACTGATAGAACTTTTGGTGGAGATCTTTGCTAAATTTCATAAGTGGTGTTGGTGCAACTTCTATTGGAGTTTCAAGATGTTTTTGGTGATCATGTTAGAGACTTGGCATATGGAGATCATTGTTGTGGTGTGTGGACCTATACTTGGTCCCAATTCATCTAGGTTATCGACCAACTTTAATGTAACATGTGGATAGGACCTATTGATGTATTTCTAGGATGTATTATGTGTTGATATTATTTATTTGGCCTAAGGCCGACATGGTTTGTAATTATGTAATTGGTTTATCATCTAGTGGCCGACCTGATTGTTTATGGTCGAGGGCTTGTATATATAGATGTAAGATCTCATTATAGATCATCATGGTTAATATTAGAGGTCATGGTCAAGGAATGTAATGTGCAAATAATGTAATATCATTCAGGTAGAGGAGTTGGTCAATCATTGGAGGTCAAATTGGGTTTATGTAAGAGGATTTATTCCTCTGGTATTGAGGTTAACTGAAATTGTACTCAAGCATAGCAGATGCTATCTTTTGCAGTTCAACACTTCTTTGGATTGTCGTCTGGATTTCTATGTAGTCAGTGAGGCTCCTTTTGTGACGAGTAGTGCACTCTAGGTTGTTGGACTTCTTGCAAGTGTAGGCCCCTAAATTTTAATTCACATACTTAATGCAGAATTATTATTTGACTATGGGTAGGCTTCCCACCATGGTTTTTCCCTTTACCAGGTTTTCCATGTACAAATCTTGGTGTCATGTGGATGGAATTTATTCTGTGAATATTGTTTATGCTTAATTGGTTTATCTTCTATTCCAGTATTAATGTTTTGGGTTTCAATATTAAAGTTTAAATTATTGGTTTCGGTAATCTGTGACAACTGATTCAGCCCCCCCCCCTCTCAATTGTCTTCCAGTTATTTGAACTATCTAATAGAGTTTTCTTCCTACCTCTTCCCTTCATGATTGGGGTCACTTCATGGATAGACCTTTAGTTTTGTTTCTTTCTAAGGGGAGAAAAATTCTTTGATGATCATAGAGAAATTTCTTCATTCAGTTTCAAGCCTCTACCATTGGTGCATATTCTACATTGACGGTGGGCTACATTGTCTCACTTATTCTCTCTTATGGGGGGAACATTTTCCTCACATGGGGTTTTGTCCTTCTCATTATCATTTGATATTTCTTTTGTATTTTCATCTCTCTTTTCGGGGGGAGTTTTTTCCCATTTGGTTTTTCCTATCTTGCTCTTTTTGTGAGAGATTGCATTTCTTTGATTTAATTTGTACATGGGTACCTAACATGGCCTAGTAGCTGGGACCCATCATGCATTATTATCTTGAGTCTACATTCCCCTAAGTTGCACTTAAGGGGGTTTTTTGGTGTAAATTATGTCTCATAATTATAATTTACTTAAGTTGACGTAGAGTAATGCATTTCACAGTAGTATCGATATGAGAAACTTACGGAAGAGTGCAAGTAGGGATGATTTATGTAGGAGAAATTCCATATTTTGTGGTCTTATCTTATTGTTACATTCCACCTTCGGTGGATGATCCACCTATTGTGGAATAATTTATTATTTATCCTACCTACCCTCACCTACCCTTGTATCTCATTGAGCCACATGCCATGTTTGTGTGCTCATATATATAAATATGGTCTTACCTTAATAAGCAGGCTCATCTACATTGTATGTAATTTTTAATGATCTAGTTGATCTTATTTTTCATCTTGATTAGAATGCATTTGATTCCTATCAAAAAATTTGTCTCTCTCTTTTGCTATTCATTATGCTCTAGATCTTGGCTATATTTGACAAATGTTTACATATATAATACCACCTCCTCATTTATTATCATGCATTTTATTTTAAATAATGATCATATTATCATAGTACTATTTTTTTCACGTTGCTTATGTTGATCTTCATTTATATGAATGAATTGTTGTACACAAGCTTGGAGTATGATGTGAGGATTGTTAGGCCCAATATGGAAAGCTAATGTATTGAGAGGGGAGGGGTGAATCAGTACTCCAAAACTTTTCTTCAATAATAACTTTACTGCTATGCATAAACTGAATATTCCAAAAACATAATATAAAGCTAAAACAAATAGATAACAATCATACATGATTCACTCCATAACACATATATTTTGGTTACGCAGAAACTCTTGGTTAAAGAGAAAAACTTTGGTGGGGATGGCACCCACAACTTCACTACTGCAATAATAAAGAGTGCTCGGTTAGAGCTACATGTTTAGCTATTTCTGATAGCTTACCCTATTAGGAGTAACAAGATCTATTAGATCTACCTTGCTAAAGGATTTTACAACACTTCATCTAAATGTTGCACCTAGTTAGAGGCTTTAAAATTTATAGACTTGATTAGAGTCTTTTACCATGTTAAAGGTTTCTCTTACAACTTCAAAATATTACAAGAAAATTATTACAAATATCTACAACTTTACATCTGGAATGTTATAGCAGATTCTATGTGCTCAGAATAAGATTACCTTGCTTATAGCATACCTCGATAACCCATATAGTAACTCGGTAAACCCTTCTGTTTACTCTGTTTTTTGACTATTCTCTGAAAACCTTCTCGGTGACCTCTGTGTCTCTGTAACAGTCTTCTTACACTCATGCACACACCACTTTAACTCTTAACTCATGCTGTATAAATAGATCTCTTATGACGGTGATCCTTTCATTGCTTCGATCTTACAAACATGATTTATTGAATGAATAACCATGCAAAATATTTCATTGGTTAAATAACCTCAAAATCATACACAATCTTTAAGTGCAATTTCCAATGTGATAATGGTTATATGTGCCTCGATCTTGTAACACGTTTTCATATGCATGTCCAGGTTCAATGAATCTGGTAACACGTTTCACTCGGTGTATATCAACTCGGTGTGTCATCTTTGCTGCTTAGTAGACATGTAAAGATACTTGGTAGACAACTCGGTGTATACTGCGTTCTGTGACTGCTTTCTTCTGTAACTGACTAGACTGTGCATACCGACTGAATATCTCGGTAATAGATAACCGACTAGAGTATATAGTATAACTTTGACATAAAACTAATGGAAATCTGATAAGTAGTAACAATCTCCCCTTTTGACATTAGTTGAGATGTTTGACAAAAACTACTTTCAAAGTTATAACTAAAAAATCTATATACTTGCAAAATTTGACTATACTAACAGTATATACAATAGTCAATAATATAATATATCAGATATACTCCCCTTATCGATATGTTGTACAAAACTCTAATTTTGCATGCTCGGTGATCTGTTCAGTGTGCTTTTCTTAGTGTTCTGTTTACTGCTCAGTGTACTCCCCTTGTATACTATACTCCGAATACTATACCATTCTCTCAATACTATATCACTCTGTATTACTCCCCCTTTTTGACAAACATCAAAAACTTAATTACCATTCGGGGGTGGGAACTGATCAAAAATGGATTTGTACTTGGTGTGGGCATCAGTGAGAGCGATAGAGAGTGCATCCTTTACACTATCCATTAAAGAATTACGCACTTGAATGTCAGCCAATAATGATATTAAGCCATCTAGAGTGCTTCCCTCTTGATTAGTAGATAAGTATGTGGCTTGGTTGATTTGTTCTTGGACCGATGAAAGATGTAGAAGGAATAATGTCTGATGGGTCATTATGTCCATCCTGATCTTGTGTTCTCCATTTATTAAGTCCAATTGTTGAGCCATGAGCTGTTGTAACCTTGTATAAAAATTCTGAACTAAATTTGGCTCTGTGGTCAACTTGCTTGAGAGATCGGTGATCTCTTTCTCAATTTCCTCTATTTTATTCTTAATGTCTTTAATGAACAAAGAAAATGTGCAGAGTTTTTGAAATAAATAAAGAATGTGCTTGAGTTGAGGAGTCAACTCAGCAATAAATTTGACAAGTTTAACTTTGCCAATAGCTATAGCTTTTTGTACCTCTTCTATCATTTTTGGAGTGAGCTCTTTGTCTTTTAGCTTGCTCAAATACTCAGATGCATCTACTCCAAATGTCTCTATCTTTGTGAGGAGTTCATCCAGTTGAATGTGGATGGCTGCATCAGTTGATACTGTAGCTTCAAGTAGCATATCTATTAGGAGTGCTTTTACCTTTTGAAGTACTTTATTTTTCTTTTGAATGGCCATTTGCTTTTCTTGTTCGGCCTTTGCTTTGCACAGTTCACCGAAATCAATGAGTGCTTGCCCTTTCAATTTTGATATGTCTACATTGGGCAACACTATTGGTTTTGACAAATCAACTTTAAAACTATGCTTTTTCATTTTCTTTTCTTTACCTTTTACCGATGGAACTAAGACAAGGGCTTGTGAGGCTTGATGACCCTTGGTAGGTTGCTTGGTAGAGGCAACACTTTGATCAGTTCCTTTAGCCTCTGTAGAGTCCTTCGGTGTCTCGATACTTGGTGTCTCAGTTGCAATAGTCTTAGTGTTAGAAGGTGCTTGAGATATCTATTCTTGAGTAGTACCTTCTCCTGATGTAGACTTGTGACCTTCAGTGCCTTGATCTGTATCCTGAGGAGTTTTGGTTGAGATAGGTTGCTTGACTAGTGGATAAGGCTGAACTTGTTCCAAGGCTGATTCACTAGATACAAGTTTTGCATATGCAGTGCCTTCTATCATTTCCTGTTCTGGTGCCTCTGAATCCATGACATCTTCATCTATTTGAATGGTGTTAGCAGGGTCTTGTTCGGTAGCATCAGGACCTTGCTCGGTGACATCAGGATCGTGCTCAGTGACATCAACGATTTCAACTATAGCTTGCTCACTGGCATCCTTGATTTTGAAGATTTCCTGCCACTTTGCTTTTGTCTCATTTTCCACTTCAATATATAGCCCATTCATCAGTTTTAAGGCTCTTTGTTTGACAAAAAACTTTGAGTTGTAGGTTGTCAGATGTTCCTTTATTTCAGCTACTGACATGTCAGGAAAGAGATGAACCAGACTTCTCTCTCTGATCTGTTTCTTTGAGCCCATTGCATACTTCCACCTATTATCAATATGCAAATACAGTTCATTTGGAAGTAACTTAGCTAGTTCCAATGGAGCTAATCGGAACTTTAGAAGTGTGCAGATGATAGCTTCTTCAATTTGTCTCTTCTCATCATTGTTTCTGGTTTCATACTTGACATATCTAAATCCTCCAAATCCACCATATTCTTTCAGATTAGCACATAAGTTTTCAACACTATGTATATTTACCTTCTTGCTCTTGACAATCTGGAATTTGCTTGCATCCTCTGATTCGGTATCACTAGACTCTTTTGCCAAAATGAGTCTCTGAGTAGATTTCTTGTATGTCTTTGTTACCTTGGGAGCAGTAACACTTTTTGTTTTCTTACTTGATGAGGCTGCAGATGCTCTTGTGTTAGGTCGCTTTACTAGAGGTGGAGTCGGTGAGGCCTTTGATGTGTCTTGTTTCTTTCTCTTCAATACTTTTCCCTTAGGTAATTCGGTGCTCAGTGTTATAGTCGCCTCTTGGGCTTCAGATACCTCTTCAGTAATGGCAATGGTTCCTTTGACAGGTGTAGAGGAAGAGTCTTCTCTGAATTTCTCTTACAATGCCTTTATCATTTTTGTTGCCTTCCTTGTAGCTTTGGGTACTACAATGTTCATCTTTTCCTTTTCCTTTACTTCCTCATAGGTACCATACCTCAGCTCGGTAGCATGTCTAGGAAATGTAAGAAATACATCAATTTGCTATTTTGTGATGTCAAAATCAATCTCGTAACCCATTGGTGACAAAGATTGAGTCCTTGGCTCCACAACATTCACATAACAGTAATCGGTGTCAACTTCAAAACTTATATCATTTTTGTATTTCTCTACTAGCTGGGGTGGAATCCTATATTTGTTATGCATTTTCTCTTGAAATTTACTGAAGTAATCATCCATGATACCATTGAAATTGTTTCCTAACTTCTTAATGAAGTCATTAATCTGATGGGTGATTGGTCAGTGTAATTCCCAAACAACTTTACCGACTGATGGAAAGAATTTTTCAAAATAGAAAAACATGCATACCAGTAATGATCCAAACTTTAGAGTATTAGCCGAGTTGTTCTTCTTTGGCTTCCTGATGGTGTTCAGATTTTCAAATAGGTTCTTCAGCAACACCTCACATAGGTCAATTTTCATTCCCTTTTTCACAATTTTGTAGGCCAGGTCTACTGCTACATAGGGAACACTATTTTCCCTTGTCGATTGGAAGAAATAGTAACCCATTACTCTAATGGAAAATTTTAATTCTTCATCTATGACATTGTTTAGTTTCAATCCTCTGCAATCAGATTCTACTCCGGTTAAACTGATCAATTCCTTCTGTGATATCATCTTCTGGGCTCAGGCATGATCATAGATAGGGTAACCGGTAATCAGATGAATGATTTCCTTAGTAATCTTAAATGGTTTCTCTTCTAGCCACATGAAATCATCGTGAACTCTGCTCAGAAAAAACTTGACCCTCTGGGGTTTGAACACTTGGGGATAGGTTAGGGCTTCAGTTAATCCTTTGATTTTGATGTGCTCATACTTGTTGTTCAATTTACCATCGGTACATAGCTCATCATAGGTGTCTTTGATTTCAACATGACCGAGTTCTTCAACACGACATTTGGTGAAGAATCTCACATCCTCGACTAGTAACACTTTGTCTGGGATGAGTGAAAAGGCAGTTTTGTCATTCGGTTCAGAAGTGACTTGGGGAGTCAAAGAGTATTTTAGTGAGGGCTTTTCTACATTCTTGACAACTATGGGATCTTGGATCTTGGGTGCCATTGAATATTTCAGATAAAAGCTAACAAAAAATCCTTAGGGTTTCAGGATTTCAAAAAACTAGATAAGATCGGTAAACCAGCTTAACAATGTGTTGAGATTGATGTAAATACCTTGAATTTGCTTTGGAGGAGGTTTGATCGCCTTAGATTTGCTTGCTTTTCTTTCTCGAAAACTTGGTAAGTGAAAAATGACCGCAAAAATGCTTTTAAGTACACAAAATACCTTATCAGGCTCCGTGCAGGTTAGGTCAAAAACATTAAATGCACTCAGTTCCTCTTTAACTGATTTACTCTCCTTTTTCCATTTTGACCGAGTAACCAAACTTCCTTCATTCACCAACTAGACAGGTTTCCTAAATTCACCGACTTGACAAACTTCCTATAAAGTGCTTCAAAAGACTTTGATAGAATTTCAAACTTACTAATACATCTTAATTATGTAGATTTTGAATTAAGTACATAAATAGAATAGGAACTGTTAAGATTTGAATCTTTAGAGAATGCAGTCCCTTCATACCTTTACCAATTAATTTGGAATAGGTGCACCTAACTCGGTAGGTAAGGTTCTTTCTTCATTCGACATAATTTCCTTCCTTTTCCAAATCATCTTTAATTTTTCTTTTATTTCTTCAGTGTCTTTTCTAGGTTGATCTCTGCAATCTCCAACTAAGTGTCCAACTTTATGACAATGAAAACATGCCATACCAGGATTTCTCCATGATCTTCAGTTGTACATCCCAAACCTTATAAAATAGTTGGCACTTATATTTCCATATCTTCCACAACATTCACACCATATCCTTCTATTGTAATCCCATGGTATTGTAGAATACTGTCGGTAAGGATTTGTGTGAGTTCGGTAACCTCTAGCATTTGCTCGGTGTGCATACCACATATAGTTCTCTTTCTTAAGCCAACACTTCTTGGTACTATGTCCATATCTATTGCAGTTTTTACAAAACCCTTTGAATTTTTCCTTTTGATAATTGTTAATAGAATGTGTCCTACATTGATTAGATGTGTGACCATAATTATTGTAATTGTAACAATATACATTGGACTTAGTGACATTCAGTTGCTTACCTTTTTTTGATTTGGCATATGTTGGCAGTGTGACCTTGATTTCCATAGTAGTTGCAAATAGGCTTCTTTCTTTTGATGTTATTCTTGTTTCCATCTTTCTTTGATGATTCTCCTCTCTCGGTAGTATGAATTCCTTTCTTGGTAGAGACTTTTCCTTTGTAATCGAGCCTTGCATCTTTATTGGGTCGTCTTGTATTCAGTTTCTCATCCAACATCTTTGATGCTTCATAACTATTCTTCAGTGTTTCTTTGGATTTCTTCTTTGTTTCAAGTTCATTGGTTAACTTTGATACTTCAAGTTTCAATTCTTGATTCTCATCATTCTTTAGAATTGCTTCATGATGTGCATAACCTAGTTGATCTGATAGGTTTTATTGAATTCCAGTTAACCTTGTTATTTCATCGTTCTTATCAGATACTAAGACTTCAAGTTGTTTTTTCTCTCTCTATAGATCTCTTGCTTTATCCTCAACTCTCCTCAATGCATCAAGATTTTCAGTCATTTGTGTGCTGAAATGTTCATGTTCTCTTTTCATTACTTTTAGTTGATCAGCTAGTGCTTTGTTCTTTTCTTTCAATACTCCAATCATTTCTCCAGTGTCTTCAAATATACTGTTCTCAAATGATGTCTCAATTTGTTCCACTAACTCTTGAGAGTCCTGCAAATCATCAGATAATCTTCTTCTCACTTTCAAAGATTTTTGCATTTGCCTTTGAATGTCTGCAATCACTTGATTAGCATGATCTAGCTCTTCTTGCAGATACACAATCCTCTGAGATTGTTTAAAGCCTTCCATTGATAAGATCTTTTTTTTTAGGTAGTTAAACCCTTTTCCAAGATTCAAGCTCTGATACCAATTGTTAGGCCCAATATGGAAAGCTAATGCACTGAGAGGGGAGGGGTGAATCAGTAATCCAAAACTTTTCTTCAATAATAACTTTACTATTATGCATAAACCAAATAGTGCAAAAACATAATATAAAGCTAAAACAAATAGATAACAATCATACATGATTCACTCCATAACACATATATTTTGGTTACGCAGAAACTCTTGGTTAAAGAGAAAAACTTTGGTGGGGATGGCACCCACAACTTCACTACTGCAATAATAAAGAGTGCTCGATTAGAGCTACATGTTTAGCTATTTCTGATAGCTTACCCTATTAGGAGTAACAAGATCTGTTAGATCTACCTTGCTAAAGGATTTTACAACACTTCATCTAAATGCTGCACCTGGTTAGAGGCTTTACAATTTATAGACTTGATTAGAGTATTTTACCCTATTAAAGGTTTCTCTTACAACTTCAAAATATTACAATAAAATTATTACAAATATCTGCAACTTTACATCTAGAATGTTATAGAAGATTCTATGTGCTCGGAATAAGTTTACCTTGCTTATAGCATACCTCGGTAACCCATATAGTAACTCGATAAACCCTTCTGTTTACTCTGTTCTTTGACTATTCTCTGAAAACCTTCTCAGTGACCTTTGTGTCTCTATAATAGTCTTCTTACACTCATGCACACACCACTTTAACTCTTAACTCATGCTATATAAATAGATCTCTTATGACGGTGATCCTTTCATTGCTTCAATCTTACAAACATGATTTATTGAATGAATAACCATGCAAAATATTTCATTGGCTAAATAACCTCAAAATCATACACAATATTTAAGTGCAATTTCCAATGTGATAATGGTTAGATGTGCCTCGATCTTGGAACATGTTTTCATATGGATGTCTAGGTTCAATGAACCTGGTAACACATTTCACTTGGTGTATGTCAACTTGGTGTGTCATCTTTGCTGCTCGGTAGACATGTAAAGATACTCGGTAGACAACTCAGTGTATACTGCATTCTATGACTTCTTTCTTCGGTAACTGACTAGACTATGCATACCGACTGAATATATCAGTAATAGATAACCGACTAGAGTATATAGTATAACTTTGACATAAAACTAATGGTAATCTGGTAAGTAGTAACAAGGATATCAGATGGACGGGGACTATGATGTTGTATTTATATATATGAGTACATTGGTGTAGTTGTATTGATGATATATACTGCATTCGTACATGAGTACATGGGTAATCAAAAGGACATGTTCATTACATCTTAATATAGGCTTGTTTGTAGTACCCCTCCTTGATCAACCTCTTTTTGCATGTTTTGATTACTTTAGTGATTGTTCAATGGAAAATTATTGTATATTGATTTAGATTATATGCGATGTTATTTCATGCTTTATCTAGATGTATGTTGTATGCTTTTATGCAGTATTTCAATGCTTATGTTTAATGTTATTTTATGGATCATAATCATGGACTGACACTTTTACCTTATATTGTGATGCATTATTTATATGTTGCATGTTTGCAAGTGTATGGGATGCGAGGGGATGAGTTTCCTTCACTCACTCAAGTAAGACTAGGAACGTCATGATTATCCTTCATCAGTGTGTGTGTCGTGTTTGTATATATATAAATATTTATCTATATGCACATATGGTTTCTTTTGGTGTAGGACATTGCAGGTACAAGTACTGGGTAGGTATGGGGTATCGAATCCACCTAGTTTTATAGGTCTGAATGTGCCTTATATATCTAATGGGAGTGGAGGAGATAGTTGTTGTACCCTAACTTGACCCACAGGTATACTCGTGTGAGTGTTGTCAGTCAGTTGTCTTTCCTGTCTAGCTGGTATGCGAGTCATAGTGCTTTGGTTTGGTTATTTGTGAGCCATCATTTGATCATCCTTTGTTTTGTGTGCTTCCATTTATTTAAATGGTTATTTAATTTAATGGATGATGCCATCTTATGTTGGTGTAATTAGTTAATTATTATGCTCTGTGATTATTGATTTAATTAATTAATGAGTTGCTAGATTAAATGGTTAAATGGCTTATTTCATTGTGTAAAGTGCATTAATATATTTTGTGGAAGGAAATGAATAATGGCCTAGCCATTTAAATGATATATTCTTATGATGAAAGAAAGTATTTTGGAAAATAGAAAATAAAATAAAAAAAATTTCTTTTTACCTTCCTATTTTACTTTTTCATTTTAATTGTTGGAAAAAAATTGTTTTTGGAAAAAGGTAAATCTGATTGCCTTTTACTTTTTAAAATATTTAAATCCGACTGGATGGAATAACTTTCAACCTAGAAAGTTTAGTTTTAAAAAATTATTTTTCCATATATGCCTGGAAATTCATGGGAAGAGGAGGCAAAATTTTGGAGAGAAAATTGGTAAACCATTCTGGAGGGAGGAGCTGAAATTCGAATTGGTTTGCAGGTATTGGGATTCTTCCTTCATTTTGTTTGCTAGTTTGTTTCAAGGTTTGATAATCTCTTCTTGGTTTAAATTTGATCTGAATTTTCAGTTTGCTTCCTGTGTGTAGAAATTATGCAAATCTTCCTATAGATTCTTGTGTAATGTATGGAATGGAAGAAAGAGTGTTTAGTATTGTTGGTTTTGTGAAATCTATATCATATTTTTGCATTTAGGAAAGAAATGGTTCATTTCTCTATTTGTTGTATGTTGTGTTCTTGATAATCAATTTCTTGTTATACCTCTTCTATTTGGAAAGAATGAGCTAGATTTAGCTTGCCGTGTGCTTTCTAATATCTTGTTGCCCAAGATTTAGGGTTCTTGTGGGGTTTTATTTCACCATTTGCCTTATTGCTAAATATCCATTTGAAATTTGGAGTTGGCACTGTGTATGTGTGTGCCCGTGAAATGACTCGAAAATGAATCGTGTTTATGTTAAATGGTTTTTTAATGCTTTGGAAGCATGTTTTTATTTGTTCCTTAGACCTTACCTTACCCCATGGCGAACTAGTCCCACCACACGGGTTGGTAGTGTCTGTTGCCCGCAGGTAGCAGTACTACCTGTCGATAGTACTACTACGTGGTAGCAATACTACTAGTCATTAGGACTATCACCATTCGGTAGTAGTACTACTGGTCGGTAGGACTGCTACTGATTGGTAGCAGTGCTACCGATCGATAGTGGCCGCTATTGGAGGTAGTAGCACTACCAGTCGACAGTGACACTACTACAGGTTGGTCTTGACCCCCGCTTAACCATGTAGCCTTACCAGTACAAACTGGTTAGTGCAATCAATTTAAGTTTTTATAAAATGAAATATATTTTGTGAAGTGGTTTTAGTGTTAAATGAAAATGGTGAATTTCTATGTGATTTTTATTGTGTAGTTTAATAAATTTATCTATGGAAATCAAGGCATGCATTAGGGATTCAAATTGGTTAATTTGGATGTATTTTGCAAATAAATTTAATGCCTGTGAGAATTCATGTTTTTATTCGGTTGAGTATTTGATGTGAATTTTATCCTTAATGGAATATTCATTTGGAAATTGAATAGATGTGAATGGTAGAAGAGTGTTTTATTTAATTTTCAATCAATGAAGTTGCAAGTGCTTATGATGTTGATCTTTTCAAAGATTGGCTGAGTGTGGACTTAGTGAATTAGTTGTCATTGCAAGTGTATATTGTGTTATTTCTGGTCTGTGGTCAAGTCATCCTGTGGTGGCATATTTGGTACCTTTGACCAAGTGATGTATGTTGTCTTCGTTGTCTTAACCATGCAGTGTCTTTGTCTTATGGTTAGTAAAGAGTCAGTATGTCCTTATTTGACCACTTGTTTCTGAAAGTGGTGTAATGGTTGTCTTCTTTGCCATAGGGTCCTCGGGGAGTGACCATGTCTATTTAGTGTCCTTTGAGAGAGTGGCTTTTGAGCAAGGACAACATCCAAAGTGGTAGGCATTACAACCCTGCGAAAGTCAAATAATAAGTGATAATCTAATTTATTAATTAGGTGGGCAGTTCATAACATTAATAAAGATATTGTACCTCGTGCATAGGTGAGTTCTTGTATTGAGGCTCATAATGTAGTGAGAAGGCCTGGAATGGAAAACCGACCACCTTGTCTTCACAAAAGGCTGGAAGGGTCCACATGAGACTTAGTTGGAGTCAGAGGTTTGGGAGAGGTTACCTGGACAAAGAGCTGAGACCTATGAGGGCCTACCGAGGTAACCATCAAGCTTTGTGATGACACTCTCTCTTTAGGTTCACGTGTGTGTGTGATGTCAATTCACTTGTGTTTTGTGATATCGATTCATTTGTGTATTTATGATGTTGAGTCACCTGGATTATTGTGGAGTCTCTTTATGTTGTCATGGCATCGTATTGTTTTGTTGAGCATGTCATGGTTTTTCTTTCTTGAGGGTCCTTAGCTATCTCCTAGCATGGTGGAGTGATTCCATTTTGGGAATTACATGGTCGGGTGGTAGTGCCACTTCCCATCGAATGTTCTTGTTCGCATCTTCATTCGAAGATTGGCTTTGCAGGTGCTTTTATGGTTAGTGGCTCATGCATAATCTCATGTTGGAGATTATTATTCTTTGGAGACCTAAGTGGTCATTGTATCATGATCTTTTGTAACCTTGTTATTGGCTAAGTTGTATCTTATATTTATATTTTGAAGCTATGTATTGGAAGAGAAATGTAATCCTATGTATGGGTCATTTTTATTAGTTCCATTATGATACGTGTAAATGTTTATTGAAATGGAATTATATTGTATCCTTTCAATCTTTCAATGGTGTAATCTGTTATTTCTTATGGCTTCTTGTGATCATTGAGTTAATGATGCATTATTGGATTAACCTTAATTATGGAATTTATCTTTTGGTTTAATTCTTCGTTGGAAACTCTTAAGGAATTCTGGTGTTAGTCTTCCACTTGTGTTATCGTGCATGTTGTGTGTTATGCACTTATTATGTTTATACTTTAAAAAAAAAATTGTTTCACCCTTGTTGTGGGTTTTCCTTCGGGGTTCCGGGTGGGGAATTATATTGTTAGTCTATATTCATACTTTTCATCCTCATTATCATTTTGTTACCTAGATGCCCTACTTTCATTAGGGTTGTCCAAGGTTCACTAAGACGGTGGTAGGGTATGATCCTAAATGTTCAACCAAGTAGGGATGAAAAATAGGAGCATGCCCAATGTAAAAAATCTTTACCAGATGTGTTGGAACTGACGATTCATGCCCATGACAAATAGAATGAGAATTTGGCCTCATTGTAACTTTTCATTGAATGCATTTGACAATTTTTGCGTCACTGGAAAATCATTGCCCTAGGAAAACCATCCTAAATATTAAAAATTCATGATTGGCTATTGTAGACAACCCTCATGTGACCATGTAAGTGCAAATAAATCATTCACAAGTGCTACAAATTCTGAGAAAGAGCCTATGAAATTCTGACATTTTTTTGCAATTACGTTGCTCAAGGGACAACATCACTAGAGTATGGCCCTTAGTGCCTGACTGAGTAGGGGAGTAAAATAAGAGCATTGATATTGTAAAAATTCCTAACCAGACATGTTGGAACCAACGGTTCACATCTATGAAAAAAATAACAATAATTTGGCCATGTTGTAACTTTTCATTGAATGCATATGATTTTTGTGTCAACTAAAAAATGGTGCCCTAGGAAAACCACTTTGAATCTCAAAAATATAAGATAGGCTATTGTAGGTGGTCCTCACATGACCCTATAGATTTAGACAGATTATTCATGAGTACCATAGATTTTGAGATACAACGTGTCAAAGTTTGATAGTTTTTTGCACTTAGGGAGCTCAAGGGACAACACTGCTAATGGTCCTAAGTGTTCGACCGAGTATGGAGGAAAAAAGGGAGCATGGATAGGATAAAAAAACCTAACTGGACATGTTGGAACATATGGGTTCACACCCACAATGAATAGAATGATAATGTGGTTGCATTGCAACTTTTAATTGAAAGCGTCAGATGATTTTTTCATCAACTCAAATATCACTGCATTAGGAAAGCTACTCTGAATCTTAAAAATCCAAGATAAGCTATTGTATATGGCCCTCACGTGACCCTGTAGGTTTAAGTGTATCATTCACAAGTGGTATGGATTCTAAGATATATCTTATCAAAGTTTAAAAAAAATTTACACTTACAATGGTCAAGGGATGATGCTGCTACAGTATGGCCGTGAGCATTTGATCAAGTAGGGAGGCAAAATAGGAGCATGGCTAGGGTAAAAAAATCTAACCAGATGTGTTGGAACCAATGGTTCATGTCCATGATGAATTGAACAAGAATTTGGCTCTGTTGCAATTTTTTATTGAATGCATCGGATGATTTTTGCATTAACTGAAAAAAAATTTGCCCTAGGAAAACCGCTCCAAATCTTGAAAATCTAAAAGAAACCATTGTAGAGGGTCCTCAAATGACCCTATAGGTTCATACAGATCATTGACAAGTGACACGGATTCTGATGTACAACCTGTTAAGTTTGACATTTTTTGCACTTAGCGTGCTCAAGGTATGACATTGCTATAGTATGGTCTTGAGTGTTCGATCAATTAGGGAGGGAAACACAAGAGCATGGCTAGGGTTAAAATGCCTAAATGGATGTTTTAGAACCAACGGTTCATGCCCATGACAAAAAAGTGAGAATTTGGCTCTATTGCAACTTTTCATTGAATGCATTTGATGATTTTTGTGTCAACTAAAAAATCACCGCCCTAGGAAAACCACTCCGAATCTTGAAAATCTGAGAGAAGATATTATAGAGGGCCCTCACATGACCCTATAGGCTGAAAAAAATCATTCGCACATGCCATGCATTTTGACATACAACCTATCAAAGTTTGACAATTTATTTTGCACGTAGGATGCTCAAGGGATGGCATCGCTACAGTATGGCCTTGAGTGTTTGACCAAGTAGGGAGGAAATATAGGAACATTGCAAGGGTAAAAATGCCTAACTAGATGTGTTGGAACCAATGGTTCAAACCCACAATGACATTTGAAATTACTTCTATAACTAACATATGAAGTTGACATTTAAATTGAATTTAAAGAGAGATTTGGTATAACAAAAAATTGAAATATTTTGTAGGAATATCATCCTGCAAGAACCCTGCACATTTTTCCTCCTATCAGAAGAACATGGAAATGGAGTCTTCTTCTTTCAAATCGGACTAACTGTTTCATAAAAAGGTTATGAAATCATATAATATTAGCAAACCATACCATCTAGTGAGACAATATTCTCTGCCTTCTCTGGTTATATACATTTTCAAAGTTTAAATTAGTAGCAAAATATTTAAATAGAGTTATTTAATGAGAAAATAAGTTGTCTTCATTTTCCTCATAATTTTTTTCATATTGAAGCAAGGGAAGACACAAGAAAGGTTAAATGGTTAGCTTAAATCCTAATAACACATGAAACCAAATAAAAATCATAAACCAACAAATTATACCTTGCAAGAGAGGGTTCTCTCTTGTTCCTTGAATTTGGACCCTTGTTGAAGTTAGGAAATGTGCCCCTCGTTGACTTGTTTGGATTGGTCCAATTTTGGTATGTGGATTTCTGTCCAATATTGCACAATAAATGGCTAACTGGTGGATTGATGGATACAACATGGATGGATGAAGGGGATTGGTATGGATGCTAAGTGATAATGGATGCTTAATTCACTATAGTATGGGTGCACAAATGAGGATTCTAGAGTTATTAGGCCAGCATAAGATTACTTGAATTGGAGATGGAAAATGAAGGGAAGGAGACCCCAAATTATAGGTCTGAGAGATGATGAATGGATGGTCAAGATTGAAGATGAATCGAGGGTGGAGATTGAAGGAGAGGGAGAACACGGATTGAGAGGAAATGAGGTGACAAGTGTGGAGACCCAGAGATTTTCCATGAAGGAATTTCTTGTCTCCACACTCCACAATGTACATGGGGAAGTGATCCTTAATTACATTGGGAAGACAAAAAGGAATTAAAAATTCCTTGAAGGATGAAGAGGGAATTAAAAACTCCCAAAATATTGGATGCATAGGGGAATGAAATAAGAAAAGGAATTTAAAATTCCTTGGGAAGGTGAGAGGCATAGGAGAATGTGAGATATTGCAATCCTTGAAATGACCCAATTGCATTCATTTAAGGTGGAAGGTGAGAAGGGGACAAGTGGATTTAGCCATAAAAGGCCATGAGTTGACTTTGTAGCTAATCATGGGGATTAGCCACTAGCAAATGATTAAAAGAGATGATTAGGTGGGTTAGTGGGAGAATAGGAGACAAGTGGGATTTGTAGGAGGATTTGACAAGAAGAGAGAGAATGAGTGGGGGAATTTAAAATTGAAGAATAATGTTAAGCATGATTATGAGGGATTCTAGAAGAATTAATTAAGGTAATGGAGGATTTAGAAAAGTGATTTGTGGGAATCACTTGATTTAGCTAATTAATTATCATTAATTAACTAGGAGGGGATTTTTGGAAGAATTAGTTAGTTTTGATGACTTTGGAAGAATAGGGAATAATTGATTTATTAAAGAAATCAGTTACCTGGACTATAGTGATAGGATCAATTAAATTTAATGTAATTAATACTGAGAAGAATAAGAAGGGAACATAATTAAATCAATTAATTACATAGCAAGGATAAAATTAATTAAATATTTTATTTAATTAATTTTTTATGTCTATATTTTGCCCATCTTTTAAGTAGTGGAAAAATTGGAGATGGATAAAAGACTGAAGAAGAGGATGCCCCAATGTGAAAACATAGGTGGTATATGCCCTCTCGAGATTTTTTTGGCAATTTTTTTTTTGTTTTTGAAATTTTATTGGAAAATTATCGAAAGAAGAGGGAAATGGTGGGATAAGGAAGAAAAATGAGAGGAAAAGAAAAGGAAATAGTGAACAAAGAAGAAAGATCAATGAATGGGTGGAAGGACAAGGAAATGGGGCCATGAGGGACTCTATATAAGCCACATAGGACCCAAGGAGAGATCGATATCACATACATCTATTCAAGAATAGATATACATTCTCGTTCATGAGAATTGGATAGAGAGGGTTCAATGACATAAGAGACCAACACACTATGGCCCACCGGTACATACCTTGGACCCACTTAGTGATTTGGTAGATTAGGGTGAATTTTAGGGCTAAAAATAGGGTTTAATAGGGTAGCACAATGGAGGCTCTAATCATCATTTCAGTGCTACCACCCTAGGGTTATCGCGTGCCCCTATGTGTAGTGTGAGCACATGCAAGGTTAGGGGGATCGAGGCTGGCACATGTGCCTAGCGTGTGTTCTCATGCTGGTTGGTGTGACTAGGAGATCAAAGGGATCAAAAAGTGGAGGTCTGCAGATCAACACCTCCAAATGTGGCACAATGCGTGCGCCATCATTTTAGTGTGTGTGCTTGAATGAATCAAAGCATGCACTTGGTGAGTAGAGGGGAGGGGAAATGATAGGGGGAATGGGGATTGAGAGGGTAAACGGGGCACATAGATGCCCTGGGAGTAGGTTATAGGCTAGAATGGCTAGAATTTGAGAGGATTAGGATAGAATATGATGGCGAATGAAGTGGATTAACTAGGTGGAGGAGGATCTAGGACCAGTCTCATCACGTGAGCACTGGCCTGCCACCATGAGCCTATATAGGAAAATGAGAGAAAATGAGAGGGAGATATGTAACACGGTTGGCTTAGGTTTTGTTGGCAGATGGCCAAGGATCAGGGCACATACCATGATGATTACTGCATTAGTGGAGAGATGGGACAATAAGACCTGCACCTTTCACCTGCCTATAGGAGAGGCCTTTATCAACTTTATTCGATGTTTAGAGGATCTTGAAGATCCCCATCCATGATATTATTTTTGAGTACAGGTTAGACACAACGAAGTACTTTCTTCACCAGGTGTGTGAGTATGATAGTTTTCCTATGGATGGGACATGGTTGTATCTTGGGTAGGCGATCTAGCTTAGGCACATTCCATGCCTAGTGCTTGTTATTTGTGGGTTGATGAGTGGATGAATACTGTTGGATCTTGGTGGATATGGCTTCCTGATAGGATGGAGGAGGTGTGTGTACTACATGGTACACAATTATTTGGATTATGTGTGGGGAGTGGCTATGCTCGGGAAATTTTACTATGACATGCATTTGGTTTTGTATCAAGAGTATCAGATTCTTTCTGTAGGAGTGACTCTCTTGCATGTATGGGCATGGGAGCACATCGTAGTGATAGGACTAGTGGGGGTATAGGACATGCGGTGATAGTTCCCATATGTAGACCGATACAAGGGGATTCTCCATTACACTAAGCTTGGATCGATATGGTTTTGGATGAGGGTCTTCAATGAGATGATGATCTTCACATGGAAACCCTATTTGGATTGTGAGAGGTGGAAAGAATAATGGTAGCTACACTAGGCACAGTTAGAGATGTAGTTATTTGGAAAATCTATGCTTGTCATTGAGCACTATGTGCAACATTGTGTGGCTCGACAGTTTGGTGATATTTAGGATACAGTGCATCCTAAGAGGTTATATCTGAGGATCACTCGAGAGACCGGGACATGGGGGTGAGCTATTAGCCCTTTGGAGGTTCGAGTGAGTTGGGAGGGTGCAGTCACCAGGGTATGAGATGAGCGAAGGGAGGTGGGAGAGGACCCAAGCATGAATGATGCATACAGGGGTTGGTAGGAGGCTCACTTGCTAGTGAAACTTACTATTCCTAGATTTTTGAAGGAGGATGAACTATGACCATTGATTGATTAGTTCATAGGGGGAGAGGATGTGGGTTATGTAGATAGGAAAACAATAGCATGGGGAGGGGATGGAGGTCAGGGGTAGAGGAGATGAGGGATGAGGAGAGGTCAGGGCTAATAGAGGGGGTGAGAGAGACAATAGGTACAAGTCTAACCATTGGTTGTTCGGATTGGGCAAGTTGGAGGAGAGGGAGAGGGAGAGGATGGTGGTGGTTAGCTGATGGACTTCCAAAAGATATTGGTATAGGGTGAGGGGGTAGTAGTATAGGTACAGGTGATGGTGGCAGCACAAGAGAGGGTCCTAAGGGATGAGTATGACAGGGTCATACACATAAGGGATGGTGCTCGAGTGAGGGCTAGGAGTCTAGAGGATGAGCTGTAGGGATTGGATGCTTCCAGGGAGAGATATAGAATGGTGGACGAGGAAATACAGGTGGAGTGAGGTAGGGTGGATAGCCTACAGATAAAGGTGACTCAGTTGAGGAGGGAGGCAGATGACTTGGTGGAGAGCTTGGAGGAAGCTCGAGCAAAGGTGGTAGATTTGTGGTAGGAGAGGGATAAGACTGATCAGCTCCTAGAGGAGTCCAAGAGTGTGGGAGCTATCGAGAAGCTAAGGACGAAGCTGAAGAGGATGGATGGAGAGATGGATGGTCTCTGCACCTGATTAGGCAGAGTAGAGGGAGATGTAGGGAGGTTGAGGGAAGAGTGGGATGCATCTTGTCGATTATTAGAGCCCACAAGATTCTTATAAGTGTTCAGTGAGTATAACAAGTACAGGGGCAAGGTAGAGAGATTGGCTAGGGAGGCAATCTACTATAGAGCTTGTACCATGGAGAGGTGTCGGTAGAGCACATAGATACATCGTACATCGAGAGTGTGTGATCTCACAAGAATCAAAGTCAACACCGGCCCTAGAGCCAACAGACAGGAGGATCTATGGCTATGAGGCAACCTAGAGGGGGTGCAAGACCATCAACAGGTGCAGCCAGTGGTGGAGAAGAGGACGAAGATGGTGATGGGGATAGGAAGAGTGTGGGAGATCACTAGATATATGTGACATTGTATTTTTTACCCTTCAGGGATTTATATCATTGTACCCATCATTGACACATTCATTTTTGTGATATATGTGAGATGGGACTTTGGCGACGTATATGCATGGACTTTATTATGGAAATTGATGGACTATGATTTATTATTTTATGATTGATAGATGATGATATTATGAAAACGATTTGATGCATGTGATGGATATTATTTGATTCTTTTGTGATGTAGGATGGATGATTTTATATGTATATCTATGCTATTTATGATGGTGCTAACATGTTTGTGGATGCAGGATGCATGTGGATACTATGTGTATATGATGTGCATGTTTTTGGATAATGCGTATGCTTATGTGATGCAAATAATTTTCCAATATGCATGTTTTGTGATGTGATAAATATGATATGATTAATGAAATGCACTTAAATGGATAATAACTAAATGTGTCAGGTGATGTAATGAAAACCCTTATTTACTCGCTAATAAAAATAGCAAACCAAAATGTGACTAATTAGGCTGGTTAGTGATGTATGGACTACTTGATGGCTTACCATTCATGTGAGATATTAATGTTTGAATAAAAAATTTAAATGGACCTAAAATGACCCAAGGATGTGATCAATGTAATGAGATTACTTTCAAATGTTTTATATTGAAAAGAGCGATTATTAATGTTTGCATGAGATATTAATGTTTGAATGGGATTTCATTAACCTTTCATTATTGTGATCCTAAAATGTATAATTTTGAACATGCATGACAGATACATTTCGATAGATAGTCAAGATTGTATGTACTAGTTTGCATGTTTGCGATGAATAATGCAACTAAATGCTACTAAATGAACAAAATTATTATGATGATAATAAGATGATAATGCAACTAATAATTATGTAACTTAAATGGATAATGCAATTAAATGAACAATGAGATTGGATGATAATGAATTGAATTTTTGGAATGTGCCAACCATAGTACAACAATATAGGACTGGAAGAAATTAAGAAAGTGAATAAATTGAGGTCTCTAGAATGCATATTGGTAGGATGAAATGCATATGATGGAATGGAAGGGATTTTTTATGCAAAATGTGGATAGCAAACCTAGTTTTGATTTTTCCAAGGATAGTTTAAACCACTTATTATAGGAATCAAGATGTTATGAAAAATCCAAGGCATGGACTAACTCTTAGACAAATAGGAATCTCTAGTACACAACTATGTAAACACCATATAGATGTAGGTACAAGGCTGCAGTTTCATACGAGAGAGACCTTCAAACATGCCACACCACAAAAACATGCCCCAGCATGGCCCTCCCCGTAACATACCAAGATATAGATTGATCCTGGCAACCATGGGTAAGAATAATCATAGGACAAAGTGATGCAAATCAAAGCAAACAGACCAAATCGTGCAAGAAAAATGCATAAGGCCAACTGATATCTCTTGCCAAGAGTAGGACTTAGGATTAGGCTCAACTATCGGACATGGGAAGGATGCATATCGATGGGCAGGAATGATTGATGGAATTGAACATGCAATAGAGCAGATGGCATGGGCACATGAATGCAGATGTGATACTTGACTACAAAGACTTGATGGAGCACATGTGGATGGATTTTTATATGACATAGAAGTCAAGAAGAAGAACAAGCTTAGGAGGTGGGATTAAGCTTAGCATGATGGGTGAAAGCTCAGTTTGATAGGAAGGAAGCTTAGTTTGGTGAGATGATCCTTATTCATGACTTAAGAAGAGACTCACCATCATGAACAATGGGGAGGGAATGGATTACCAACCGGCTAAAGATAGTTTGGTAGGGAAAAAGGGTAGGGCTATTATAGAGGATACTAAAATTAATTGTGACATCTGTGGAGGTGGTTAGGAGCACCTTGTTCCTTTTCCTTTTCTTCTAGAGGGGATAGATGGCGGGATCATCAGTAGAAATCAAGGTGGTGGATGTTGTGTGAGAAGGCTTATGCAGTGACATGGATTAAAGAAATGGATGGTTGTGAGCAAGCATGGGGAACAAGATGGGAATATCTTTTTTTTTGTAGAATGAAGAAGACAACTGGCTACAAGTGAGGTGGTTGGAATGAGGGTAGGAGTCATCCTGCATAGATGGCCATTTAAATAGACTTGTGCAATCCTCCTCATTAGTAAGGGGCATGGATGACATCAAAATATTGGATTTTTCTTATGGGATATGATCATCAGATGGGGAATGTTATGTAATGGGGTCAGATGGGGGGACCTGTTGATTTTTATTTACTTTTTTCATTCATTTTTTTTTGGTATTATTTTGTGCTTTTTTATTTTTCTGACTTTTTTCACTAATTTTTCTTTTTTTTCATTCGTTTAAACAATTGGTGACCTTATGAGGACTAGGCATAAAATATTTTCAGGTGCATGATGTTCATAAGATCATACAAGGGATCTCCTTTGGGAGTAGCCAACTGATATCCACCTAATCCATACTTTGTTGTGATCACATAAGGTCCAAGCCAATTGGGCTCAAACTTGCCTTTATTTTCTCTTTCTTGAAGGTTTCTCTGATTTTCTATAAGGACAAGATCACCAACTTTAAATTCTTGGGTTTTGACTTTCTTGTTGTAGCTTAAGCGTAAGT
The DNA here is from genome assembly GCF_030272615.1 of Cryptomeria japonica. Lineage (NCBI taxonomy): Eukaryota > Viridiplantae > Streptophyta > Pinopsida > Cupressales > Cupressaceae > Cryptomeria > Cryptomeria japonica. The sequence goes on along the minus strand of NC_081412.1, from coordinate 193,671,647 downwards.
GATTTTGATATACTTAGAGATGGTTTAAGGCTTTGAGGCTCCTTTCATCTAATAGTTCCAGCTCTTGCAGCCTAGAAACTCTATATTCCTCATCAAGGAGGATATTCTATAGCGATACCCTTAGGGAGGGGATCTCTATCTCAAGAGGGGGACAACTTCATAATTTAGGACAAGGGAATATGGAGTGGTGCCTGTGGGTGTGCAGATGGAGGTGTAGTAAGCCTACAAAGAAGGGTGGAGTTGGACATGCCAATCATGGCTAGCTTCATTGACTATGTGTTTAAGGATTTTGATTAAGGTTTTATTAAAAGTCCTAGCTTGACTGTTACCTTGTGGGTAATAGGGGGTGAAGAAGAGGTGTTGGATACGAACTTTTGATAGAGTTCTTTAACATCCTAATTTTTAAAGGGTCTACCATTATCCATGATGATAACTTTGCGAATTCCATAGCGGTAGATTAAATAATTCAAGATGAATTAGGAAATCTGCTTCCCAGTGGTAAAGGTAAGAGGGATGGCCTCCACCCACTTGGTGAAGTGTTCAGTGGTGGTGATGATGAATTTATGAATGTTGGAGGATGCAGGGTGGATTTTCGTAATGAGATTGAGTCCCCACTGTGAGAAGGGCCACAATGTGATTAAAGGTTGCAGATCTTGTGATGGAGCGTGAATCTTGTCACCATGCTTCTGACAAGGTATATATTTATTCACATAATTATATAAATCTTCTTCCATTGTAGGCCAGTAGTATCCTGTTCACAAGATACTTCTAGCCAAAGTGGGACCACTCAAGTGTGCCCCACATATTCCATCGTGCACTTCACACAGTACCCATTTAGCCTCTTGTTTGTCTAGACACAATTGGTAATTGTCACTCAATTGTCTGGTTTCTATATGTTGTCATTGATGGCAACATGGCAACATGTTCCAACTTCTTATTTTGTTTTAGTTGTGTACCAGTAGAAACTTAATTGACACTGACATCGGTGGGTTGGAAGGATTTATTTGGTTATCAACATTGCAGGTCGGCATGGTTCACATTCAACTTATTTGTATTGGAGGCCAAAATCATTTGGGAGATCCGACATCTGCAATTGTTTTTGATATTCATGTGTTTATGTTATTGAGACGACATGTATATTCATATTGTAATTATCTTTGTAAGCCGACATAAGGCATGATGGATTGTAAAGGATATACACGTCAGTTTATTATATCATTTTGTAATATAGAATATGTAGGATGTAAGGTTATGGAATGTAATGGAAAATATATGAGATAGATCATGTATGTGAGGATATTTATGTAAAGGGGTACTCCAGTAATGGTTTAGGGTTTCAAACCAGAACAGACAAAGCTTAACTAGAATTGTATTCAGGCATAGAAGATTGATTGTAGTCTACATTTGTATGTAGTTAGTGAGGCTTCTTTTGTGATTGAGCAATGTGCTCTAGGCAGTAAGCCTTCCTACAAGTGTAGGCCCCTATATTTTATAATATCTCTTCATATGGTCAGTGGATTGATATTGTTGGTCACAAATCCAACCATGGTTTTTCCTCTTTGAGTTTTTCCACATATAGTTTTGTGTGTTATGGTATTCTTTTGTGTGATTGGCTTATTGGCTATTGAAAACAATGTACCAATGAGAGGGGGGTGAATATGTGGTTTCTAAATTCATATCCCTTTTAACACAACCTTATAAAACTAGTTGTTAACATGAGCACTAAACAATCAAACCAGTGAAGAAGATGAGGAAACCAAAGAAGTCAAATAGACAGATGCAACCCACAACACTAGATGTACAAGGAAAACCCAATATGGGAAAAACCTCAGTGAGAAATGTTGTTGGAGACTACTGTTTCAATCCAGCCTCACAAGTGAAACACAAAATTACAAACATTTAGGGAACCAACCCAAGCAGCACCAACCTCTTTTGATTTAGGGAACAAACCTAATGAGCACCACCCCTGCACCAAGCTCCAACTTGGTGATGTATATTTAAATACAATTTTGATATAGTTATAGCTTCTTGTTGCAAATGAGTTCTACAACTCTTGATCAAATAGGTTACTGCCGGTTGACAATCTTCTCTTCTTTACTGGATCTCACACTATCTGTTATGAAATCACTCTCTATGATTCTTTTCTTCTCTTCTCTCTCACACATCCTCAAAACTCATTGTGTCACACTTGGATGCCTCCTTTCTCAACCACACCTCACCAATTTGCTCAGTTATTGGACCTACTTCAATTATACCAGTACTCAATCACTGTCAGTTAAAACCTCTAACTAGTTTGCTTGTTAACTCACTCTACAAATTTCTTAGAATGAATTATAAGGGAGGTGATTCTTCTCTGCACTCAAGCTCTCTTCACTCTTCTTCTTCTCCTCAAGCATCAACCTTTTCTATTTTGATCTCATGTATTTCTAATCTTGGATTTCTGCAAAGAATGCATTCAATCACTGTCATGTTAGGTTTTTTCTTCACCAAATTGATCTGAATCCGATTTGATTTGATCTTATTCTATATAGATAATATCTTCTTGACATCAATAAATCACCAGTAAAGCTTCACATTCCAATGTGCATTTTCTAAATCTGGAGATCAGCACCATGATTTTCTTCTTTTCTCTGTCATTTGCCATTAATGGCTTTGCTGTTTCCTTCACCAAATGGGTACGAAGATAAAATCTTTTTGCAGGATCAGTTCAGTTGATTTGCTAGCTTTCCTTCCTCGAGCTGCAATCCTCTGGCCTGCTTCATGACTTGCGGGTTCCTTATTAAATTCAACCAACTTGTAGATTTGTTACATTGATACACACTCCACCGACCTGTGCAATCCCTCCACCTAGCATCCAGTTGTCATGGTTGTCAACATCCACCTCTGCTTGGATTTCTATGTCGGATTTCCATTCCTTGTCAACCAGGGTAGACTACTAGTTTAGTTCAACTTACTGGCATGATCATCAAACATCCTCATTTTTTTGTCCACCGGTTGTTGTGCCTTCATAACAAATAAACAACCTTCCTCCTGGTTTGTGCCTTACTAGTAAACCTTCTTTATTTGTAGATTCACAAGTCATATGTATCGATAACCTTCCTTATGTCTGCTCACTTCATGTGTACTGCCATCAAAATAGTCACCACTTCTTACGTATCGACAACCTTTCCAAACCGGTTGACATCAATGACAACTAACCAATAATTCTAATAATCTCCCCTTTTGGCATTGATGTCAACTTACTGCAAGACACTTCGTACCAGTAGATTTCTCCTCCTTTGACACAATGACAAAGGGTACTATCCACTCCCCCTTTGATCCATGCCAAGCTCTGCCTTTGGCTGCTACCAGTGATTACAATCATTACTGATATGTGGTTCACGAGTTATAGATGTTGTTATGAACTCCCTCTGAACCATATCAAACTTTCCTTTCTTAAGTACATAAGGCAGATGATACAACTCCCAAGTTGTGTCAGATGTACTCAAAAGTGCTTACTGGTAATGGTTTGGTGAAAATGTCTGCTACTTGTTCTCCGGTAGGGACATAATCCATCCTTATTTCCTATCCTTCAACCTTCTCTCTGAGAAAGTGATACTTCATAGCCGTATGCTTTGTTCTGGAAGACATCACCGGATTCTTTGCTATGTTGATTGCACTCGAATTATCACACCGGATGAGAATGGAATCAATCATGTCTGCATGTATGTCTTTGAGGGTCTTCTTCATCCAAAGCATCTAAGAGAAGCATGTAGCAGCAACAATGTATTCTTCTTCAGCAGTTGATAGAGAGATTGAGTCTTGCTTCTTGCTATGCCATGGGACCAACTGATCACCTAGGAAGAATGCACCACCGCTTGTGTTGTTCCGGTCATTAATGCAACCTACCCAATCAGCATCAGTGTATGCTTCCAATATGAAATCCCCTTGTTTAGGGTACCACAATACATAACCAAGTGTCCCTCAGAGGTACCTAAATATTCTTCTTACAACATTAATATGTGATTACTTAGGTGCAAATTGAAATCTAGCCACCATGCACACTGCCTGTACTATATCCGATCTAGAAGAAATTAGATACAATAGAATGCCTATCATGGATCTATAGAATGTCTGATCCACCACCCATGATTCATCCTTCTTGCTTAATTTGCTTCTGGTCAACATGGGGTACTTACTGGTTTACAATCCTCTAGTTGAAATTTCTTCAACATATCCTATGCATACTTGGTTTGTGAGATAAAGATTCCTTTATCTTGCTATAATATCTACAAACCAACGAAGTATGTCAGTTCACCAAGCATTGTCATCTCAAATTCAGACTGCATCTGATCAGCAAAAATCCTTGCAAAGGATATGTTTGTTGCCTCTAAAAATAGTCATCTACATGCACAACCACAATGATCATGTGGTTTCCATCTTTATTTATATATAAATTTCTATCAGTACTCCCTGTTTTTAATCCTTGCTCCTTCAGGTATTGATCTAATCTTGAATACCATGCTCTAGGAGCTTACTTTAAGCCCTATAGGGCCTTCTTGAACTGGTACACAAACATTTCATCATCATGTAGCAGAAACCCTTCCGGTTGCTCCATGTACACTTCTTCTTCCAAATTTCCATTTAGCAAGGAATATTTTACATCCATATGATATACTTTATAACCCTTGTAGGTAGAAAAGGCTAGAAACATTCTAATTGATTCTAATCTATCTACCAATGCAAATGTTTCTTCAAAGTCAATTCCCTCTATCTTAGAGTATCCTTTGCACACCAGTCTTGCTTTATGCCTAATAATTTTACCTTCTTTATTCATCTTATTTTGGTATACCCATTTAGTGCCAATGATGTTCTTGTCTTCTAGTCTAGGGACTAATTCCCAAGTCTTGTTCTTCTCAATCTGTTGTAGTTCTTCTTCCATGGCATCCATCTATTCTTGTCTATTGCTGGCCTCATTGAATGTTTTAGGTTCTACTTCAGTCATGAGGCAGAAGTTAACTTGTTCATCATTCTGGGCAAGTCTTCTTCTAGTCTGCACACCATCACTCTTATTTCCTAGAATTTTCTCTTCTAGGTGATTCAACTACACATACCAGTTGGGAGCCTTCTTGGATGCTTCTTCTAGTTCATTGTCTGACTGAGCTTCCTCACCTTCATCATCGGAATCATCATACCAGTTTACCTATGGTTGACATCCTTTGTGCATATCCTCATCAACTTTTGCATGCATGCTCTCAATGACTCTACTTAGTCTTTTGTTGTATCATTTGTAGGCCTTTCTATTAGATGAGTAACCAAGGAAAATTTCTTGATCACTCCTAGAGTAAAAACTACCTAGACCATCCATATCTCTTTTGATAAAAAACTTACTTCCAAATACTTTGAATTATTTTACTAATGGATTCCGGTCATACCACAACTCATAAGGTGTCATTCTGTTATTTTTCCTTAGTTGAACTTGATTCAAGGTATATACAGCAATATGAACAACTCACTTCCAATATGTGTCTGGCAGACTGGCCTCATTTAACATGGTTTTGGCCAACTCCATGACTATCCTTTTCTTCATCTATACCACACCATTTTGTTGTGGTGTCCTAGGGGCTGAGTATTTCCTTCTAATTCCATGTTTTTCACAATAATCTTCAAATTAATTTGATGTGAACTCTCTACCCTGGTTTGATCTTAGGTATTTTAGTTTGCACCCACTTTCCCTCTCCACCATCTTCCTAAATATCTTGAATCTATCAAAATCTTATGACTTATCTTGTAGGAAGGTCACCTAAGTTATTCTTGAATAATCATCAACAAAGAGATAATTCACCAGCAAGAGCTCTTTTCCTATTTGGACCACATAGATCTGTATACATAATCTCAAGTGGTCATGTGGTGTTGTACTCTTTTGTCTTGAAGATCACCTTAGTCTTCTTCCCTTTTACACATTCATCACAAAATGTTCTTATCGGTTTTTTCTTACTGCAACTAAGGTATCAAAGTTTATGTGGCCTAATCTTTGGTGCCACAACCAACTTTCATCAACCTACCCTATCATGCATTGGGACTTATAGTATTCCTTCAAATTGTAAACATTGCCATCTATTCTCTTTCCTTTTGCAACAACCTAAACGGTACTGTCTTTCTTTATCTGGCAACCAGTTGAGTCAAAAGTGAATTTATAACATTTGTCACACATGTGAATCAACCTCGGCATATTGTTCTTTAAGCGTTCCACATAATATACATCATGTTCCTTCAATTTTCCATCAATATTTAGAGTACCTTTTCCCTTTATTTTGATAGATGAGTTTTCTCTAAATCTTACTGAACCATCATTCTAGTCTTCAAGTTTAATACATTTCTTTTTATCACCAGTCATATGGTTGGAACAACCACTATCTACAACCTATAGATTTTTTCTTTTAGCGTGTAAAGTAGGTTGCACTATCAAAATTGATTCTTCCTTGTCCTTTTCTTTCTAAATCCATACCAATTCCATTTCTTTCTTCTTGTTAGCTACTATTTTGTGCTCCGGTTCAGCTACCGGTTCTTGATCAGGAAATGTCTTCTTCTGCTTGATCTTCCTATTTTTACAAAATCTTTCTATATGTCCAAACTCTTTACAGTTAGAGCATTTCACATTTTCATTTAAACATAAATCTTTAAAATTATTGTAGGGCACCGGTTTATTCTTCCCACATTCAAAACTCCTATGACCATATTTATTACACTAATAAAAGACAACATTCATATCCTAGAGTGCATTAAAAGGATTTATACTTTCATAACTCATAGAGGGATTATTTGTTAATATACAGTCGCTATTCTATGCCCAAATTTGTTACACCAGTAAGAGTAACCATGAAAGTTTGAAACATATCAGTTAGGTTGCCTTGGTCCTACAAAGGACTGCCTGATCGGGGGTCTTCACTTCATGATGTTGACTCTAGTGAATCCTTCATGGTCACCACTTGCATTTCTCCCTGGATCTGCATGTTGGTACAATGAGTGTGGCCTCTGGTTCATTGCTTGTGTATACCGGTTTGTGTAGCGATTTCCAATAGCATCTACATGTATTTTTACTGCTATCATTGCTTACAATGAATGTCTTCTTCTCTTCACCTTCATTTGAAGAGGTGAATTGTATCTCTTTACCAGATATGTCTTTGTTATTTTTACTTTTACCTTCTTCAAATCCTAAGCCACTGATATCTTTCGATTGCTTCTGTTTGCTCAACATCTTGTCTAAGGCTTCGGTGTTGCCTTCATATTTTCTTCTTACTTTTAATTCTTCCTTAATTTCTTCAAGCTCCTTTTTGAGCTTCACTATTTCCGCTTCTAGATCTTGATACTCCTTTTCCTTCTTCATTAGATCAGATGATGTAACTTCACATATCCTCTTGGCTTTTTCTAACTGCAGTTTCAAGTCAGATATAACTTGATTGGACTCACCCAAGGATTTCTTCAAGAGACCTTGTTCATCTATTGCAACAAGCTTCACCTTATTAAGTTCTCTTCTTGTTTTGCTTAGCTCCTCAGGAGAATTTATAATCTCTCCTTCTAAATCCAATTCAGCCTCAGTATCCTCTTCTTCCTCGTCTTCACCAACCGATTCATCAAGTGCCATACAAAGAATAACTTTTTTGTCATTCTCATGGTAGTCATCTTCTGATGCACTTTCTTCATCTATGGCATCATCCTCAATAGTATAGAGGTTTTTCTTCTTTCGGTACCCTCTTCTTCCATGCTCGTAGATATTTCTTTCTTTATCTTTTCTAGTAGATCTACTAAACCCCCTTGACTCATTTCCACCGATTTCATTATAAGGACATTTTGTAGCAAAGTGTCCAACTTTACCACAGTTCAAACATTTGAGTGGTATCTTTCCTTTATACTTGTCAAATCCTGTTTTGAGTTTTCTGATAAAGTTTGCTACCTTTGCATCAGAGTCTTCACTATATCCTTTATGATCAGCTACATCTTTGCCCTTGTGGGTGGTGTGGAATGTTGCCTCTTTCCTTAAGGAAGCATCACCAGTTGTTCTCATCTCAAAGGCTTATAGTGAGCCAAATAGATCATCCATTGTAAAGATCTTCAGATCCTTGGCTTCTTCTATGGTAGAGCTCTTTGTATCATACTTAGGTGTAAGAGACCTAAGTACCTTCTTGACAAGGATCTCATCTACAATTTCTTCACCAAGTCCTTTGATGGTATTCACAGTTTCATCAAATCTGTGAAGATAGTCTGCAATCTTTTCATCATCCTTCATCTTGATGCCTTCAAGTTGGCCCCTTAGTGCTTCCAGCTTGGGCTCTTTTAATTTTTCATCTCCTTCAATTAACCTATGTGTTTTGTCCCAAGTCTCCTTGGCAGCACAATGCATGACCTTGACAAAATCATTATCAAACAACCCACTCAAAATAACATGTTTGGCCTTTGCATTATTCTTATAATCCTTTTTGGCATCAAGATTAGTGGGAGGAACACTAGGGACAACATATCCATTCTTGATAGTCATCCACACATCGAAACCAAGGGAGGAGATATAGGTCTCCATTCTTCTGCTCTAAAAGGAATAGTTGAATCCATCAAACTTGGGTTCTTTTAAGGAAGTAGACTAATTTCTTGCCATTGTGTTTTAATTCTAGAATCTACCCAATATTTTAAACAACCAGGAACCTAGGCTTTGATACCAATTGTTGAAAAAAATGTACCACTGACAGGTTCCTAAATTCTTTTCTCTTTTAATGCAACCTTAGAATATTGGTTGTTAACCTAAGCACCAAACAATCAAACTAGTGAAGAATATGGGGAAATAAAAGAAGACAAACACACAGATACAACCGACAACACCAAATGTATGAGGAAAAACCTTGGTGAGAAATGTTGTTGGAGACTACTGCTCTAATCTAGCATCACAAGTGAAACACTGAATTACAAAGATCTAGGGCACCAACCCAAGGAGCACCAACCCCTTCTTATTTAGGGCACCAACCCCTACACCAAGCTCCAACTTGGTGATGTATATTGAAATATAATTTTGATACAGTTATAGCTTCTTGTTGCAAATGAGTTATGCAACTCTTATTCAAATAGGTTACTATAGGTTGAAAGTCTTCTCATCTTTACTAGATCTCACACTACCGGTTATGAAATCACTCTCTCTGATTCTTGGCCTCTCTTCTCTCTCTCTCTCTCAGCCTCATAACTCACTATGTCACACTTGGATTCTACATTGCTCAACCACACCTCACCGGTTTTTGTCAATTGTTGGATGTGCTACAGTTATACTGGAAGTTAATCATTGCTGGTTAAACCCTCTTAGTGGTTTACTTGTTAACTCACTCTGCAACTTTCTTAGAATAAATTCTAAGGGAGATGATTCTTCTCTGTACTCAAGCTCTCTTTACTCTTCTTGTTATCCTCAAGCATCAACCTTTTTTGTTTTGAGATAATGTATTTATAATCATGGATTCTCACCAAGAACGCATTCAATCACTATCGTGTTAGGTTTTTTCTTCACCAACTTGATCTGAATCTGATTTCATTTGATCTTCTTTTCTAGGGATAAGATCTTGTTGACATAGATCAATCACTAGAAAAGTTTCACATTCCAATGTGCATTTTCTAAATCTGGAGATCTGCACCATGCTTTTCTTATTTTCTCTATCATTGACCATTAGTGGCTTTGTTGTTTACTTCACCAAATGGGTATGAAAATCAAATCTTCTTATAGGATCAGTTTAGTTGATTTTCCAACTTGCCTTCCTTGAGCTGCAATCCTCTGGCATCCTCCATGACTTGTGGGTTCCTCATTAAAACCAACCTGCTTGCAGATTTATTATATTGATGCACACTCCACCGACCTATACAATCCCTCCACCTAGTATCCAATTGTCATGCTTGTCGACATCCACCTCTGCTTGGATTTGTATTTCAGATTGACATTGTTTGTCGACCAAGGTAGACTACCAGTATAGTTTACCTTACCAGTATGATCATCAAACATCCTCACTGTTATGTCCACCGATTGTTGTGCCTTCCTAACAAACAAAAAAACCTTCCTCCTAGTTTGTGCCTTACCGGTAAACCTTCTTTATTAGTAGATGCACAATTCATATGTACTGATAACCTTTTATCCTCTCACTTCATGTGTATTTCCATCAAACTGATCACCACTTCTTACTTACCGATGACTTTGCCAAACCATTTGACATCAATGATAACTTAACAATAATGCCAATAATTGCTTTACTTCTTTCAATTATATATGTATAGGTATACCGATTGGTGAATGCAAATTTTAATAAGGTTAAAATTGATCATTCCTATAGAACACTGATTAACCCCCCCCCCTCTCAGTGTTCTTGGATTACAACAATTTGTATTAGAGCCTTGTGCCTCAAAGGAATTTTAACATCTTGAGGAAGATCCTGAATCTGGAATCCATGAATATGAGTTTGGAGAAGAAACTTGAGGTGGTACTTGAAGATTATGATGCTGAAAGGATCAAGAGCTTGAAATTACAAGATAAATTGAATTCTGGTCAAGAATTCATTCTTGTCCTACAGGAGAGATTGTCATTTGTTTAGCCTAGGAGGAAGGAACTTTTGCAAAATAAGGATACTGAAGAGAAAGATGCACTTAATGAGAGACATCTGAAACTGAGTTAGGAGAACATGGTTATGAGGAATGGAATGCAATCTATAACTATGAGAATGTCTAAAGAGATTGAGGACCAAAAAAATAAAGAAAGAAAACCTTGTTATATCTTTGAAGAACAAATTTGAAGAATGTGGAAGTTTGGTTCATGAAAATGATATGCTGAGAACTAATTTAGTACAATCCCAGATTAATGAACAAGATCTTGAGAAACAAATAATAATTTTGAGAGATGATCTGACTATTGCAAGTGAGTATAAAGAAAAATTCAAGATTAGTTCATCACAACTTGATGAGTTATTGAAAAGACAAAGGGAGAATGGAGATTCTAGTGGACTTGGATTTGAACAAGGTTAGAGTTCTGGTACTACAAATGAAGATTAAAACTATAAGGCACTAGTAAGGCAGTTTAACTCTTATAAATTTAATGGTAGATGCTTTGTTTGTAATAAATTTGGTCACATGGCTAGGAAATGTAGAAATAGAGCAAATCAAAACCCTGATTATGCTCCCAGTCAATGTTTTAAATGTAATAAGTATGGTCATAATACAAAAGACTGCAGAATGAATGTTAAATGTTTTGTATGTGGAAAATTTGGACATATGGCTAATCAATGTAAGTCAAGTAATTATACCAGTTTTAGCAAAGCAATTCAGAAGAACAATGTTAAATGTTATGCATGTAATGAGGTTGGACATATTGCTAAGTTGTGTAGAAGTAGAAATCCGTCGGTTTGTAATGTAGAATCAAATGAGAAAGGAAAAGAGAAGGTTAATGAAATCTAGGAAGATCATACCCAGAGATGGGTAAGGAAGTCAGAAGAACAATCAACAGATGGAAATGCATTGGTTACTCAATCGATAGAGGAGGTTGCTCTTGCACCAGTAAGAAGCTTATCCAGTAACTAAGGCAGATGCCTTAGGGGTAGGAAAAATTCATGAAGATAGTGCATATTCCCTAGGAAGAGGCTCTGAAAGATATTCCAGACATTGGAGATGCTTATCCGACATGGAGATGTTTGATCAAGATCCAGTATCTTCCACTGAAAGTCATTCATATCAATAATAGATTAGGGTTTCTTGGAGGTTAAAAGGATGAATTCACTTCATTTCTAATCAATTTGCATTTAGAGAGATTTAGAGTGATTCAAAGGAAGTCTAAGGCAATTCAAAGCGATCGATATCATCTTGAGCGATTTCACTAGTGATCAGAAGAGGCCTTTAAGATTTTTCACCAGTAGCTATTCACAGGTATTTATCTTTCATCATGGAAGCAAGATCATCATCTAAACCTATGTTTATTACAAATCCTACTATAGCTAAGGTCAAGGACCGTCCCAGGCCTATTTTCAAGTGATATCTGCATATTGCTACTCTGGATGATTCAATTGGTGCATTTTCCCATGTCCCAGAAGGAGTCATGTATGTCAAAGATGTTAGAGGTTACATTCACTATCATATTGAGGATTTAGGAATGAGTGATATTAAGAATGTACATGGATCAATTAATGGGAGATTCTGGAAAGATTAAGCCTGAATACCAACATATTGTGGATCTAGGGTTTACCGACATTCTGTATATTTCACAATGTGAAGATGAGATTGTTAGATATGTTTTGAGTAGAGTGCATGGAGTATTTATTTGGTTGGATAGACCATATAATATTTTAAAGAAGGCCATTAGGGAAATCATTGGCTTACCACAAGTTGGACAACGTCCAGAGAAGAAAGTTTGTAATGATCAAGTCAACATCGGACAAGCGATCAATGAGGATTAGTACTATCACCGATAGAGATATTAGATTCAAAAGCATGGTCATTGGTTACAAGGTAACACAATCAAACTGACTAAATTTTGTTTCTAGCTCCTGCATTTATACAGCTCAAAAAATGATGAGGGAGAATGAGAAGTTAGATCTATGTGGTTGGATTTTGGATGAATTATTAATTAACCTAGGAAAGATCAAAGGAGAAAACAAAGGAACATTTCGGTATGGTAACCTAATTGTTTGTTTAATACTATTTTTCATCAACGAGACTCCCAGTTTTAAGAAAAGATAATGGGCATTCAATATCCCTGTAGGGAGGCAACTAAAACAATCAATTGATACATTGGGTAGTCAGAGAGATGAAAAAGTGTGGGGTTACTTTTAAGCATTTCAGAAGGCTATGAATTCTAGGGAGAGGGTTCCAAAGAACATTGTTGAGAAGTACTCAATTGAGATATAATTCATGGTCAAGAAAGATGAGACTTTGATGGAACTTGTAAGGTCCCAAAAGATTTGGATTGAGGAAAGGGGTTATAAAGTTGATACACAGATCCTAGGTGCTTATGCATACATGATAATTGATACACCTATAGATGAATTTGTTAAAACCTTTGGTACTACTAAACAGAAGGAAGAGGTTGAAACTAAATTGAACCAAAAGAAGAGAGAGAAGCAGGAGGGAAAGGCAAGTAAATTTATTGAAAAGGTTTCATAGGACATCAAGGAATTAATTGATGATGTTCTAGAGAAAGGGAGAAAAAGGAAAGAGCTAGAAATATTCATTGAGACAATTGTAGCTGAATCTGGATCTGATGATGATACACCCTTCACATTCAAGAGGGTATTGAGGAAGAAAACTAAAGAGACTATGGTAGAAGCTGAGAAACAATTGTTTAGGAAAGTTACTATCAGGGTACCGGCACATAAAAGAGCACTAAAAGAAACACCTTCAACCACATCTGGTACTAGAAGAAGGATGAAGAAGGATGACACTGATCTTGCACTTGTATCTAGTAATGTAAATATCATTCCACCTAAGACTTATGCAAAATTAGTTAATGAAATAACCAAAGATGGTCTATTAAATAATGTGCAATTTTATTATGAGCATTTGGATGATGTTGAACAAAGATAAGTAGAGGAATTGGTTTTGTTTTATTCAAATATTTATAATAAAGCCTTGTTAGAAATTGAAGACCAAATACTGGCATAGTTATATGACATTTTAGATGCTAGAAGACTATCAACAATGTAAGAGGACATGCATATAAAGATTCATGAATTGTTATATGTTTGTGTTTCTATTACTCTAGAAGAGATGGAAAAGACACTTGAAGTTGCATATAGGAAAATATTTAACAAGTATAAAATAATCAGCCTTATGTTAGGTAGGGTTAATGAGATAATCAAAGAAAAACACAAGGCATGGGTTAAGTTCTTTGAAGAAAATTATGATTTTTATACTTCACCGGAACCTAAGAAAGATACTACAGACATCCCGGTTGAAGGGAAAGGTAAAGGTATTGTGGGTACTTCACCCTCAATTTTGAAAAAATATTAAGATAGTGGATATTGAGCCCCCGATAGAGACTAATGTACAAGAATATATTATTATACCAACAGATATAGAGAGTGTAAAGGTTGCAAATGTACAGATTACTGATGTTTAGGACAATAGTCCTCTGGATCCGAATTTACAGGATGAGGACATAATTCCTAGGGAGGAATCAATAGTAACTGAGACTACACCAAATGTCGAAGCCACCAGTGCAAGTGATGAAGCTATAAAGGTTAAACCATCAGAGAAGAAGAAAGAGGAATCTACCAGGGAGTTGGTAGTGAGTCCATCATTGTTGTCAATTGACACCTATGTTGGTATTATGGATATGTTGTATTGGTTTTGTCATTGATGTCAACACTTATCAACACTTATCCTTATAGAGATCTTTGGTTATGTTCACCACCAAGACTCGGTAAATTATGCACAGTCACCTATATCTGGTTCACTGACAGGTTATATTGTTCACCAGAACTAAGGATGACTTGTTATCATTTGGAGATCACTTAGTTATTTTGAAGACATGGTTTGGACACTTGGTTTTGATGATTTGGTTATTGGTCTAATCGGGTTGATATATTTGTTGTTTACCAGCAAATGGGTCTAGGTTATGGACCAGCAAGCATTATCTATTCTAGATCAGCACGACACATTATGGAGATGGTTTAATCAATTAATATTGTTGTTGAGCTAACATGATGCATCGCATCTTGACTCACTTGTAATAGATTCTATTATATTATTCTTACTAAGCCAACCTACACATTTGGTCTTAGGTTTTGGTATATATGTAAGATCTCAATTGTGAGATTGATATAGGATAGGAGATGAGATAAGGCTTTCTAAGGTTGTGATATTCGGTATATGCGAATATAAGAAGATCCACTCATGCAGACATTATTTGAAGATTCAAGGAAGGTTTGAAGGAGACAATCAAAGCTTAACCAATACTGAATCTAGCATTGGAGATGCTACTTTGAGCAATATAGTATCATTGGATTTAATCATCCAGTTGTAGTCAGTGTGACTCTCATTTTGTGATTGAGCAGTGAGCTCTAGGCAGCTGGCCTATCTGCATGTCCAGACCCCATTTGTATACACATACTATCTACAATAGTATTATTTGATTGTGGGTAAGTTTTCTCACTATGGTTTTTCCCCTTACTGGGTTTCCACGTACAAATATTTGTGTTATGTGCTGTGGATATTGTTTCTCTTTCTGTTTCATGCATTAAGTTTCACCAGTATTGTTATTAACTATTAATCTATTTACTAACATTAAGTTTAGTTTACCGGTATTAAGTATCAAGTTTGGTTAAAGTATATTTGGGTTTAAATTAATAGACAATTGATTCACCCCCCCTCTCATTTGCCTTTGGGTCCTAACAATTGGTATCAGATCCTAGTCCTCTTTTTTTGGAGAAGTTTAACAACTTGAGGAGATTCTATGGCAACTAACTATTTTAGGAAGGACAGTAAAGAAACTTGATGGAACTAACTATGGTTTATGGAAGATCAGAATGGAAACTCATCTGAATTGCATTGGAAGAGACATATGGGATGTTACATAGAATGTTTATGTTGGTCCTACACCGAATCAACCTAGTCCACATACAATGGGTAAGGATCAAGAGAATGATTGCAAAGCAAGAGAAGCACTTTTGAGTGCCTTGTCAGATCAGCAAATCATGGGATTATTAGACCGATCTACTACTAAAGCTATTTGGGATAAATTGAAGACATTGAATGAAGGTGATTCCACTATCAAAAATACAAAACTGGAATGCTTTTGGGTCAAGTATGAAAATTTAAAAATGGAAAAAGATGAAACAATTTTTTCTTTTATGGAAAGAGTTAATGAAATTGTTTTGGGAATACAATGTTGTGGAGGTTCCTTAAGTGAAGATGAAATTATTTCTAATCCTTTAAGAGAATTGCCACCAACATACAGAATGAAAGTAACTTATATTAATGAGTTGAGAACCATTCCTAATACATCAAGGTCTAGAGATACCTTGGTTGGAGAACTTTCAACATTTGAGCTTAAGGAGTCTGGTCATGTTGCTACAACTAAGATAGATTTAGCTTTCAAAGCATCATCATCTACAACATCTTCATCATCAACTGATAAATCTGATTGGAAAGCACTTTATACAAGAGAACTTGAAGACATTAGGAGGGAAAATGAAGAACTTGAAGAGCTTGAAGCACTATTTGCAAGGAAAATGACTAAAGATCCTATTGGAAGTAAGTATGAAGGTAAATAACCTTTCAAATGTTTTAATTGTAATAGGTCATATGGCATCTAAATTTTTGAACATGCAAGATTAAGAGAAGAAGCTAAAAAAACATATAAGCCTAACCCTAAATATTAGAGACGTCGATTCAAGAAAAATAGAGATAAATCTTGTTACTATGCTGATGGAGTTATTGATGATTCTGATGAAGAACTAGGAGACAATGGATGGGCTTTTGTTGCAATAACAAATGATCAACTAGCACCTACTGTTCCACTAGTAGAGCAGGCCCTGGCAGATAAAATTGAAGAAAAAGATGAATGGATTATAGATTTTGGATGTTCACATCATATGACTGGTGATAAAAGTAAATTCTTATCTTTTCAGGAATACAATGGAGGTCTAGTAAGATTTGAAGATGACAAAGATTGTTTGATCAGAGGAAAAGACACTATATCTTTTGATGGTAAGCACAATACTGACAATGTTTATTATGTTGAAGGTTTGAAGCACAATCTTTTGAGTGTTGGTCAATTAGTTGAAAAAGGATTTCGGTTACAATTTAGGAATGGTAAATGCAAAATCATGAATAGAACTGGTTTGGAAATTGCAACTGGTAATTAGACTAGAGGTAATATCTTTCATTTGAATAACATTGAAAATACATGCTTGATTGCACACATTGATGAAAGTTGGTTATGGCACAAAAGACTCTGTCATGTAAATTTTGATTGCATTGTAAATATTAGTTCATCTAAGGTAGTAAGGGATTTACCTAAGATTGTAAAACCTCATAATCCGGTATGTAAGGAATGTCAAATAGGAAAGCAAGTTAGAACAAATTTTAAGAGTATTTTTGAGAAAACCAATGATGTTCTTGATTTAATTCATACTGACTTATGTGGTCTAGCAAGAAAAAGAAGTCTATAGGGAGATAGATACTTTATGATAATCATTGATGATTATTCTAGAATGTGTTGGGTTACTTTTCTCAAGGAGAAATCATAAGCTTTTGGGAAATTCAAATTATTCAAAGCACTTGTAGAGAATGAAACCAACAAGAAAATCAAATGTTTACAATCAGATCAAGGAGGTGAATTTACATCTAAGGAGTTCAATACATTTTGTGAAGTGAATGGAATAAAAAGATAACTATCAACACCCCAAACACTTCAGCAAAATGGAGTTGTGGAAAGGAATAATAGAACTATTATGGATGTAGCTAGAAGCATGATATCAGAAGCAAATCTACCTCATGTGTATTGGAGAGAAGCAGTGAATACAATGGTTTACACTTTCAATAGAGTTCACATAAAAGGTGAAACTGGTAAGACACCCTATCAACTATGGTTTGGTAATATTCCTACTCTTAAGTACTTTAGAATATTTGGAAGCAAATGTTACATTAGGAGAGATGAGTATATTGGTAAATTTGATCCTAGAAGTGATGAATGAATATTTATTGGGTATTAATCTAAAAGAAAAATATATAGATGTTTTAATAAGAGATTGCAGAAAATCATTGAGAGTGCAAATGTGAAGATTGATGAACATTTTAGAAGAAATTCAAGGTCTATGAATTCTGAACCGACAGTTGAGATAATCACAAATGAACCTATACCAAGTGCACCGGTACATAATGTTGATATAGTCACATCGGCATGATTAGAGAATTCCACAGTGATTGAAGAACAATAGCAAGTGAACACACCCAGGTTTGTAAGATTGAATAACTCTAAAAGTCAGATTATTGGGAATACGTATCAAGGAGTTATGACAAGAGGAAGATTAGAAAATGAAGAGGTACATTTAATTTCTCAAATTGAACCAACATCTTTCATTGAGGCATGTGAAGATAAACATTGGATTATGGCTATGGAAGATGAATTGGAACAAATTGAAAAGAATAACACATGGGCATTGGTTCCCTAGCCTAAAAATAAAAATGTAATTGGAACTAAATGGGTTTTCAGAAATAAACTTAGAGAAGATGGTAAGGTAATTGAAAAGAAAGAAAGACTAGTGTGTGAGGGATATTCACAGAAAGAGGGAATTGATTACAATGAAACCTTTGCACCAATAGCTAGAATTGAGGTAGTCAGATTATTTCCTGCATTTGCGGCACACAAAAACCATAAAGTATATCAAATGGATGTTAAATGTGCATTTTTGAATGGTGATCTGGCAGAGGAAGTTTACATTGAATGCCCTGATGGATTTTCATTAACAAATGATAAAGATATGGTTTGCAGGTCAAGGAAAACTCTATATGGATTGAAGTAAGCTCCTAGAGCTTGGTATGCTAGATTGGACAAATATGTTATGAAAATTGGTTACACTAAAGGTAATTCTGACAACAACTTATACTTCAATGTGACTAATGAAGACATTTTGGTTATTGAAGTTTTGTTGATGACATCATTTTTGGAGGAGAAGATGGATTGTGTAAAGACTTTTCTAACAAGATGTAGGAAGAATTTGAAATGTCTATGATTGGAGAGACAAAAGTCTTTTTATGATTGCAGATTTCTCAGACTGATAAAGGTATGTTTTTATGTCAATCAAAGTATTTGAAGGAATTACTGAAGAAATTTGGTATGGAAAACTCTAAACCAGTAAGTACTCCTATGACTACAACTGATAAACTATCATTGAAAGATGATTCACCTCCCATTAATCCAACAAGATACAAATCTATGATTGGAGGTTTACTGTATTTGACACAAACAAGACCTGATATAATGAATGTAGTGTGTATTGTTTCAAGATTTCAGAGTAATCCTAGAGAAAATCATGAATCAGTAGTAAAAAGGATTTTCCAGTATTGACAAGGCACAATAAATCTTGGTTTATGGTATCCTAAAGATGAAAATTTTGATTAATGTGCATACACTGATGCTAATTGGGCAGGAGATGTAGATTACAGAAAGAGCACCACTAGCGGGAGATTCTTTCTTAGTAGCAGATTGATTTCATGGTTGATCAAGAAACAAAGTTGTACATCATTATCAACAACAAAATTAGAATATGTTGCAGCAACAACCAATTGTACTCAAGTTTTATGGATTAAACAAATGTTGAAGAACATAAAGGTAAAATACAAAGAACCTATAATCATCTATTGTGATAATTCAATAGCAATTGATATATCTAAGAATCCGATATTTCACTCTAAAACTAAACATATTTATATCAAATACAATTTTATTAACGAGAATGTAGAAGCAAAAGAAGTAAGATTGGTTTATGTGATTACTAAAGAGCAGATTGCGGACATCTTTACTAAGCCTTTACCTAAGGAAAATTTTAAATATCTCAGAGAGAAGCTTGGGGTCATACCCTCATTGGTAGAGACTTAGACAGTTGATGTTTAACATCAAACCGACAAAATTTATAAAGAAACCTTTTTCTGGCTTTGATTAAGGAGAGCTACTTCTCAGGGGAGTAGTTGGATAAGTTGGTATTTGTAATTGGTTGTATTAACTGGTTTTATCTGGTATTTGTATTGCTTTGGTATTTGATGTCAAAGGGGGAGAGATATCTATGGGAAAACAAATTATCTTTTGGGGAGAGATTATTCATTGGGGGAGAGATTGTTACTCTATTCATTTGTATTTTGATTTCTAGTATTGATCTATTCTGGAGATTGTTGGTTTTTGGTTTATTGGCATTTCTTCTTTGGCACTTAGATGGTTTTTCCATCTTGTGTTGCCATCAATGCCAAAGGGGGAGATTGTTGGTATTATGGATATGTTGCATTGGTTTTGTCATTGATGTCAACACTTATCAACACTTATCCTTCTGGAGATCTTTGGTTATGTTCACCGGCAAGACTCAATGACTTATACATAGTCACCAGTATCTGGTTCACTGCCACTGAGGATGACTTGTTATCATCTGGAGATCACTTGGTTATGTTGAAGACATGGTTTCAAAACTTGGTTTTGATGATTTAGTTATTGGTCTAATCGGGCTGACATATTTGTTGTTTACCAGCAAATGGGTCTAGGTTATGGATCGACAAGCGTTATCTATTCTAGATTAGCACGACACATTATGGAGATGGTTTAATCAATTAATATTGTTGTTGAGCCACCATGATGCATCGCATTTTGACTTACTTGTAATAGATTTTATTATACTATTCTTAGTAATATGACCTACACATTTGGTCTTAGGTTTTGGTATATATGTAAGATCTCAATTGTGAGATTGATATAGGATAGGAGATGAGATAAGGCATTATAAGGTTGTGGTATTCAGTATATGTGAATATAAGTAGAGCTACTCATGCAAACATCATTTGAAGATTCATGGAAGGTTTGAAGGAGACAATCAGAGCTTAACCGGTATTGAATCTAGCATTGGAGATGCTACTTTGAGTAGTACAGTATCATTGGATTTAATCATCCACTTGTAGTCAGTGTGACTCTCATTTTGTGATTGATCAGTGAGCTCTAGGCAACTGGCCTATCTGCATGTGCAATCCCCATTTGTATACACATACTATCTGCAATAGTATCATTTGATTGTGGGTAAGGTTTCCCACTGTGGTTTTTCCCCTTATAGGGTTTCCACATACAAATCTATGTGTTCTATGTTATGGATATTATTTATCTTTTTGTTTCATGCATTAAGGTTCACTGGTAATGTTATTAACTATTAATCTTTTTACCGGTATTAAGTTTGGTTTACCAATATTAAGTATCAAGTTTGGTTAAAGTATATTTGGGTTGAAATTAATAGACAACTGATTCACCCGCCCCCCCCTCTTAGTTGCCTTTGGGTCCTAACAACCTCACAGGTTGAAAAGAAAAGCATAACTAAGATGAGTTCTATTGAACTCATGATGATGGTTGCACAAAAAATGATGAAGGAGGGATATATGGATAAAGGGGTTATTGATCAGTCTATCACTATTTTGCATAGACTTGTCTCAGAGTGCAAGTTTAAAAAAGAAGCAATCCCATTCAGCAAGCTTAAGACAATCACAAATCACATTTCAAAGGATTTTCAGTCTTTACAACAAATATCAAACCGATAGGCACTAGAGAGGTTTACACAGGCAAAGAGAGCTACATTTGATCAAATGATTGAGTCGCAGAGGAAGGAGATTAATGATAAGTTGAAATTGATTGATAATGCATTAAGTAAGTGTACTAATATCTACATAGTATGTTGTAATATAGGTTTACTCATAGCTGAGATAGAGAAAAAGATTAAGGATATTCAGGAGGAGATTGTAGGTATAGCTAATTCTTTTGATGGATCAAACTCTTTAACTACATCTATAGATGGTCAGATTTTGGTTTTGGAAGCCCAAGGTTTAGCTCTTGAGAGGGAAAAATATAAAATCATAAGGAGAACTAGAGGTCTTAGAGGTTTGGTGAGTCCCTAGTTGGATTCATTAAGTGTACATAAGAAGGAGTGTATAGCTATGGTTGGTAAGTCCACACCGGCAAATCTTAATTAGAAAGAGTCATTTTCCAATATGCTAAATGGACTTGTATCTATTTCTGACACTTTCAAATCTGGTTGGGATACCCATCTAGAGATTTTGAAGAAGGGCTATCCGGATATTTTCTAATAAATTCAGCTCTGGTAAGGTATTTTGGGACAGTTACTGTATAGTCTTTCATTCTTTGCCCCGGATTTTGGTATTTTTGGAATTGATGTCAAAGGGGGAGAATAGGTGAAAAATATTTGGGAGATATGGAGTATTTTTATTATGATCATATATGAATTGATGGTATGATGAAAGAATAAGTATCTGATCAACTACTAAGAGGGGGGGTGAATCGGTAGATATAAAATTGATACAAACTTTACCAATATAAAAATTCAGTCTCTCAAAGTAAACTTAGAACAAACAATTTAATACCACTATCAAGATAAAAACTCAAGAGATAAACTGGTTGACTATTACCACATATTAATAGTAAACTTTTTATTTCTCAATACTTCTGGTTATCATGACTTATCAAAATAGTTAAGTAGTTAAGTAAATCAACCATTAAAACATAACCACAAAAAAATTCACCACTTGACACAAATATTTTTGACGTGAAAACCAAAATAGATCAAAACCATGGTGAGATGAGACTCACAAGATAACTATCTAGATTCTTCTGAAGTTCGCCTTGTTAGGAGCCTAGCCTATTAAAGATATACATAAAGTCCTATTAAGAAATGATCATGTTAGGAATCACCCAGTTAAGGGATTGAATACAAATACCTTGTTAGAAGCAATACCCTATAAGGAGTAACCTTGGCAGAGGATTTGAAAATCCAATCTAATGGACCACCTTGTTAGAGCTTACCCGGTTAGAAGATTTCAATTCTGTTGTAATTGATAGAAAACAATAAGAGCTTTCTGATTTGTCTGAATAGAACTACACTTGCTTGATCAGATCCATTTCATGCTCCTATCTATATTTACTCAAACTGTAGATACATCATCCCGTTCAGCAACTACACACTCAACTGAACTGTGTCTCTCTTTGCCAACTCATTATAATAAACAACTTCATTGACCTTAAATACAAATCAATCATGTCGGTAACACAACAAAAACCTAATTCTCATAGAGATTACAAACAAATCGGTTCAAGTATGATCATTGGATTACATAGCAATATCTGCACATCAATAAAGAAAACCTTGATCGCTCCTTGATCACCGCTTCATCGAACTTAGTAACTCATCACGTGCTTTGCATTAGATACAATACATTTTCTCATTCCCTAGATAAAAACCTTTACAACAACTCCCCAAAATCTCTTGGAATTATCTTCATACAATAATCATACATGTCATAATCATTACCGCTCATCATCATATCATAAACCAATATAACCAATTCATCAAACTTAATCGGTTAGGGTTTATTAAAAACAACAAGTAGGGTTTGCCAGTTACAACAATAGATAAGGTTTACACTGGTTACCGGTTGACTCCACAAATTCTTCCTACCGGTTACAGTAACAATATTACAACAATATCAACAATATCATTACCGGTTTAATTGACATCACTAACAACATAACATGTCATTAATGCAATATTCATGCAAATGCCAACAATCTCCCCCTTTGGAATTGATGGCAATACAAATATCAATACCATTGATTGTTGCGTGATTGTGAATAAGAATCTTGATTTATATTACCAAGTATTCACCATGCTCTCCATGTCTTTGACTTGTCATTGGTTCTCCTTCACATAATCACATAATTCTTCTCTCCCTTTGACAACAATGCCAAATTGAAAGTATAACATGTAATGTCAAATTTCATTGTGCATCATCAATAATATGCAAGTTAATGCTCCCCCTAAGTAATAAATCCACTTCTACACCAATCCTTCTATAAAATTTTGCAAGTAGCTCCGAGACTGATGTAATATACATCATAGTTAACTGACTTCATGAAGACGGACAACCCCTAACTGACTTCTAAGATACTCAAAAGTAGTCTAAGGCAGAGGTTTAGTAAAAATATCTGCAAGTTGTTCCTTGGTAGAAACATGATCCAAGATCACATCTTTACTCTGTAATTTTTCCCTCAAGAAATGATACTTCAATTCAATATGCTTGGTTCTTGTGTGCAAAATAGGGTTCTTGGAAATATTTATGGCACTCATATTATCACAAAATCTTTATAGGTTATGAAATCTTCATCATAAAACCTTCCAAAATGTGCCTCATCCATATAGCCTATGCACAATTCATGTAAGCTGCAACATACTCAGCTTCAGCAGTAGATTGTGAAGTACAACTCTGCTTCTTACTACTCCATGAAACAAGTCTTCATCTGAGAAAAAATGCTCCACCGGTTGTGCTTTACCAGTCATCAACATTTCCTTCCCAATCTGCATTTGTGTACACCTTCAAGTCAAAATTTCCTCCATATGGATACCATAACCCATAATCAATAGTACCTTGCAAGTATCTAAAAATTCTTTTGGTTGCTATCAGATGTGTTTCCTTGGGATTCTTCTAGAATCTAGCAACTATGCCAACTGCATGAGCTATACCCGGTCTGTTGTGAACAACATAGCCCAATTTCCCAATAATTGACCTATATTCCTTCTCATCAATAGATTTGGATTCATCTTCCTTAGACAACTTACAACCTATAACCATAGGTGTCCCAACTAGTTTACAATCACTCATGCCAAATTTCTTCAAGACCTCTTTCACATACTTAGACTGTGTAACAAAAATATCATTCTTCATTTGTTGTATTTGCAGGCCTATGAATTTTTTTATTTCTCCCACTAGAGACATTTCAAACTCATTTTTCATTTCATTTGCAAAACTATTTCTCACATCGTAATTACCTCCAAATATGACAAATACTTTGTTGACTAGTATTTTATCTCCTTCAGATTTGAGATAAATGTTACTGTCATCACTAGTTCTTATTAATCCTATCTTCATCAGATGTGTATGAAGCCTTTCATACCATTCTCTCTGTGCCTGCTTTAAACCATATAAATCTTTATGCAGTCTTCATACCATGTCTTTCTTATTAGTCAGAGCATAACCATCTAGTTGCTCAATGTATACTTCTTCTTCTAGTATCCCATTCAAAAATGTTGATTTAACATCCATCTGGTATACCTTGAATTTATTGTGTGTTACAAATGAGATTAAAGTTCTAACACCTTCCAGTCTTGCCACTGGTACAAAAGTATCACCATATTCTTCTCCTTCCTCTTGTGCATAACCTTTGCAAACCAACCTAGCTTTGTCGCAAACTACAACACCATCTTCATTCAAATTGTTCCTAAAAACCCACTTAGTACCTATCACATTTTTTATTTACCGGTCGAGGTACTAGGATCCTTGTTTTGTTCTTCTCAAGTTGCTCTAATTCTTCCTCCATAGTTTTAACCCAATGATCATCACCAAATGCTTCCTTAGCAGTTCTTCATTCAATAGTGGAGATCATGCAATAATTCTCTCTAATTCTTTTTCTGGTTAGTACTCTAGCATCCTTATCCCCAATAATTTGTTTAGGATTGTGATTCAGTCTCACATATCTTGGAATAACATGATCATTATCTTCAGGTTCAACTTCTTAATTATCATCATCTTCTTCTGAATTTATTTATTTCGATTGAACTAGTACATCAATATTTTATTTGCTGGTTTTAGATTTCTCTAAACTGGTTTCCTCTAAGACTTTAGGATTTTCATCCACTTGAACATCAACACTCTCAATAATTCTCTGTGTCTGGTTGTTAAAACACTTGTAGGCCTTACTCTTGCTAAAATAGCCAAGAAATATACCTTCATCACTTTTAGCCTCAAATTTGCTAATATAATCACCTCTCTTAATAAAATATTTGCTTCCAAATATTCTTAAATAGCTAACACCAAGTGATCTACCATACCAATATTCATAAGGAGTCTTGTCCTTACCTCTCTTAACCAAAATTTGGTTCATAATGTAGAAAGTTGTGCTGATAGCTTTTCTCCAAAACGTTTTCACTACACCTCCTTGTATCAAAA
Source organism: Cryptomeria japonica (assembly GCF_030272615.1). NCBI lineage: Eukaryota > Viridiplantae > Streptophyta > Pinopsida > Cupressales > Cupressaceae > Cryptomeria > Cryptomeria japonica. The sequence continues at coordinate 193,645,907 of NC_081412.1, read as the reverse complement.
TCTTCCTAGCAACTTCAACAACTGACTGGTTGTTTCTCTCTATGATACCATTATGTTGTGGTGTCCTTGGTGTATAAAGTTGTTGTTTGATACCATTTTCTTCACAATACCTAATGAATTCCTCAGAAGTAAATTCATCGTCTTGATCTGTCCTCAGACACTTTATGTTCTTACCACTCTCTTTCTTAGCTAAGGCCCTAAATGCCTTCAAATTACCAAAAGGTTCAGTCTTATCCTTCAAGAACGTAACCCACATCATCCTTGAGAAATCATCAAAGAAGATCATAAAATATCTATCACCTTGAATACTTTTTGTTCTTATTGGTCCAGAAAGATCTGTATGGACCAAATCTAACAAATGTTCCGCTGAAAAATATTTTCTCTTGAAAGTTGACGATGTCATCTTTCCCAACTAACATTCTTTGCACAAAGCATTAACCGACTTGTCTAACTGAGGCAAACCTCTCACTATCTTGGACTTCCTCACTTTAATAATGTTATCAAAGTTTATAAATGAAAAAATCTCCTATGACAAAGCCAACGATCATCTATCTTTTCAATTAAATAGTTGTTGACTTTAGGATTAAGGTATCAGTTCACCTTTGTTGTCATAGATTTTGCACATACCATTTTTAAACTCCAATGGGTATCCTTTGCCATTGAGTTGTGCCACACTCAAAAGATTGTTCTCTAGACCTTCAGCCCAGTAGACATCACCTGCACTACTCTTTCTATTAAGAGAAATAGTTCGCTTACCTTTAACCATATTGGGTGAGTCACTACCAAATCTTACAACTCTGCCATCAAATTCTTTAAGAGATATAAATTTTCTCCGGTCACCGGTCATGTGATGTGTACAACCACTATTAATGATCCAATCATCAAATTTATCCATCTTGGATACTAATACCATCTAGTCCGACATCTCTTCTTTAATGGCTACAAACACAATATCTTCATTAGCATCACCATCAAATTCCTCATCATTGATACCACTATCAACAACAATAAGACAATCTCTTTTGCCTTTACCCTTATACTTCTTGGATTTCTCTCATTTGTGCTAATTATCACCATTAGGACAATTAGCAGCAATATGTCCAATCTTGTTGCATGCCAAACATTTCAAAGGTAATTTGCCTCTATATTTACCTGTACCTTTAGGCAACCACTTGACCAACAATGTTTCAAGCTCAACTAAACTATCTTCATCGTCATCTTCTCTACTGGATCTGGATTCATAACTATGAGTGGCATCTCTACTTTTCCTCACATATGGGTTAGAAATAGAAGCTCCAAGTATAGACTCAGATTATTGTACACTACCATCATAACCATTTAATTCAAAAGTAGTAAGTTTTCCAATGATGGAGTCATTAGCTACCTTAGTTTTGTCAATAGACCTTTGCTCCTGAATAGATGCAACTCGGATAGCATAGACCAGTAGTAGGGTTCTCAGTACCTTACTGATCACTGTGGAATCTTCCACTTTACCTCCTACACTCTTAATTTCACTGACTATCTCTTTTATCCTTTGACCATACTGCTAAATATTCTCACCTTCATCCATCCATTGTTATATTCAATGACAATCCCAAAGACACTGAGAGGGGGGGTGAATCAGTGTCTAACTGGTTGAATGAATATTTGAACTTATTTATAACTTTGCAACCCCAAATAGTGTACCGATAAATAAGAGTAAATATAGTAAACACAAATATAAGAGAAATCATAGAAACACACCATAACACAAGATATTTTAATGAGGAAACCCGGTGTGGGAAAAACCTTGATGGGATTTGTGACCCACAATATTCACTCATTGGCCAATGAATAAATACTACTTACAATAAAGGGGCCCACACATGCAGGGAGGCCAACAGCCTAGAGCTCACTGCTCAATGAAGAGTCTCACTAACTACAAAATGGATAATTAAATCCAATACAATGTACTTCTCAAAACAACATCTCTAATGCCAGGTTCAGTACCTGTTTAAGCTCAGATAGATACCTTAACCAAAAACCTTCACTACCACTAAAGAACTATCTTCTACCATACATTCCTATTCTTCATTACAAAATGATCTATAAGATCTCATACATATATGAGTCTTTTACAATATACCAAGTCGGCTTACAAAAGATAATTATATTACAATAAACAAAAGTTCATCCCATGTCGACCTGAGTTCTGGTATGCTTTGTAGCCGATGTAATCTGAATGCCGGTGTAAGTGCCTACCGGTGTCGGTGTCTGCCAGTGTATGATATTTGTAGGTGCATGTAGAAACCTATTGCCAGTTGGTTTCCAGGTGGTTGCCAATTGGTTGCCATCAATGACAACATCAACTATTCTCATAAGAGTGTAGAATGCCAACAATCTCCCCCTTTGGCATTGATGGCAACACTCATGAGAAAAATCCAAAACTGTTATCCCAAAACTAAAATCCAAAAAGATGTGCTCCCCCCTGAGCAAGTGATCTCCTCTGTACATGCATTTTTCTCTCCACTACTCCCCCTTTGACATTAATGACAAAGGATGTCATAAATAATCAAAAGAGTACAAATGCTACCTTAAGGTCTATAACTGGTTGGTTACTATCTGAAAAATGTCTGCCAAAACTAGATTCAAACTCTGTATAAACTTATTGTTGTCAGTTAGAGTTGTCTCAGTCTGTTGGATCATACCAGTGAGATAGTGCATTTGTTGCTTCAATGATCGCTCTCCTTGTACTCTTGCCTTATATAATTCAACTCTTTGAGTAATAAGATTTTCCAATTTTGGACCAAGTTTACTTTTGAGTTGCCGGGCATTGGACCTTATCCTTGCCTTCTCTTTCTCAAGTTTCTCCAACTTTTCCTCAAAAACTACCATTTTTTGTTCAAAATATGATAAAGTCTAGATGAACATATCATATTATCTACAATGTCATCAATTTATTATTGTGTCTTCTTAATCTCCTCATCAATATTCTCTGTCAAACAGTGAGGTTTACATGCTTCTCTATATAACTCCTTATACTCCAAAATTATAGAATTAAGTACCGGTAAAAGTGTGTTCAAGTGATCAGTACATTCCTTTATGGTGTTCTCAAAGAATGCATTTTTCTCTTTTTCAACTCTCTCCTTAATGGTATCCTAATTCACCTTATCTATGGTTATTACATTATCAACAATGAATTTGGACAATGTATCCAATTTACCTAAAGAATCATTAATCTGATCTATCTTACAAATAGGTGCAATCATCTTCAGGATAGGTAAGTGTAATACCCTAAAAAATGGTCATCTAAACCATGAGCCCCTAATCTTGACAATGTCACCAAGGTCCTAACCAAAGGCAATTAAATAAATCTTGAGCAGACAATTAATTTCTAAAATCATGAATGTCATATGGCAAATTAATCAACCAATATTAATTAAATGTTTATTTAATTAATTAAATCATTCCAAGTAAATCATTTAAAAAAATTATCTTATTTATTTAATTGAATATCCTATCATATTTAATAAATAAATCAATTTGCCATTAAATCATCAAAAAAAGAATTAATTGACAAAAAATAATTAAAATTTGAGAAAAGAAATCAATTGGAGATAATCTTTAAAAACAAATTAAAAATTGATAAAGAATCTCAAAGAAAGCAATTAAAAAAATTAAATATTAAAATTGAATGAAATAGAGAATAAATCAGTTTTTTCCCGATTTTATCTTAATTTTAGTTCAATTTCCTTTAAAACTGAAAAAAACATCCAATCACATCAATTCACCTAGATTGTGCTTCCTCTTGGAAAATCTTGACCACTCATCATCATTTGATCATAGCCTTTGGTTTCTTTTTGAATTTTCTATAAATTTAGGCTCTCATCTCTCATTCATAAATCCTAGAGATTATATTGTTATTGTGTTGTTTTTACTCTAGGTTCATTGATAATTTGCATTGATATATTCCATATTAGTTATTTCATATTGCTTAAATCATTTAGCTTAAATATTCATATATTGCTTAAATCATGTTAGATTAATCTTGCATATCTATCTTAAATCTTGCATCCATTTAGCTCATATTCATGCTCATAGAGATTTAAAAATCCTTCATTTAGGTGTTGTCTAGTCACTGGATAGCTCAGCAATCTGAGAGCAATCTAAACTCGCATCTACTAGAAGTAAATAGGTCGCTTTGTAATGGTTTATTATTCATTTATTATTGAGTTACTAGCCATGCATCTAATGAATTAATTGAAGTGTTGTATATTCCAGATATAGATACAGGTCCACTTTTCACACACATGTTTGGTGCCCACCCTCGGGCAGAAGCCTAATTTTTCAGCTTCAAAATCATTTTTTATCCTGTAGGTTTCGTCCGTACAATCTCTATGAAATATCGTATGAGTGTTATTACTGCATCATACGATATTTTGTCGAAGCCTCTGATTTGTCATACAAATGAAAAAAGGGTGTCGTACAAAATTCTGTTCTGAATATCTGATTTTGTCTTCTGTCGTTTTATGCTCAGTTCTAACTCATACGATAAAAACCTTTTGTCGTTTTACTCTATGATAATTGTCAAATGATGTTGTATTCTGTCGGGTTAAAATAAATTTTCCTTTTTTCAGGTTTTCTATCCAATTTTGATTACGCTAACGCTAACCCTGAATCGTCTTCTGTCTGCTTGATATTCTCACAACCTAACCAGTTTCTTGCAGAATGCTTGTCAAACAATTAATCAATCAAACATACATCTGTCAAAGAATAAATACAACATGACTATTGATACGTTGTTTTTGCAGGTTGCCTAAAGAGAATCAACTAAACATCATATATTCTTTAAATTCATTTTTAGGCACCTAACTTGCTATCTAGTTAAAGAAAAAAATTGTATTTCGTGTTTTAATTAAATTTTGAGAGGTAGGAGAGTATGCTCTTGTTTGTATAGACAATCAGAAATCCAGACCCTTGAGGCATTTTCTTTAAGTTTGAAATTTAAATATCTTTAGTGGGCCTGCCCTCCCAGGGAGTTAATAACTCTTAAAGCCATTACGACCAGTGAGAGGGGAACGACCCAAGTGGGAACGACTAAACGCCAAGTACTCCAGCCCATTATAAAATAAACGTGATTTGATGAAAATCAAGTCAACAACAATGCTCAGGAATAACTCGCCTCTGTACCTTCGAGTATATTAAACTTAGGTTTTCAAGGCTGGGAGACCTCTTAATTGAGTTTATACCTCGATGCACTGAATAGACCCCTTACTAGTTCCAATTCAAATTAGAAGCTATTTGATTCACCTCTGAAAGGTTGATAATCTTTATGCAAGAAAGATAGTAACTCTCCCAAGACACTTGCCATATCATGCCCCCATTAGCATTTGGAGTCAGCTAATATGACATTGAGAATCCATTGTGTGAGACTCAACAGTTGTATTCTGATTACCTATTAGGTGTGTACCTAGGTCAACAAGCAAAGTTTTTCTTCTCTAAGACAACTTCCATAGGGTTTGCATGTTGTGATTTAAGTTATTCTTCATATTGTGTGATTTCTATGTTTTCATCCCTGAAACTAAAACTAGAATACTAAAAATGGAGAAAACAATACCAAATAACTCAATGATAAACTCTGTCAGTGACAAAAACTAGTCTTCGTTTCCCATTGAAAATTAGTCCTATATCAAAATTGGTCATACCCAGTCATCAAAAACTCAGAATTTAATCTCTGTCCAGACACAGTCATATGAGCCTTCTGTTTTATCATTCTGCTACATATCTTCTGTTGTACAAGATTCTATCAATCCTAACTGAACTATCATTTTCTTGAAGCTATTATATTGTCATCCGGTCCTAGAAATCTTATCACATGAATCTCTGATTTTGCCAGTCCAGAATAGTCAAACTTGCCTAAAATAGTTTATAGCAAGCCTAAAACTAGTTTTCATCCTCCTGAACATAAACAACCTTGATAGTGTACCCCTACTGTTGTGTTGCACGATTTTGTCAATCATCTCTCATCTAGTTCAAACAACATCTTATCAAACCTAAGAACCTAGATAACGTCTTTCATAGGATAGATCAATCCCATAACTAGACCAGATCTTAGTTACTTCACTCAATCACTACATTAAATGAATAACTAGCTACAATTTGATCTTGACTTTTGCAACACATCTAGCTTTCGATCCCGTCAGTTGTAAATGCATGTTTAAACCAGAAGTTCTCACAACAAAATAGACAAAGGAAAAGAACCATCCTTTTAATCAAATGACAATCCATTCTTTGTAGATGACCTCATCTTAAATAAACCCTCATCGTCACAAATACCAGTTTACAATCTACCAATCTTTGGTCAACCCCTATCTCCCACCATGTCAGGAGAAAGGCAAGAAAGACAAGCTAGTAAACAAGACACTTATGACAACCTCAGCAATCATGCCACTGACAACGAGTCCTCATCAAATGAATCTGAAGCCTTTGAACCTCCAAAGGTCGAAATACTTAACTGTCAAAATGATAAAGATTTCTATAAAATGATGAAGGTCATCATGGCTAGAGAAAAAGAAGACTATTTCCTAGAACTAGAAAAGCAAGGCACCAAGCTTCCTACTAGTTATGATGTGGAGGCCCTCATCACTAAAGAGGAAGAGACGCCATTGGGAATGCTAAACAAACAAATACAAGCATTATGAACTGAGGTCACATAAATAAATAAATAAAAGATAAATCACCAAAACAATATTCTCTGGACATAATATGCCCATTCCCATTTGACAAAAACCTTTACATGATTCCATTTCCCTTAAAAGTAGAAATGCCTAAGTTTGACAAATATGACGGGAATACAAATCCTCAAGATCATATCAGAGAATTTTGTGCTTTATGTATGGAGTTCATGCATGACCAAACATATCTCATGCACCTTTTCCCAAGAAGTTTAGGGGGGTAAGCTATGGAATCGTTCTCAAGTCTACCCATGGGAATAAAAACTTTTGAAGAATTATTCCAACTATTCCTACAACAATACTCCTATAACATTCATCACCTAGTCACTATGATAGAGCTTTTCAATACCAAACAAAAGATAGGAGAACCCTTTCTCACTTTTCTCCAACGATGGAGAAAGATGTTCTCTAGATATTCATAGACTATTCTAGATCTTGAGAAGATGGATATCTTTGTCAACAACTTAATCCCTGAATTGAAATATAGTGTCCAGATGCAGGTACATCCTTCATTCAACAAATGGTAGATAATTCCCTCAAAATGGAAGATGTGCTTATAAATATGGGAGATTTATCACTTTGGAAAGAAACATCATAGGATTCTAGTTCTAAAGAAAAGAGCAAATACTAGAAATACGCCAAAGATAACAATAGAAACGTTGTTAATTATGGAGTGGTAGACAATGTTAAAGTAAAGACAAAATTCACAATATTTAACTTGGCTAGTGGCACACAAGCACTCAAGGCAGCTAAAACTACGGCAGAAAATCCTCCGAAGAAAGAAAGAGAACGGTTTAAAGAGAAACCTTGGATTTCAAAGCCTAAGCATGATTTTACTCCTCTAGATGAATCATATAAATCAGCTTTTAAAAATTAATTGGCAAATGATCTGATAACATTGCCAAAAAATTCTAGACCATATGACCCAGAAATTAAACCCAAATGGTGGACAAAAAATGAATACTATGACTACCATCAGAATAAGGGACATAACATAAACAACTACATGAAACTCTGACATGAAATCCAAGATCTCATTGGCGTTAGAAAAATCATTGTTGGAAATCACACGACTAATGCTGATCATAAGGCCTTTAAATATCCCTTACTGACTTATGAATAAGGAGATTCCTCAAAATCCAAGGGAGGTGCTAGAGTCAATTATACCTATAGTAACAATGATAACATGATCAACATGATTGAATCTTCCCAACCTGAATATTGCAACATGATCATAATCAAAGATAAACAAAATCAAACACAAACTGATAATGTTGTAACCCGTGCTCAAAAGAAAGTTACTCTCCAAGGAGCTAGTTCCTCAACTTTTGATAAAACAACATCAAATCTACCAACTCATCCAAATAAACAACCAGACACAATCACGGACAAATCAAAATAGTTGGCTTTATCATCCTCTCCTGGTTATAGTATTGTTGAACAATTGAAAAGAACCAATGCTCAAATCTCCATTTTGGAACTGCTTAAGATCTGTTCTGCTCATAGAGAGATCTTGGACAAGGCTTTGCTCATCACTAGTGTCCCTAAAGATTTAGATATAGATTGGTTTCAATCTATGGTGGGTCACTTGACTTCACCTCATTACCTCACTTTCTCTGAAGAAGATGATAACTCACTAAGTCACCCACAAACCAACCATTACATATTGAAGCTATGATCCATAAACACCGAGTTAAATGTGTTTTGATATATGGAGGCATTGGGTTGAATATCTGTACCTACAATCTATTGACACAACTGGGATTTTCTGAAAAACATTATTGATCCAACAAAGAAAATAACAATCAAAGCTTATGATGAAAAAGAAATAACCTGTAAGGGTTTGGTGCTATTACTAATCAGGGTAGGACCTGTAGAAAGAGATGTCATCTTTTAGGTCCTTGATCTTCCTCTTTCATACAACATCTTACTAGGCAGGCCATGGATTCATGAAATGAAAGCAGTACCATCTACGCATCATCAATGCTTCAAATTTCCTTGTAATGAAGTTGAAGTCAGTATTCCTGCTGATACAAGCTATACCTTATATGCATTAACACAGAGTGTTGATGCTTTTGTTCCTCATAATCAAGTAGCCTCTACAGCTGAAAGTTCAGAATCTTTGCTAAAAGATTTAGAGATGAAATTGAAAATCACAAACACTAGCATGGATGGCTAGAAGATAGAGCCTATGCTCTCGCTAATGTCTCTTCCTCTATCACCAAGATAGTCAGGAAAACCATCAGAGGATATGAAGCCACAAATTTCAACTCCAAAATTCATTTATGATGGTCTCTTTATATAGTCCTCTACTTCCCTTGTAGATGAAATAGAAGAGGATGTTGCTCTCAAATGGATTTTCAAAGAAGATAGCGCAAACGAAGAAATACGACATTGTGAGATTTCCCATATACAATATGGTCCACGCTATAAGATGCTTCAATGCATGGGATATTCAGGTACCGGTCCTTTAGGAAAGCATCAAGAAGCTATTATTGAGCCTATTTGGTTATAAACTAAGTCTGTAAATGATAAAGCTAGACTGGGATACGATCCAAAAAAGTCATCAAATCAGAAACACATGTCTCACCATCAACTTAAGTGGAAGAAAAAGGTATTGCCTTTAACATCATAGGAAATTAATACTCAACAAACTCAAGAAGAGTGGGACATTGAACGAGAAGAATTGCCAACCCAGAGAGAGGAAAAAGATGGTAATCAAGTTCCAATTGTATCAACTATAATACCACAGGAAGTAGAAGTCCTAGAGGATATGAGAGAAGAAGTATACAGAATCAGAGAATTATTTGCACCACTGAACATTCTGGTCACATATACTGGCAGACAACAAGTAGATGATTCAGAAACTGATTCAAATGAGTATGAATGGGGTCCAGATCACCTCTCAAATACATCTACTACAGAAACCCCTGAAGAATCCAGTGATATCACAGATGACGCACAAGAGCTGGTATGCTTAAAGATGCAAAAGGAAATAGAAGAAATCAGACTAAAAAGACAATTAGGTATGGAACTACAAAAGAAGAATTAGAAGCTATAGAAGCAGAACCAGTCATCAGTCCAGAGGAAGCTGAATGGAACAGACGTCATGGATTAACAAAACCATCAAGGTTATGTGCACAAGTGTGTCAAATACAAGTGATCAATGAACCAAATCATGAAGGAACTTGTAGCATCAAATATGTATTGATACTATACATACTTTTACTAAATCACTTGAAGATGAGTCAAAAACTTCATCTTATGACTCTGATAACTCAGACATAAGCTCTATTTATAACAATGACTATTCAACAACAAATTATGACTACTCTGTCATGAATGTTGAGATGTTGTCTGTTGACCCTATTATTGTCACACCACGGTATGTAGTCCAGTCTGAAGTATGTGACAACGGTAGAAGTAGGTTGGTTAGAGTAGGTCCAATAAATACTAACATGAATTTAGATAATCGTGTTGTAACTCTTCCTGGTCTTGAGACACATACGCAAGGTAGTCTTTTGGAACTCAACTGGTCGATCCGAAGTCATGATGATAGTACCGTGAATTCCCTTGAACCAGTTCAAACTTCATCCTTAGTACATCTAAAACTAATTGATTGTACTTTACAAGACCAAGCCATTAATATACCTACTTTTTCCAATGACTATATGTTATCCTATTACCTCAATGTAGTTGAACCTATGTACTCTTCCACTAGTGAACAAAGTGAAAACATGACTAAAACAGATATCAAGTATCTTAGTCACAAAAATAAAAAAATAAAAGATCTGATGACGAAATCCACATTGTGGTGGTATCAGAATATAAAAAGAGAAAATAAAGGATGTACCTAAGCGTGAAAACCTCTCTGAGGAGCCTGAAGGTGAGATACTTAATATACTGCCAAGTTATTTTCAAGAAAGGTTTTCTATACTAATTGAGCCAACTCAGCTAGTGAACATTGGGAGTCAAGAGACACCACACATCATTCATGTAGCTCAATCATTATTAGACAAAGAATTGAAAAATTTCACTCATCTCTTTTCAAAAAAGAAGATCAATTTTGCATGGACGTATGCTGATATGCCAGGCCTCTATCCTGATCTTATCATGCACCATCTTTCTATAACACCAAGAGTTAAACCAGTCAAACAAAAACTCCATAAGATGCATCCTCATGTGGCACTGCTAGTCAAGGCTGAACTAGAAAAATTGCTAAAAGCTGGATTTATCAGAGCTATAGACTATTCAGAATGGATATCAAACATAGTACATGTATCAAAGGCAGACAAATCTATTAGACTTTGCACAGACTTCAGGGATCTCAACCAAGCATGTCCGAAAGATGATTTTCCATTATCCAACATTGATATGATAGTGGATATAACTGCTAGATATGAGATATATTCTTTAATGGATGGATTCTTTTGTTACAATCAGATCAAGATAGCTCCTAAGGATCAAGAAAAGACAGCCTTCACATGTGCATGGGGAACCTTTTGCTGGAATGTTATGCCATTTGGACTGAAGAATGTAGGAGCAACTTACCAAAGAGCAGTAACCACTATCTTCCATGATATGATGCATAAAAACATGGAAGATTATGTTGATGACACCCTAGTAAAAACCATGAAGAGATCTACGCATATTCAAGAACTAGGCCTCATACTGGATAGAATGGAAAGATTCAAGCTCCGATTAAATCCTAAAAAGTAAGCATTTGGAGTGACATCAGGAAAATTGCTTGGCTACATAATTTCAAAGAAATGAATTGAGGTTGACCCTGAAAAGGTCCAAGCTGTAATGGAAATGCCTCCGTCCAAGAATATCAGTCAAATGAGAAGTTTATAGGGCCATCTTCAGTCAATAAGGCGCTTTATATCTCAGCTAGTAGACAAAGCTCAACCCTTCACAAAGGTATTAAGGAAAGGAGTTCAATACAACTAGGATAAAGATTGTGAACAAAATTTAAAACAAATCAAAGATTACCTTTCTAATCCACCCACATTAATGCCACCAATTCAAGGTAAGTCATTGATTCTATGCATATAAGCTACAAATACTTCACTGGGGGCACTTCTAGCACAACAAGATGAAAATTAAAAGAGAGAGCTATATATTATATCAGCAAAACATTGGTGTGTTATGAAATGAACTACACTATAATAGAGAAAGCATGCTTGGTATTGGTCTTTGTGTCACAAAAATTGAGACACTACATGTTAGCACACTCTATTGAGCTAGTAGCTAAGATTGATCCGCTCAAAAAACTTCTCATTAAAGCAACACTTATAGGAAGACTGGCTAAATGCGTCATGGTTCTTACAGAATTTGATATTGAATATGTGGAATGTAAAGCCATCAAAGAACAGGTTATTGCAGACCAAATTGTTGATGCTCCACTTGAAGACAGTCAACCTCTGCATATAGAATTTCCATATGAATCAATCATGCACCTTACTCAACAATCATGGAAGATACTCTTTGAAGGGTCTTTCACTCAACATGGTTCTCATGCCAAAATACTTTTTATTACTCCTAAAAAATATTCAATTCTGATAACTTACAAGAATCTCTTCCCTTGCACAAACAACATTGCAGAATATGAATCTTTGGTAAATGGGATCAAGCTTGCTATCGAGTGGAAGATTGTTGAATTACACATCTATGAAGATTCTAAACTTGTTATCAACCAAATCAATGATCTATATCAAAAAAGAAATGAGAAATTGATGCCTTACAAAACAATGGTGGATGATCTCAATAAATACTTTATCATTGTATCATTTTAGCAGATCCTCGTGTTAGCAAACAGAGTAGCGGATGCAATGGCCACCTTGGCATCTATACTATAGCTGCAAGAATCCAATTTTTCCTTTGAATTCCTAGTGGAAGAGTTACATTATCCTGCCTATGATTATCCCAAGTCCCAAATGGTCTATTCTATTATTGGACATGACTCATCTCACTCTAGCCACATTTACTCTTACCTATGTGACCAAGTTGTCCCTGTTAATCTTTCCCAAAATGAAAAAAGGAACCTAATCTGAAATGTGTCACAGTACATCATCATTGCTAATGACCTATTCAGGCGAGGTTAAGCTAGTACTTTTCTTAGATGTCTAGAAACTGAGGAGTGTTAATGTGCATTATTTGAAGTCCATGAAGGAGTTTGTGGATCCCATTCAAACTGTCTAACTTTAGTACGGAAACTACTAAGGGCTGGCTACTACTGGCTAGACATAGAAAAAGAAGCTATAAAATTTGCTAAATCCTGTGAAAAGTATCAGCTACATGGGCACCTTATACATGCTCCAGCAAGGGATCTCATACCCTTTGTTACACACTGGCCCTTTGAACAGTGGGTGTTTGATCTAATTGGCCAAATATATCCTGCATCATCTAACGGACACAAGTTTATTATAATTGTCACTAAGTACTTTATTAAGTGGGTAGAAGTAGTTCCACTCATCAAAGAAACCGATACACAAGTAGCCATGTTCATTCTTAATTATATCATCTTCAGGTATGGTATACCTTCATCCATTATAACTGACAATGGAGGATAGTTCAAGAAAGAAGATCTAAGTGAACTCTATGACAAATTCAAAATAAAACAACACTGGTCATCTATATACTACCCTCAAGGTCATGGAAAAGCTGAAGCATCTAACAACAATCTGTTGACTATCTTACATAGAATAGTAAATAAATCTGGAAATGATTGGCATCTGCAGCTTAATCCTAACCTATGGGCTTATAGAACAAGTATCAGAACACCTACTGGGGCTACACCTTTTTCTTTGGTGTATGGGTCTGAAGTAGTATTACCTATTGAAGTAGAAATACAGTCTCTAAGAGTTTCTTTGCAAGGTTTTATTACTAATGAAGACTATAGAATAGCTAGATTGCAAGAAATCGAATTATTGGATGAACGTTGACAAGTGGCATTTGATCATCTAAGAGCATATCAAAAGTGAATGTCTAGAGGTTATAACAAAAAGGTTTGACAATGAGAATTTCAAGTGGGTGACCTTATTCTGAGAGAAAATCCTAAGAATCAATAGTTTCGAGTCAACAAAGGGAAGTTTGAACCCAACTGGCTGGGTCCCTACATCATTACTGCAATATATCCTGCATCATCTAACGGACACAAGTTTATTATAATTGTCACTAAGTACTTTATTAAGTGGGTAGAAGTAGTTCCACTCATCAAAGAAACTGATACACAAGTAGCCATGTTCATTCTTAATTATATCATCTTCAGGTATGGTATACCTTCATCCATTATAACTGACAATGGAGGATAGTTCAAGAAAGAAGATCTAAGTGAACTCTATGACAAATTCAAAATAAAACAACATTGGTCATCTATATACTACCCTCAAGGTAATGGAAAAGCTGAAGCATCTAACAACAATTTGTTGACTATCTTACATAGAATAGTAAATAAATCTGGAAAGGATTGGCATCTGCAGCTTAATCCTAACCTATGGGCTTATAGAACAAGTATCATAACACCTATTGGGGCTACACCTTTTTCTTTGGTGTATGGGTCTGAAGTAGTATTACCTATTGAAGTAGAAATACCATCTCTAAGAGTTTCTTTGCAAGGTTTTATTACTAATGAAGACTATAGAATAGCTAGATTGCAAGAACTCGAATTATTGGATGAACGTTGACAAGTGGCATTTGATCATCTAAGAGCATATCAAAAGAAAATGTCTAGAGGTTATAACAAAAAGGTTTGACAATGAGAATTTCAAGTGGGTGACCTTATTCTGAGAGAAAATCCTAAGAATCAATAGTTTCGAGACAACAAAGGGAAGTTTGAACCCAACTGGCTGGGTCCCTACATCATTACTGCAATGTTTGGCTTTGGTGCCTATCAACTCTCAACATCAGAAGGAGAACAACTTCATGAACCAATCAACGCTATCCACTTGAAGAAATTATTCACCTGAAGAAATCCTAAAAATAAAAAAAAATCCTAAAGAAATCCTAAAAATCAAAAAGTCCTGAAGAAATTCAAAAAAAGAAAAAAAAAGAAAAAAAAAAAAAAGGAAAAAGAGAGAAAATGGCTTGGTGAAAGCCTGGTAAATAGGCACCTCGGTAAAAAATAAAAATGAATCTCTACCAAGCACGTGCAAACCTAGCAAACAAGCGCCTCTTGTACTCAAGCACTCCATCTATCAATGCAATGTTGGTATTCCTGCTTTCATAGATTTTTGATTTCGCTTGTACATATTTCAGTCACTTTTGTGACATCTTGGTTTGTTGGAACCCTCATGGCTTGACACTGATCAATTTGCATGTCCTAAGCAATATCAACCAAGTCATCTTTACGTCAGTGATACTCAGACATTCAATCCGAGTCAGTCACCTCTCTCCTGACTACTGAAGATTTTTATCACTGAGTACACAAGAAAAACAAAACTGAAAACAATCACTAAACTATTTGAGATACACATGAAATTTTATTTGTGTGTTGTGTTTTATATTGGTTTTCAATTATTATCCCTCTGAGTAACTCAAGGAGGTTTATCTTGACTAAGAGGAGAAAGGATTGGGGGCATAATATTTTCTTTGTTTTTTGCTCGTAGGAATGATTTTGATGATCTAGAAACATCTAATCAGTTGGGTGTTTGTGATAAGTGCCTTCACATTAAGGCAAAATCACCACACATACCTCAACTCCACTTATCTGTATGCTACAGGGAGGTTCCCATCATTTCTTTGTCTGTTTTGAGGGAATTTCTTTATCATGCAATCTAGGTCCCTGCGAAATCTGTCCAAGGATATGAACGAAAAAGGGTCATTGCAGACAAGATAATTAATATTGCACATGAAAAGAAAGGAACTCTAATCTACCTGTTATGTTTTTAAAATGCTCGGTGATGAAAATTAATCTTTTCAAATCTAGTGACTAGGTTTCGGTTGGATCTCATTTTGCATCTCATCTGGCATTTCATTCCGCATCTAGTGAATTTAGAGTGATTTCGATATGGTAACACTGATTTCTTTATCTTCTAAATGAGAAGTTGGAAGCATCACCATTTCTCAACTAAGAGGTCTTTTTTTCATCATTGTTTCTCTTATCAAGTACTTGTGTATTGAGATGTTAGCTGCATACATGAGAATCTTCTATAGATCCATACATTTCATTTTATACTTATTTGCATTCATATTATTGCGTGAAGAAAAATACACATTCGCATTACTAATTACTCATTCTCCTCATCTATTTGCATCATCGCTTATTTGCATAAAAAGAAACAAGAATAAACAAAAATAAACATCCATATTCCATTTCCATTCATTCATCTATATTGAAAAGATATGCATCCATATAGAATAAATCATATATAACAACATCTCATAATCAATCAACACAAGTTCGATGAAATTGAATCAAGAGCTCGGAAATCGACTATCCTGAGTCCATTTTTGGGATCGAAATCAAAATCAAACATCAATTCTCTCATCAAAATTTCACGACATTGACCACTTAGGGCTTTCATCAACTGCTCATTCTCTTCTACAATTTGCACTCAATTTCTCGTTAATCAACACTAAATATCAATTTAATTCTCACATTAACACTAATTTAAATCTTCAACATTAATCTTTGTGCTCAAATAACTTATCATCACTACAAAAAAAAAATTGCCTACAATCACTGCACAACCCTTGCTATGTTTTGATTTCTCTCCCGAGGAGGCATACTCATGACCTCAAAGTCGAGAATTTATTTCAAAAATTTTTGTTACAAGTCGAGTAAGATTCATCGAATCAATCTCTAGGGGCATATCAGTTTTATGGCTTCATATCAAGCTGACATTGTCTTTGTGTGAATCAATCTCTTAATGGTAATCAGTTTCATTTCTTTTCATCAAGCTAATTATTCATTTAAACTCAATCAAAAATTTAAAGACTATCTTTGATCACACGCTCAATCTATGCAGGTGTTTAGTTTCATCACATCGAATCAAGCTAGACAATTTAACTTCTCTCATCGTGTCTTGATCCATCAAGTTCAAGATCAATTTTATCTTCGCCCACTGTGTCTAGTTCAATCAAGTTCTAGATCAGTAAGATCCACTTCTTGATCAATCAAGTTCAAGTTTGGTATCTTTACTCTCTATCAGTCCTAGTTCAATCAAGTTTAGCATCGGTTTCTCTTTAATCAACTATGTTTAGCTTCATCGCTTCAAAATAAATTGAATACCTTGCTCTTCATCTGGTTTGTGATCAATCAAGTTCAGAACTGGTATCTCCTAGATATCAGCTATTCTTTGAACCAATGCACTGCTCGCATATTAATTCAAAGAGGGGAAAATGTAATACCCTAAAAATGGTCATCTAAACCATGAGCCCCTAATCTCGACAACGTCACCAAGGTCCTAACCAAAGGCAATTAAATAAATCCTGAACACACAATTAATTTCTAAAGTCATGAATGTCACATGGCAAATTAATCAACCAATATTAATTAAATATTTATTTAATTAATTAAATCATTCCAAGTAAATCATTTTAAACAATTATCTTATTTATTTTATTGAATATCCTAGGATATTTAATTAAATAAATTAATTTGCCATTAAATCATCAAAAAATGAATTAATTGACAAAAAAGATTTAAAAATTGAGAAAAGAAATCAATTGAAAATAATCTTGAAAAATAACTTAAAAATTGATAAATAATCTCAAAGAAAGCAATTAATACAATTAAATATTAAAATTGAATGAAATAGAGAATTAATCAGTTTTTTCCTGATTTTATCCTAAATTTAGTTCAATTTCCTTTAAAACTGAAAAAAGCATCCAATCACATCAATTCACCTAGACTGTGCTTCCTCTTCGAAAACATTGACTGCTCATCATCATTTGAACTCAGCCTTTGGTTTATTTCTGAATTTTCTATAAATTCAGGTTCTCATATCTCATTCAAAAATCCTAGAGAATATATTTATATTGTGTTGTTTTTGCTCGAGGTTCATTGAGAATTTGCATTGATATATTTCATATTACTTAAATCATTTAGCTTAAATATTCATATATTGATTAAATCATGTTAGATTAATCTAGCATACCTAGCTTAAATCTTGCATCCATTTTGCTCATATTAATGCTCATAGAGATTTAAAAATCCTTCGTTTAGGTGTTGTCTAGTCACTAGATAGCTTAGAAATTTGAGAGCAATCTAAACTCGTATCTACTAGAAGGAAATAGGTTGCTTTGTAATGGTTTATTATTCATTTATTATTGATTTACTAACCATGCATCTAATGACTTAATTGAAGTGTTTTGTATTCCAGATACAGATACAAACCCACTTTACACACATAGAGTAAGGTGTTATCAATTGCTTTAAATGCTAAGGCATTACAATTAGTTATCCTTTTAATAGAATCCAATAGAACCTCTGTGATGTTAGTAGGTCAGAATTCTCCTATTGATGTGCTAGATTCAGCTATGGGTTTCTTTTCAATAGATGTTTTACCAATTACCTTTACTAAATCCTCTTTATTTCCATCAGATGCATCCACTTTACTTATATTTTCTTCTAGTGGATATGTTTGTGTCTATACCTCTACCTTTAATGGTTTCTCAATTTGATTAATCACCTCTATAGCTACCGATTTCCTAGACTCAACATGAACCTTTGTCTCAGATTGTTTCTCAGTCTGTACAACTATCAGTTTCTCTAATTTTGGTTGCTCTAAGTTAGTTCCCTTATCCTCTGTTGGTTTCTTAGTCTCTCATTTCTCTTCTTAAGCCAATATCTCAGTGTTCTTAGAATCAATAGTTTGTGTCAGTATCTCAGTCTCCTGAGAGTCTACAGTGTGTGTCGGTATCTCAGAGACCTTGTTGTCTTTGAGATCACCTACCTTAACCTCTGCAGTTTCTTTCTCCACCACAATGTTTAGATTCTGTGTATCCATATTCATGGTAAAGAGTATCTTTGACTCTGGGTTAGTATCATCATGAGTTATACCTTCAGTAGCCATATCTGGTGGATTAGTTGTATGAACCGGTGATGTTGAAGTTAATGGAGGGGTGTCCTGAGCCGGTGGAGGGATGTTATCTGTTACTTTTATAGAAGGTACACCACCTATTTTACCTTTTCCCTTGTCTTTTTTATATACCTTGAATGTCTTTTCCACTTTCGATATGTTTATTTCCTCTATCTTTTCCTTCTCAACAAAAAATATGTCCCATTTATCTGCAATGTCATCTGCAATTTCCTTAACCCTTCTAGCCATCAGGCTTACTTGTCGATGTCCACTAACAAATACTAAACGGTTAGCTTCAGATATAAGCTCACCTATCTCTTCTTTAGAATTTATAGGATGCACATCCAAGAGTGCTTCAACTTTCAACTTCTTATCCAATTCCATCACAGATAGCCTTTTATCTTCTAATCTTAAGTATAAATCATTGGGTAAATCATCAATTACTTCTATCAAAACTTTCTTGTATATATCCAAATGTAGGATAATGCTTTCTTCGATGGTTTGTTTGTTAGAGTCATTAAAAAAATTATACCATTTATTTACATTTACTAGTTTACCTTCCTATGTAATCTTATTTAGTACATCATCCAGTGTAGGGGTAACTGGTGTCTATTTCTTCTTTGGTGTAAGCTTCTTTTGCAGTTGCCTAACTAACTGTTGCTTTTTCATTAGTGTCCTTGTCTTCTTAGGAGGAGGAAAAGGTATTGATGGGGTTTTCCTTTTCCTTTCCACTCTCTTAAACTCAATAGCCTTGCCACTATCAGTATCAAAAGATGTTACAACCAGTGACACATGTGCTTCTGATTGCAATCCTTTAAGCTCACTAGCTGATATACCACTGATGTTCATGACATTTTCCTTAATTTCACTAACCTTCTTATAGGCATCTCTGATAAACTTGTCTCTTTTCTTACTTTCTTTCTACATAGATACATTACTTGCAATAGTTTCTGCATTACCAAATATTCCTTCAGATGGCTCCCTAGGTGCATCAAGTAGGGATTTACATATGTTTCCAAAACAGGTAGGTCTACCTCATAACCCATCTCAGTAACCCAAATAGTTATAGGGCTTACTTCTTCCATCCAAGTCTCATCTTGCTTAATGACAAAACATATTTGCTTGTCATATTTATCAACTATTCTCTACAGTAATGTCTCTCTTCCTCTCATCTTAGTTTGAAATGTTTTGAAGTAATATGCAATGTTCTTATCACAGTCAATGCCCATACCGGTGAAAGCTTCCTATATCTATTTTCCTACTGGGATGTCATAACCAAAATCCTTGTGACCTATGTCGGGTATCTCTTTGGTAAAGTATAGCATTAAGCATACTAGTAGGTTCCCAAAATGGAAAGTACCTTTCTTATCTCCCTTAATCTTCTTCAAATTGTCAATTATTTCATCCTTAAGCCATTCACAAACATCTATCTTAGCATTATTCTTCACCATCTCATCTACACTGTGAATACAAAGGCTAGAAATTGAATTCAATATATTGGCATGTATTACTTTATATTCAAGTATCCTACTAATATATCTCACATTTGTATCCTTGACATCATTGACTCTAAGTGACCTGCTATCAGATGTGGCTCTGATTAACTCCATAACTCCCTTGTTAGGTATTTTCTTGGTTTTATCAGGCCTACTAGCGGTTGAAGGTAAACCAGTGACTGCCTTAATTGCTTCCTTGGTTATCTTGCAAACAGATTCTAACCATATGAACTCTCCATGCACTCTGCTAAATAAAAGTCGTACAACTTCCTTTAGAAATTTGATAATGTTCAGAATTTCTAAAAAACTTAAGTCTTCCACAATATTATGTTTAGGTTTAATTATACCTTATTCATCGGTAATAACGTCATTAAATATTTTCTTCAAATCCTTAGTCCCTAGGTTTTGTATGTTGTAATGTATGTAGATTCTAGGGTCTTCTGCAAATGCTACACCCTTCAAAATTTAAAAAAAAGTTCCGACAGAATCATCCTAATTTTCAATTTTGGGGATAATCTTTTAAACACAGGTCTAGGGAGTTTGATGTTTTCAACAATGATAGGTTTTGCAATAAATTCAGGAATAGAAGATGAGGTTGCCATTTTGATGAATTCCTCTTAACTGAAGTTTTTTGAATGCTTGAAAAATACTTTGCAGCTTTACCTTAGGATGCCCTTTCTCAGTTTCACGCTCTCTGATTGTTTGAATTCTTGGTGAGTCTAAATGAGGGTTTTTTGGTGCTTTATAGCCAAAAAGGTTCTTTAAAACTGCATTAAATGCTTGTTGGTTAAGTGAAAAATTAACACATATGTTGATAAAGAAGAAATGTATCTTCTCACCATCAACCAAGGGTAGAATGCATGATTTTGAATTTGTTGAAATACCCCCTAAGGATTATTTCTCAATTGGATGAAGAATTTCCTATTGGTGGAGGGTTACTCTATTCTACTGGTGCAGAGATAGATTCATCAACTTTTTGATCACTCTTCTTAATCCATTGTTTCGAGAATTCTTTCTTTACTTCATCTACCTTTTCTTTGCCCTTCAAACTAGATCCTTTATTGTTGGCCAGTATAGTCTTACTTCTAGAAAATTTTGCAATATGTCCAATCTTGTTACATGCATAACAAGTTACATTATTCCTCTGAATAGCCTTTTCATATCCTTCACCGGTTTGTGATCTACATTGATTAGATAAATGCCCAAATCTACCACAAACATAGCATTTCACATTCATTCTGCAATTTTCTAAATTATGACCAACTTTTTTGCATTTGGAACATTGACCAGTTGGTGAGTTTGTATTCTGGTTATTTCTAAATCTACATTTATTTTCTCTATGACCATATTTGTTGCAATTGAAAAATTTCCCATTAAATTTATAAGCATTAGGTTGTCTTACTAGTTTTTTTTTATCTTGATTATTTGTAGTACTAGAACTTTCTCCATGTTCAAATCCAAGTCCATTTGTATTTCCATCAGGTTTTTGTCTTTTTTTCATGTCATCAAGCCTTTCTGAACTTTTCTTGAATTTGTCTTTGTGTTCATTTGCAGTGACCAGCTCATTTTCTAGAATTCCAACTTGTCTTGTAAGCTCCTCCTTATCACATTGCATGTGAATTATATTTGTCTTTAGCATATCATTTTCATGACCAAGTCTCAGATTTTCATTTCCTACATCATTAAGTCTCCTATTCAAGTCTTCTTCAATTTTCTTCCTATCTTCAATATCCTTACATAACCTCATAGTCATATCTTGCATTTCATTCTTCATATTAGTGTTCTCTTATCTCAACTTATTTGCAATGTCTCTAAGAGTTTCCTTTTCATCATCATCATTTTGCATCTTCTCATGAAGTTCCTTTCTCTTATTTTGTGTTATAACCAGGTTCTCCTGAAGTCCTTTAATGAATTCCTTATTGGTCCTTAGATCATCTTCAAGTATGATATTCTTCAATTTTTCTACATCCAAATCTTCAAGAGCTCCTTCCAATTGTTTTCTTAAGTTCTCCATCTGTACCAGTTTCAGAATCTTCCTCAAGCTATTAGGATTTTCAAAATAGAGGACCAGGCTCTGATACCAATTGTTAGATTCAATGATAGTCTCAAAGACACTGAGAGGGGGGGTGAATTAGTGTCTAACTGGTTGAATGAATATTTAAACTTATTTATAACTTTTCAACCCAAAATAGTGTACTCGTAAATAAGAATAAATACGGTAAACACAAATAACAGAGACATCATAGAAACACACCATAACATAAGATATTTTAACGAGGAAACCCGATGTGGGAAAATCCTCGGTGGGATTTGTGACCCACAATATTTACTTACTAGCTAATTAATAAATACTACTTACAATAAAGGGGCCTGCACATGCAGGGAGGCCAATAGCCTAGAGCTTACTGCTCAATGAAGAGTCTCATTGACTACAAAATGGATAATTAAATCCAATACAATGTATTTCTCAAAACAACATCTCTAATGCCAGGTTCAGTACTAGTTTAAGCTCAGATAGATACCTTAACCAAAAACCTTCATTGCCACTAAACAACTATCTTCTACCATACATTCATATTCTTCATTAAAAAATGATCTATAAGATCTCATACATATATGAGTCTTTTACTATATACCAAGTCGACTTACAAAAGATAATTATATTACAATAAACAAAAGTTCATCCCATGTCGGCCTAAGTGTCAGTATGCTTTGTAGCTGATGTAAGTGCCTACCAGTGTGGGTGTCTTCTAGTGTATGATATTTGTTAGTGCATGTAGAAACCTATTGTCAGTTGGTTGTCATCAATGACAACATCAACTATTCTCATAAGAGTGTAGAATACCAACATCCACATGCAATCAAACTTTCCTCTTAGACTCTCTTCTTTAGCAATCTTAACATGTTCATCACCTCTATGAATCTCTTCAAGTTTTTTCCATACCTCATATGCATTTTCAAGACCATGAACATCTACATATTCTGCATTAGACAAAGAACTGATAGTAGCCTCTAGTGCTTGATGATTTTCTTATTTTTTATTTCTTTTGATCATCAGTCAACATCCTAGTAGGTGCAACATACTTAGTATTGACATGTTCCCAATACTGACTTCACAAACTCTTGATATAAATTTTCATTCTCTCACTCCATATCGTGTAGTTCTCTCTATTAAAATTTGGACCTCCCTTCTTCATCATGATCTTGAGATCTTTACCTCAAGTTGTTAGGCTTAGCCCTTAGAGGGCCTGAAATGCTCTGATACCAATTGATGGTATAATGAAAGAATAAGTATCTGGTAAACTACTGAGAAAGGGGGGGGGGTGAATCAGTATATAGAAAATTGATACAAACTTTACCAATCTCAAAAATGAATCTCTCAAAGTAAACTTAGAACTAACAATGTAATACCATTGTCAAGATAAAAAGTCATGAGATAAACCAATAGACTATTACAAAAAATTAACAGTAAAAAACTCCTTCATTTCTCAATACTTCCGGTTATCATGACTTATCAGAATAGTTAAGTAGTTAAGTAAATCAACCATTATAACATAACCAAAAAAACATTCACCACTTGACACAAATATTTTTGACCTTGAAACCAAAATAGGTAAAAACCACGGTGAGATGAGACTCTCAAGATAACTATCTGAACTCTTTAGAAGTTCGCCCTGTTAGGAGACTAGCATGTTAAAGCTTTACAAAAAGTCCTGTTAAGAATTGATCCTATTAGGAATCACCTAGTTAAGGGGTTGACTACAAATGCCTTGTTAGAAGAAATACCCTTTAAAGAGTAACCTTGATAGAGGATTTGATAATCCAATCTAATGGACCACCTTGTTAGAGGATTTGAATAAAAGCAATATTGTTAGACCTTACCTGGTTAGGGGTTTTCAATTCTGTTGTAATTGCTAGAAAACAATAGGAGTTTGTTGATCTGTCTGAATAGCACTACACTTGCTTGATCTGATCCATTTCATGCTCCTATCTACATTTACTCAAACTGTAGATACATCATCTAGCTTGACAAATACACACTCAACTAAACTGTGTCTATCCCTTTGCCAACTCATTAAACTAAACAACTTCATCGACCTTAAATACAAATCAATCAGGTCGGTAACAGAACAAAAACCTAATTCTCATAGATATTACAAACAAATCTATTCAATTACGACCATTGGATTACATAGCAATCTCTAAACATCAATCAAGAAAACCTTGATCACTCCTTGATCACCAGTTCATCAAACTTAGTAACTCATCATGTGCTTTGCATTAGATGCAATACATTTGCTCATTCCCTAGACAAAAATCATTACAACAACTCACCAAAATCTCTTGGAAATTTATTCATAGAATAATAATATGTGTCATAATCATTACTGTTCATCATCAGATTATAAACCAATATAACCAATTCACCAAACTTAATTGGTTAGGGTTTATCAAAAACAACAGGTAGGGTTTACCAGTTACAACAATAAATTAGGTTTACACCAGTTACCGGTTCACTCCACAAATTCTTCCTACCGGTTACAGTAACAATATTACAACAATCTTATTTATGGAAAGATACTAGAACAATGAGCGGGAGCAGGAGCATGGGAGCAAGGGTTTCAGTTGTTGTGGAGGAAGGGGAGGATTCCAATGATGATGAGGATGATGGCTTGGGAGCCTTGGCTATGGGAATTGATGTTTGGCTTGACCTAGATGATTCGCGATGCCCTCTCCTTTCCCTCTTTCTGGTGCATTAGATTCTGGGGTCTCTCACTGAGGAGGTTGTTTGGGCTGCTGCAACTATGGGCTTAGGGGATCAGAGCCAATGGATTTTTGGTAGCTCTCTCCTCCTCTCCTGTCTGCTAGGTTGGTCTTGTAAGGCCTTTTTGCTCTGATTTTCCTTATGTCCCTTCTTTGCACCCTTTCCCCTATTGGGTCGAAGGATTTTGTGATTGCAATGCTTCTTATTTCATTTCCCTCATCTCAAGTTGGGATTTGTGGAGCTCTTCTTATTCCCTTTGGGTGGAAATGCATTGGTTTTGGACCATTTCTTGGCACCCTTCTTCTCTCTATGTGCCTGTTAAGAAGGGTTTATATCCTATAGAGATGGAGATATCTTTCAGGGATGGAGTTGGGTGCTACTATTCTGAGGCGGCTATGCTCGGCAGAGGTTGTTCTGGTATTGTACTGCAGTTGGTGTGGTCTCTCCTTTTGAAGAAACTTTGTTCTCTCCCTATTGAGGTGGGGGTTGTTTCTGTGTTGTTGGAGTTTGGTAACACTTCAGGTGGTCTCGTTTCTTCTATGTGGGCCCTCGGTGCTTCCACTAATGGTTTCCTTTTGAGGGCTTTTTCTCTTACTACTCAGTCCCAAGGATCTCTTCTTGAGGTGTTGTTCCTTCCTATGGAGGTGGAGTGGATGCTTGGTGTTTGGGTGGTTAAGGAGTTTTTGGGTGCTTCCTCTCATGGTTTAGAGGACCTTTCTCTTGAGGCTGGTGATTTGTTGGTTGTTGGATCTTTTCTCTCATGTCATTTTCTATATTCTCCTATTGAGGTGGAGAGTGCAGCGGAGCTTGGTTGGATGGATGCTTTCCTAATAGGGCCTTTGTTTCAGCTCAAGGTGGTTGAGGGTACCACTGCAAAACCCTTTGAAATGGTTCTAGGAGTCATTTCAAAAGCTAGTTTTAAGGTTAGGGAATCCTTTCAAAATCCCTTTTCCTTGTCTTTTCTTATCTGGCTGGTTGCTGATAGTTTTCAAGGGCCTAGTCCAGATTGTGGTTGTTTTTGGTTATGGGCTAGTCATGATTTTTGATGTCTGAAGTCTCTGTCTCAGGTCAAGGGAGCCAGAAAAATCCCTGTTGTTTGGCTGAGGGTGTATGCTAACCCTCATCATAGTCTGAATCTTTAGCCTAGTTGGTGTAGCCAACCTGATCTATTTTGATTATATCTTAATTGTTTGGCTAGTTCTTTTTGCAGGTGTTTGCTGGCTTTTGTTGGCTCAACTTTGTTTGGGCTGCTGGTTTTCTTGGTTTATTTTCTTTGGCAGCATTGTTCTTTGGGTTCCAGATCTTGGTAAAATCTAAGGGTTTTGGGTCCCTCCAAAACCTGTTGTAAGGGGTTTCGGGTCCCCTCAAAACCTGTTTTTCCACAATCAAAAACAATATTACAACAATATCAACAATATCATTACCGGTTTAATTGACATCAATGACAACATAACATACCATTAATGCAATCTTCATGCAAATGCCAACCGAAATATTAAACTTAGGGGGAGCAGGCTCAGGATGAAACTAGCAGATGGAAACCATGATCATTTTTCACATGAGTGTTGCCATCAATGTCAAAGGGGGAGATTGTTGGAAATTGATACTCAATTGGTTGGTTTCTATATGTTGTCATTAATGGTAACATGGAAACATGTTCCGACTTCATATTTTAGTTTAGTTGTGTACCAGTAAACACTTCACTAACACCAACACCGACAAGTTGGAAGGATTTCTTTGGTTACCGACATTGTAGGACAACATGGTTCACATTCAGGTTATCGATATTGGAGGCTGACATCATTTGGGAGATCCGACATCAACAACTATTTTTGATATTCATGTGTTTATGTTATTGATCCAACATGTATATTCATATTGTATTTATCTTTGTAAGACAACATAAGGGATGCTGGATTATAAAGGGTATATATGTCAGTTGATTAGATCATTTTGTAATATGTTATATGTAGGATGTAAGGTTATGGAATGTAATGCAAAATATATGAGAGAGATCATGTATGTGAGTATTGTAAAGCGAAAAATCGCGATCGAACCCTAGTTGCTCTCCCCTCTTCCAACTCCAAGGAGAGAGAAGGGAGATTCACTCTAGGGTTGATGGTTTTCACTTAGGAGGGACTTTACATTCAAAAGAGGGGTTGAAACCCACAAGATCCAATCCCACACAATGCAAGATTGGATGCTAAATGTGTTTCAAGGGTTAAGACAGCAAGGCTACCCTCTTTTGTAAAGAATGTAGATGGAAGGATTAAACTAGGAATGCATAGAAAGTGACAAAGATTCGCTTATAAATTGAGATAGGGATATAGGATGAAGTTGCGGACCTAGAATTAGCAGTAAAATGTCAATACGGCGCTGTCTTGCAAATTTGAGCAAAAGTTGTCGGGACGATGGCGCCCGGCGTGCACACGGTCCTCCGAAAAATCCGCGAAACGAAGGGGGATCTGTTCATCTCTGCACAAGGATTCCAGATCTTCAATTTCAGCCGTGTACCTGCAACCTACACACAGAAAAGCGAAGATGATTGGGGGGTTAGGGATTAGGGGTTTGCCTTTAGGTCAAACCCCGGTTTTGGAATTAACCAAGAAATGAGAAATGTTGTAAATGTAATGTAAAACAAGTACTAATACCTTGTTGTAAGGATGTTTGTATCCTTATGTGTGAAGGTATAGATGTTGTTGTTTGTTGTATATTGTATGTTGTAGCATGTAATGTGTTGTAAGTGATCTCCTCTTCAATGGTTGAATCCTTGTCTTGAATGCAACACTTAGCCTTGAATGGAGACTTGGAATGAATGCTTGAATGCTTGAATGCTTGAGTATAGTTTCCACGCTTTTTCCATCATATCGAATGAAAGAGGAAAATGTAGTTTATATACTTGTCAATTAGGGTTAATAGACTGATTTTCCTGACCTTAGGCCGACCAGGAAAGTTAATTTTCCAATTTGCAAACATAAAGACCCGAAGTCCAAAAGAGACCGGGCCCAAAATAGGACCCAGGGACCAAGGCGCTGGGCACCATGGTCCTGGGGGACCAGGGCGCTGGGCGCCCTGGTCCTGAAGGACCAGGACGCTGGGCACTCTGGTCCCACCTCTCGGGACAGCAGGGTGCAAAGGAGGTTCAGGCCAGGGTGCAAGAAAATGCAGTTTTTGGTGTCATAATCAGGTTTCGGGGTCTCCATTCAGGTTGCGTGTTGCGTCGCCATCGTGAAGACCGAAATGCAGTTGAAATTGCAAGTGTCGCAATTTTAGGACGCTACATTTAGCCCCCACTTTAGCGGGAGTATAAGCGTACGCTCATACTTCCAGTAAAGTACAAGGAAACAACATTGAAAAACTTTCACCACGTCAAGGAGGCAAGATACACCAAGCCCCCAGTGGACTAAGGATCTTACGACTTCGATTGACAAAGTAAAAGGGAAGATCACGAGGGAGAGCCATGACTATCAGTAGTAAGGTT
The DNA here is from genome assembly GCF_030272615.1 of Cryptomeria japonica. NCBI lineage: Eukaryota > Viridiplantae > Streptophyta > Pinopsida > Cupressales > Cupressaceae > Cryptomeria > Cryptomeria japonica. The sequence continues at coordinate 193,617,429 of NC_081412.1, read as the reverse complement.
CCCTCACTATGAGTCATGCAAGAAAGATATCAAAAATTTTCAAGGCAAGGTTAAATTTGCCAAGAAATTTTCAAGTATCTTGAAAAGATATGAACGGGATGTATGCCCCCCTACGTTAAAGCGATCGCACACACCTCACCGGGGGTGATTGCCTTAAGGTAGTGATACATATAAGAAATGAGAAAGGAGCACATTATCACAAGGATTTAGCCCCCAAGTGTAAGGTAAGCCCAAGGATAATAGACACAAAACACAAAGCGCAAGGTGACTTTACTTTCCTCGGGGTCAGTATGCTATATGATAATTCATGTATATCATATGTATGTATGCATAATTGTTCTTCATTCCCCAATCAAAGAAGGTCACCTAGAAGAAGGGAACACATGTGTCTTTTGAGTCAACATGAGAGAGATCGAGAGAAATATCAATGCTTTGCATCGTCCTCAAGTAGACAACACTAAGGACAACAAATAGAAGAATGAGAGTAACATATAGAAGAAGTAACAAAAGAGAGGAGGACAGAATCTGCTATGCTAATGAAACTAGTCTAGCACGTCATCTACCCCCCCGATCTTGCTGATCAATGTTTCGGGAAGGTAGGGAACACGCTAGAGGAGGAACATCCAACACAGCAGATGGAGCTATCACAAGATCCAAACAAGGGCTATGTTCATGTTCCAAGCCACGTTGTTCTTGTCTAGGAGCTAGGATAAGTGCTTTAGAAAATTCATTAGATAAATGGTTATCAACATCAACAAGTTCATATTCACTATCAGAATGAACAGGAGTAACATTTGTATCATGAATAACATTTTCATCTATATCATCATCAAGATTTATGAAAATAGGATCTTTAACTCGCACAGGATCAAGATCATCATGCATCTTATGTTTAGGAGATTTCGGCTCAATCGTCGGCTGAGGAGAAAATGGAATAATGCTTGTTGAAGGTGTTTTTGGGGATTGCAAAGTTCGAGCTCTAAGACGACGCTTTCGCCGGCGTTCACGTGCAGAACGATTTCATCTAGTCTTAGTAGGAAGTTGAGAAGATTGAGGAGGAGGAATGTTCTCATCCTTATCACTTGGGTGTTTAGGTTGTGGTCTCTTAGGTTGGATAATAGGAGAAGAAGAAGGTCTCTTCTCTCTATAAAAGGAAGGAGGAGGAACTGCTCCATATAAAGGAGGAATATTTGGTTTTGGAAGGAGACCAAGTCCATCATGACGAGGAGGGATAGGTCTACTTTTAGGAAGTTTATTAATCATAGGCATAGTCACATCCATAGGGATGGGTTGGGAATCTTCTTGAGGAAAGACATTAGTTTTATCTTTCAAAGGAAGAACTTCCTTCTCAAGAATGATAGGAATGTCAAGTTTGGGTGTTCTAGGTTCCCTTAGAGATAGGATCATATCTGTTTTCCACTTTTGATAAGATTTAAAAAGATGATCACTTCGCGGAGGAAGAGATTGGAATTGTTTAGGCCAAAAGTAATCAATAGGAATGCTAGGAATTCTTTCAGCTGGTTTAAAGAGACTATGATTGACAGTAACAACTTCACCATTATGGGGAAATTTCAAACACTTGTGAATAGGAGAAGCAATAGATTTCATGGAAGATAGCCAAGGATAGCCAAGCTTCACACGAAATTGTTTAGATGATGGAATAATAGCAAAGTTCATATCAAGGGATTTGTTATGGACCTCAATAGGTAATGTAATAGAACCAATTGCAGGAGAAGAAAATGCATCAAATAGTTTCACAACCACATCTGTTTTGTCATAGATAACTTGATTCAATTGCAAAGTAAAAAGAAATTCTTCAGTAATGACATTAACCATACAAGAAGGATCAATAAGCACTCCACGACAAGGTGTGTTCTTGACTTTTGCAACTATGTATAAAGGACCATCAGGTGCCCTAATGGTTTCACTGGAATCAAATGTGATGGAAGGTTCTTTAGGGATTTTCTGCTGCTCTACAAAGTTAATCACATTCGGAGTCATAGACACAAGATCATCGGGTGAGACAGAGGAATCAGTAGTATCAATCGCATTAGAGGTATGAGAAGGCAATGGATCAGTAAAAATCTAAAGATTTTGGTTAGGAGGAGCTACAGATGTGTTGCCTTTATCATTCACTCCAGAAACAGAGATAGTATTATTATCAATCAAATCTTGAATTTTCCCCTTTAAAGCAAAACATTTTTCAGTATCATGCCCAGGTTGACGATGAAATTGACAAAAAGATTTGTTATCAAAATAAGGTGAAGTAATCTTTGCAGGATCAATTTGCCTTATAGGAGGAAGAGTAAGCACATTTTGTTGCAATAACTTATTCATAATACTATGCAATGATTCATTCAAAGGAGTAAACTTTCTTTCTCTCTTGAAAAACTTAGAAATAGGAGACACACCTGATGCTGCATTCACATTGTTGTTGATGATGTTTTCATTGAATTTAATGGACTCTCTGTTTGGTTTAAACTTCCCAAATGGCTGTTGACTACTATCACCCTTATCACTCGGAGTCATAGGATGTGATTGTTCCATTTGACTCACAGTCAGTTGATAATTGTGAAGAGTTGCGCACAACTGTTGGAAAGAAGTAAACTCAGAAAACAAGAGTTTTTCTCTAATGTCTTTTTGTAAATTAGAAATAAAGATTCTTTGAATATCATTGTCAGGCACTGGAAAAGAAATTTGAGCATACAAATGCTTATATCTACCAATGAAATCAGTCACTTTTTCTTTAACACCCTGTTTGCAATGCATTAAATCAATCAAAGTAACTTTAGGACTTATATTGTTTTGAAATTGTTGAATGAAAACATTTGCAAGTTGTTCGAAAGAAGTAATAGAATAGGAAGGCAACGAGCAATACCATTGTAGGGCTTTGTCTCTTAATGTTCTAGTAAACAATTTTGCAAGCAACCTTTGGTCATAAGCAAAATCAGTACATATTATTTGAAATGTCTTAACATGTGTTAGAGGATCACCCTTACCATTATAAAGCTCCAAATGTGGGATTTCAACATGTTTAGGGGGGATAGCTCGAACAATGTCAAGAGAAAGTGGGCTCGCAACGTCAAATGTGGGCACACTAAACTTAGATTGATTCATAGAGGCAATTTGTTGTTGTAAAGAAGAGACAGTTTGTGCAAGATTGTTAATGGACGCTTCAGTCGAAGAGTTCATATTAGACGTGTTAGATTGTGATGGAGGTGTTATGTTATTGAAAGAAGGTAGAGAGTAAGGTGGTGGGACACTATGATAGTTAGTCATAGGAGATGATTGGACAAGAGGAACACTACAAGGAGGAATGGAATGGTTAAATGAATTGCCCCCTTGTGTCATGTTCATTTGTGGAGATGTAATAGGAACACTTACTGAAGGAATGAATGAAGAAGTTGGATTGAATGAAGGAAGAGGGTTGATTGAAGAAGAGGGATTGCCCCCATGACTAGTGATCATAGGAGGAATGTTTTGTATTGAAGTAGTCATTATGTTTGATGTAAAAGTAGGTATACTAGCAATAGGAGTCATCAAAGGAATAGAATGATTGTCTTGAGTAGGAGGTTGTGTATAACCTAAAGTTTCGGCACAACTATTCATAGGCATGACATTTGAATCCACAATGTGTGCAATACCACGCAAAATATCAATTCCATTCTTATCACTTTGAAGCATACATTTTAGACCCTCAATTAAAGGAAGAGCTTGACTATCAGGGTATTCTTGAGACATCCACTGTCGAAAATCGTCAAATTGGTTATCCTATTTTGAAAGTTGTTCTACAGAAACCTCATGGAGAGCTTCTTCATCATTAAGAGGATTAGAGGAATTACCCATGTCCTCGTTAAAAAGACCATTCAAATTAGGTTCCATCTCCTCAGTAATTAAACCTTGGAAGGACTTAATTCTAAGGCTTCGTCTAACGGGAATAGTGTAAGTAGGACTTATTGTTGTAAAACTCATGCACTAAAGAGAGAGAGAAGATTTTGAATTTTAGAGGTAGCAAATTTCAGTAAAACCAGCGAATCTTCTAGATTTAAGCTGTTAAATACAATCAGGACAATCTCCCGAAATTTCGGAAAAAATGTCCGGGACCATGGCGCTCGGAGTGCACACGGTCCTCGCAACTTTTTTCGAAATTTGCAGGGATGAAAGTTATGATGATTTTACAGCTAACCTGAAAAAATTGAGTGATTTTACGATCTGTAGATAGGCCAAATTAAAGTTGCAATCTCAAAATTGAACCCTACCAAGATTGTCAAAAAATGCAAAATTTGAATTTTGAAAAAGAGAGGGAAACTGAAATTTTGAATTTTATGATTTTAGAGGGAATACCAAAAGCAATGCAAGTTTTGAAATTTGAAATTTGACTCAATTTCACGCAAAATTCAATTTTGAAAGCGGAAATCAAAGTTGTTGTAATGAAGCACTTAATTTCAAAAGTCACAAATTGCAAGAATTTGAATAAAGCATTGAAATTTCGAATGAATGTTAACACACTTTTCAGATTTAGGACTGTAAGAAACACAATTTTGACACAAATTTTAATTTCAACAATTTTTGAATGATTAGAAGCCTCAATCCAAGCAATCGCTAGACCAACTTTGACTGTAATTTTGAAGGTGTTAAAATTGATAAAATCAGCCAAAATTCTGGATTTTAGCAGAAAAATAAAGTAAGATCTAGCTCCCTAAATTTCAGAAAAAATGTCGGGGACGATGGCGCTCGAAGTGCACACGGTCCTCGCAACTTTTTTCCAAATTTTCAGGGATGAAAGATATTGTGATTTTATTGCGGAATCCAAAGTTACAGCTGATTTGGAGATGTTTTGATCAGTGAAATTGTCGGACAAAGGTTGAATCAAGAGGGTTTCAAAAATTAGGGTTTTGACACTTAACCACTTAATTTTCAAAATTAAAGCACAAATATGAATTGATAATTTGTAATAGAAGGGCAGATCTGAAACAAGCATTAACAATTAAACATTTCACAAGTTTAATTACTTAAAAAGAAAATTTAGGGTTTTTATGCAATTAACCTCTAAAATTTTGCAAAAGATCAAACATGGAAATGTAATCAAGGAATCCAATTTTCAGATCTAACTATGAATAATCAGAAAGGATGTTCACGTCGGGTTCACCAAAATGTAAAGCGGAAAATCGCGATCGAACCCTAGTTGCTCTCCCCTCTTCCAACTCCAAGGAGAGAGAAGGGAGATTCACTCTAGGGTTGATGGTTTTCACTTAGGAGGGACTTTACATTCAAAAGAGGGGTTGAAACCCACAAGATCCAATCCCACACAATGCAAGATTGGATGCTAAATGTGTTTCAAGGGTTAAGACAGCAAGGCTACCCTCTTTTGTAAAGAATGTAGATGGAAGGATTAAGCTAGGAATGCATAGAAAGTGACAAAGATTCGCTTATAAACTGAGATAGGGATATAGGATGAAGCTGCGGACCTGGAATTAGCAGTAAAATGTCGATACGGCGCTGTCCTACAAATTTGAGCAAAAGTTGTCGGGACGATGGCGCCCGGCATGCACACGGTCCTCCGAAAAATCCGCGAAACGAAGGGGGATCTGTTCGTCTCTGCACAAGGATTCCAGATCTTCAATTTCAGCCGCGTACCTGCAACCTACACACAGAAAAGCGAAGACGATTGGGGGGTTAGGGATTAGGGGTTTTCCTTTAGGTCAAACCCCGGTTTTGGAATTAACCAAGAAATGAGAAATGCTGTAAATGTAATGTAAAACAAGTACTAATACCTTGTTGTAAGGATGTTTGTATCCTTATGTGCGAAGGTATAGATGTTGTTGTTTATTGTATATTGTATGTTGTAGCATGTAATGTGTTGTAAGTGATCTCCTCTTCAATGGTTGAATCCTTGTCTTGAATGCAACACTTAGCCTTGAATGGGGACTTGGAATGAATGCTTGAATTCTTGAATGCTTGAGTATAGTTTCCACGCTTTTTCCATCATATCGAATGAAAGAGGAAAATGTAGTTTATATACTTGTCAATTAGGGTTAATAGACTGATTTTCCCGACCTTAGGCCGACCAGGAAAGTTAATTTTCCAATTTGCAAACATAAAGACCCGAAGTCCAAAAGAGACCGGGCCCAAAATAGGACCCAGGGACCAGGGCGCTGGGCTCCCTGGTCCTGAAGGACCAGGGCGCTGGGCGCTCTGGTCCCACCTCCCGGGACAGCAGGGTGCAAAGGAGGTTCAGGCCAGGGTGCAAGAAAATGCAGTTTTTGGTGTCATAATCAGGTTTCGGGGTCTCCATTCAGGTTGCGTGTTGCGTCGCCATTGTGAAGACCAAAATGCAGTCGAAATTGCAAGTGTCACAATTTTAGGACGCTACAAGTATATTTATGTAAAGGGGTTTTTTGGTATGGGTTTAGGGTTTCAGACCGAAACAGACAAAGTTTAACTGGAACTATATTCAGGCATAGAAGATACTATCATTGAAGTTCAATCATTCCTCTAGATTGTAGTCTAGATTTGTATGTAGTCAGTGAGGCTCCTTTTGTGATTGAGCAGTGTGCTCTAGGTTGTAAGCCTTCCTGCAAGTGCATGCCCCTATATTTTGTAATATCTCCTCATATGGCCAGTGGATTGATATTATGGGTCACAAATCCCACCATGGTTTTTCCTCTTTGAGGTTTTCCATATGTAATTATGTGTGTTATGATATTATTTTGTATGATTGCCTTGTTGGTTTCTTTACTTCTTTCAATTCTATATGTACTAGTATACCGGTTGGTGAATGCAAATTTTAATAAGGTTAAAATTGGTCATTTCGGTAGAACACCGATTCACCCCACTCTTAGTATTCTTGGATTCGAACAGATACCTTAGGAGGGAACCATTGAAATTCTTTCTGAATAGGGTGTCTTTGAGGATGGTGTAATGAGCATAGTGGTAGGTGAAGATTTGTTGTTGGGTTTTGATGAGGTGGGGGGATGATGTTGTCTCTTAGGTAGGTGAAGGTCTCTTGATACCAAGGGGATTCGGGACCAATGAGTACACACACCATTTAAGACTCAGGTAGATCGTATGCCAGTATGAAGAGTTGCTCAACCAAAAACCCACATTTCTAAATATGTGTTGACATCTAAAGGAGAGAACCAATAGTAGCCATTGCATCTAGAGCCCTATTGTTTGTGCATGGAATCTGAACAAACTTGATTGATGTAAAGTGTTGCTTTATATTTTCTACCATACTACGATAAGGAAGAACCTTGTTATCTTTTGTTTGATACTCATTGTTGACTTGTTTAATGACACGTTGGGAATCACTATAGACATGTAATTCCAATATCTTCCATTGGATGACCAAATAGAGTCCAATGATCAGTGCCTCGTATTCTAAAATATTATTGGTGCATGCAAAGGCTATCTTGTATGATTTAGGGATGCAATATCCTTGAGGTGTGACCAACAATATTCTTGCCCCCAATCCATTCAACATGCAAGAACCATCAAAATATAACTACCATGTGGAAGACGTAGTGACAGTCATTATGAATTCATCTAGGAATTTTGTGAGGATAGGGTGATCACCTTGAAGTGGAGCATCTGTTGATTGATCTACTATCACTTTTCCTTTGATTTATTTTCCATCTAAATACTCAATGTTGAACTCACTTAGTAACATGACCTATTTAGAAGCTCTCCCTATGAGAGAAGCCTTTGATAAGAGATACTTGAGGGGATCAATCTCAGCAATCAATTTTGTTTTATTGTTAAGAATGTAGTGTTGGATTTTCTGTGTACTGAAAACAAGTGCTAAGCATTCCCTTTTAATAGGGGTATAATTGATCTCCCACCCTACAAATGTGCAAATGATATAGTATATGGCATGCTCTTTTCCTTGATCATCTATCTGTGCGAATAATGTCCCCAGTGCCACTATAGTTGTTGATATGTACAAAAGGAGTGGTTTGTGAGGCCCTACCCTGACCTAACCTATCTCTTCAGTTATTTTCATGTTAGAACTATTTTGGATGCTAGTTTTGACACACTATGGATAGAGAACTTTACATGGTCCCATGATTTTGGTAACATTGATATATATGGATGCTCATTTCTATGCCTTGTGGATTATAGAATATTATATGATTATAGATTAGTGTAATATTGTGATGATGCAGGTTATTATCTAAATTTTAGGATTTGTTATAATGTTGGAAAAATGTTTGCATATCTTGTAGATGGATCAAATTTTGAGGATTATAATAAATTGCTTTGATTTGTGATAAATCGTATTTTATAATGACGAGCCTTTGTAGAATGAATGTATTGTATTCTGATTATGTGTTATATATTATATGAGGTTATTTGGGAAGTACTAATGCTTTAATTGAGATGTGCAGGAAATTATCCATGTGACCATGGAAATATTATGGAGAATCAAGCCTAGGCCTATGTGCATTAGTAAAACTAGGGGTTGTCTATTTGGAGAGACAACACCCCGTATGTATTGTATTTTATTCATAAATGTAAAATGTTGCATGAGTGTAAATTGTAATTATTGAATTGTTTAAATTGTTTTAGGGACAATTGCCATATATGTAATTGTGATGTGGAATTATGTTGACGTGTCACTTGACACCTATGTAGTATGTTGTGTTGGCAAATTGTCTTGTCACCTTTTTGGAAAGTTTTTTTTGTTAATTGTTATATCTCCTAATTATCCTTGAAGGAACCAAGAAATCAAAGTTAGTGAACCACAAGGAAGGTCAACTTAGAGTTGACCCGTAGGTTAACTTCAGGTGGACTTTCTGAAGGTCAAATCAACTCCTAGAGTCAATTTTAGAGCATTTCTATTAGGCCTCATGGGGTACCTATGGGTGAAGGCCAAAATTGGCCATGTGTCTTTCCCTTAGCACTTGTTTAACCACCCAAAAAAGTGATTTTCCCAAGATGGACGAATTCCATCTATAGGAGTGCCCTCCTTGGTAGGAGAACCTTCTTGAAGGGAGTAATCCCTCTTCCCCATTCCATTTCCCTTCTCGAGACACCTAGGTTAGGGAGTGTGTAAGACCTAGGGAAGACCAATCCAATGGGGGATCCCTCACTCTATCCAAGAGGTTGGAAGGAGTGAGAGAGGCCTTCTTAGGCTAAGAATGGAAGCTTAGTGAGCTAATCACCCACTCTCCATCCTTGGAGATTTTTGGGAAAATTCTGAAGGAAGATCAGTTTTAGGATAGCAGATTTGGGGGCTAAGAAATGGCAGAAAAGAATTAGTGGATTGGGCAGCTCTTTATCAAGCTTTCCCTTAGATTTCCTTTGGCAGATCAAGGTTGGTGTTATCCTTTCCCCTCTTATGTAAATGTAGAAATGTTATAGAATTTTTGAATGCAAATTGCTGTAACTGTTTATTGTGTTGTATTTGTAAAATTTATGTGTTTATTGTTTATATCTGTTTAATGTAATGTTGTGTTTGGGGAGTGTTTCAAGACCATCCTTTCCTTGGGAGGAAAGATTGGTCTTGGGGGTGGAAGGAGCTTGACAGCCCTTAGGGTGAGAGGCTCTCATTTTGAGAGTGATCTCAAGGGTCTGTCCATGAGACCCTTGCTGCTTTCTTTTGTGTTATTTCTACTTGGGGGTCATAAGGGGTGCAAATATGGCATGGTTGCCTTTTGGGGGTCATAAGGGTGTAGGGATTAAGGATGAATTCTGGTTATGCATTCATGGGAGCCATGAGTTGGCTGTAAGTTTTATTTAGCAGATTTCTCCCTAGGGTACTTGGTCCACTTCCACCCTAATAAGGCATCACATTTTGTGATGGAGTCTCAGCTTGGGAAAGGGTGTCTCTGTTGTGTTATTTTCTTTCCCTTTTTCTTGTTGTATTGCTTGGTTGTAACCTCGTCTAGGTCTTGATTCTCCTAGCTCGAGGGTGGCTTCTGGTAAGCCTAGGCTGGGAGGTGAGCATCCCATGGTCACAGTCCTAAAATTTTACATGCAGATTGCTTGGGAAAAAGACTAGGAGTTGCAGATTTGCTTGGTTGCAGATTGTTATTCAGATACAGATTTTCTATTTAAATGCAGAAAAGCAAAAAGAAAATGTAATCTTTATGAATTGTAGCAAAATGAATATATGTGAAAAAGGAGTTTTAGGTTGATTTATTTTATTTTCTGTATAAAGATTAAGAGAGAGAAGACTGATTAGATAATTCACCCATTCTATATATGGGCTATTGTAACTTATTGTTCTGAAAGCAATGTACTTTTTATTTAAATTTTGATGTCTATTATGTTGTTGCAGTCTACATCTAAATTTGGTCTGTTAACTTGTTTATTTACTGCAATATTAATGAAAAGGAAAAAAAAAAATGCATTAGATTTCATTATTTACTTGCATAGCTTAAATTTCTATTATTTTATGACTGTTACAAAAAAACTAGTTCTTTTTACATTGCTGTAGAGAGCATGATGTATGATTGTTAAAAAGAAGAAAAATAAGACCTATTTTAAATGCTGATAGAAGACTAAGAACAAAATGTTTAATTGTTGAAATCTCAAAACAATATAAGGGTTTTCAGCCCTATTATTTTAACATTCAATTATATATATATATATATATATATATAAACTGCTATATGTGCATACCCCTGCAAATGACAAAAAGAGATATATTCTGAATTTGTGTACCCCTGTTACAAAATATATACACGTATTGCATGTTGTTGTGTAAAAAAAAAATATTGCAGAATAAACTTCTTAATCCTATATATATATATATATTTCTGCATCCGAAAACATACTCTATGGATGCCTGTAGAAAAAAAATAATAATACATAGACATATATGTTATGTCTAATCATAGCAATGTTATATGTAAATATAAATATATATATTCAAATATATATATATATATTACATATTCATATAAGATATTGCGCACCATATATATACATATATATATATATTTATATATATATATATATATATATATATATAAATATATATAAATATATATTTGATATTCAAAAAAAAACACATCATATAGTATTTTTCAACCACGAAATATATTAACATGTTTTTAAAAAAAAAAAAAATGAAATGGGGAAAACGCGGGCCACTGTGTGTAACACAGTGGACGGCCACGACCGAGCCACTGTGCTACACACAGTGGGCGGTGCCGAAGGGCACCGCACTGTGTGTAACACAGTGGAGCGGTCGCGGCCGCCACTGTGCATAGCACAGTGAGCGGCGCCCACCACTGTGTGTATACATAGTGGGCGGCGGCTATGTCGTCCGCCACTGTGTGTACACACAGTGGGCAGCACTACCGCCACTGTGTGTATGCACAGCGGTGGCCGGAAACCCCCTGCGTACTTCCTCCGCCTCTTCCCACTTCGAAACCCTCCGTCGTACCCTGTTTCGCCTCCATACCTGCAATCACACACTCCCCCCCCAATTCCAAAAAAAAAGGTAGTTTAATAAACCCTAACCCATTTCGGGTTAGGGCATAAAATAAAAAGAAAAATAAAACAAGGGGGATTATATAGAAATGCAACCCTAACCCAATTTCGGGTTAGGGTTAGCATTTTAGGGATTTTATATATATATATATGGGAGCATTAAAAAGTAGTTTTAATTAGGGATAGCATTTTAAAAATTAAGGATGTCTTTATGTTGGGGAATTTAAAATTTGAGATGGGAGATTTAAATGGGTGTTTAAAAAAAAATAAAAATAAAAATTTAATTTTAATTAATAAATAGGGTTATTTTTATGATGGAATTATTATATGTTTTTTTTTTATTCTTTAGAAAATTTAAATTTTAATATAGTTAATTCAAGGGATTTAAAAGGAAAGGATTAATATCGTTGGATAAACTATACGTTAAATCCATTAATATATTTAATTAATCAATGGACTTTCCCCTATATATTTGGATTTTAGGAAAATTTTAAAGGGGAAATTTGTATATTAATGAACCTTAAGCCCTTGAGTCCGATTTTGGCCAGATCGAAACTAAATCGTCAAAACTAAGGGTTTAGGGAAGATTTGAATTGGCTTTAGCTTATTGTCGGTTTTAGTGAGCAATAACATTATAGAAATTCGAACCCTCATCGGTTGGATTTAAATGATAGATTTACATGTGCATCAATTAATTATTAGCATTATCATTACATGTGTTGGGGATGATTTAATACATCAAGATAACCAATTAACCCTTGTTTTAATTGGCGACAACTTGATTTAGGTAATTGAGCTAGCTAACTAATCCGTGATACTAATTAATCTCCACCCATTAAGTCGCTCGATTGAGTTGGTTAATTAACCCAACCTTTGTAAGTAAATTTAATTATACCCTAGATAAGACAAACCTCCAATAAAGTTATTATATTGTAGGATATGTTGCGAGTTCATGACGTCAAAATTTTTTTTTGTTGTTCCATTTTTTGTGCCCAAAAGTTGGGCATGACATTTTGGTATCAGAGCAAGGTTTCCGACACTAGGAACCTTTCTCCATTACGTTTTGCTTTAATTATCTAAATTAATCAAATATTTCCCAAAAAAATAAAATAAAAAATAATAATAGTATAAATATGTGAAAATTAAATTATTTAATTTTTTATTTATTTTGTTTATTTACTTTCTCATTAGGATGCCTCCGACGACGCGACAAGCTCGCAAGCACGGAAGGGGTCCTAGGCGTACACATATGGCACGCAAGGATGTTGCTAGGGAGGAACCGGTTCCAAAAGGGAACCCGAAAGCACCTCCCGAACCACCGGTTGACCCTAACGGAGACATCTTGCTAGCCCTTCAGAACTTGATCGGGATCGTGCAGAATAGGCTTCCAGCAGTGGACCGTCATGCAGACAATCAGAACTCAGGGAGTCATAGGTCAGTAGAGAGGGAACGGAGTAGGAGTCCACCTCCTAATTCCATAGAGGGTGAGGCAAAGCATGAGCCGGAGTCCGTTCACCTGCCTGAACCACCTCTAGTAGCGGCACCTGTGTACTTTGAGAGAGCACGTCAGGAACCAGGAGACCTGATTAGAGAGGTTTTGCGCCTCCAGCCACCATCTTTTGGAGGGACTACTGATGGAGTAGAGGCTGAGGCATGGCTTTTGAGCCTAGATCGGTGCTTCGCATTGCGATCTTATGAAAGCAATCTGAAGGCATGAGTTGCAGTCCACCTTCTGAGATCGACAGCCTCCACATGGTGGAAGCAAGAGGAATTCAAGTGTGGACTCACTGCAGATACCATCACATGGGAAATCTTCACAGAGAGGTTCAGAGAGAGGTACTTGTCAGAGCACTTCAGGCAGTGTAGGATCGATGAGTTCCACGACCTCCAGCAGAAGGGTCTCTGAGTGACCCAGTACGAGAGTAAGTTTATTAAGCTCCTACCTTATGTAGATTACCTGAAAGATGAGAAGTTGCTCGTCAACCGATTTGTCAGAGGACTTAATGCCGGGATAGCAGGGCCAGTGAGGATGGCCGCTCCCGGAAGCCTTCGAGTTGCCATAGAGAAGGCCCTTATAGCCGAGGAGATTCAGATCAGGCCACAGGACACAAGGGATCGGTTCCAGAACCGAAACCCAGCTCCCCAGCCTTTCGGGTTTCAAAAACCCCATTGGAAAGGCAACCACATAAATGTTTCGGGGTCCTCTAAACCCCCTCCTCCACAACAGTCACAACAGAGTCAGAGACAGAGGCCACCTCAGGGACAGCAGGGCTCCAGGCCCAAGCAGTGGCAGTCACAGGGTCCCAGGCGTGACCAGAGAGCACAGGGTACATACACACCCCCAGCACGGGCTCAGCAGCCCTCCAGGGGTGGGTACAGTGGTTCTAGCCAGACAGGTGGGCATCCTTTTTCTAGGCCTCAGGGCGCACAGTTTCAGGCATGTGGTGCTGGCTTCACGTGTGGAGCCATGGGGCACATGGTGAGAGAGTGTCCGCAGGGACAGATGATAGGGAATCAGAGGATGGCAACATCAGAGCCTACAGTTGGGGACATGGGCAAGTCCCATAGAGTCTTCGCAGTGGTTGACAACCGCCAGGCAGAGCACCAGGCCACAGTCATCGAGGCTGCAGGTAAGGTCAGAGGTAGTATTATTTCTATATTATTTGACTCAGGAGCGACTGACTCCTTTATATCTCCATTTATTGTGGAGCATTGTGGGCTAGTGGCAGTAAGGCAAAGTGTCAGCTAGGAAGTGGAGTTAGCTTCAGGGGCTAGAGTGTCAGTGGATTCAGAGGTTAGGGGATGTCTACTCCAGATTGGTAATACCACCACCTTAGTAAACCTTAGAGTCACGCCACTCGGATCTTATGGCGTCGTACTTGGCATGGATTGGCTTTACGCCCACAGAGCCAAGATGGATTGTCGCTCGAAAAAGATCGAGTGTGAGGATGATCATGGTGCTCCCATAATAATTACTGGGATTCAGAGACCCGTGTCTCTTCGTATGATATCCGCTATGTAGCTTAAGCGGAGCATGCGGAAGGGATGCCAATTGTTTGCTATCACAATCAGTGACCGAGAGGAAGAAAATGAGAAGGAGCCTTCCATAGACGATCATCCCATCCTTCAGGCATTTGCAGATGTGTTTCCTGATGAGCTACCCAGTATGCCGCCCAGCAGAGAGATTGACTTCCACATAGATTTGGTACTAGGAGCTGAGCCAGTTTCAAGAGCACCTTATAGGATGACCACTCATGAGCTTAATGAGCTCAAGATGCAGCTAGAGGAACTCTTAAAGAAGGGTCACATCCATCCTAGCGTCTCCCCTTGGGGCGCACCAGTCATCTTCATGAAGAAGAAAGACGGATCCCTTCGGTTATGCATGGATTACAGGCAACTGAATAAAGTAACCATCAAGAACCGCTATCCCTTGCCGAGGATCGATGACTTGTTTGATCAGCTTCAGGGTGCTAAAGTATTTTCCAAAATAGACCTAAAGTCAGGATATCATCAGTTGAGGATTGTGGAAAGTGATATCCACAAGACCGCGTTTCGCACCAGATATGGCCACTATGAGTTCACTGTGGTCCCATTCGGTCTTATGAATGCTCCAGCTATATTCATGAGTCTCATGAATGGGGTATTCCGCACCTTCCTCGACCGATTTGTGATAGTGTTCCTTGACGACATATTGATCTATTCCCGAAATGAGCAGGAGCATGAGGAGCATTTGAGGCAAGTTTTGCAGTGTTTGAGGGACAACCAGTTGTTCGGCAGTTTGTCGAAGTGTGCTTTCTTTAGATCAGAGGTCAAGTACCTAGGGCATGTTATATCCGGTGATGGGATCTTAGTTGACCCATCAAAGATTAGAGCCATCATGGATTGGCCGGTGCCTACCAGTGTGACAGAGGTCAGGAGCTTCATGGGTTTGGCAGGGTACTACAGATGCTTTGTTGAGGGATTTTCCAAAGTTGCACATCCCTCCAGCGAAAAGGGAAAAAATTCGAGTGGACAGAGAAGTCTGAGAGGGCTTTTCAGGATCTAAAAAGGGCACTTACTAGTGCACCTATTCTTATTGTGCCAGACCCCACGGCCGACTTCATGGTATGCACAGATGCTTCCTTAGATGGATTGGGAGCAGTTCTTATGCAAGAGGGTAGGGTTATAGCATACGAGTCTAGGAAACTTAAGACTCATGAGCTTAACTACCCTACGCACGACCTAGAGCTTGCAGTGGTTGTACATGCACTTGTGAGGTGGAGACACTTCCTTTTAGGTCATCACTTCGAGCTTCATTCAGACCATCAAAGTTTGCAATACATCTTCACCCAGCCTAACCTAAATGCACATCAGAGGAGATGGATGGAGTTCCTTTGTGAGTATGATTTTGATGTTCGCTACATCAAAGGAAAGGAGAATGTGGTCGTAGATGCCCTAAGTAGGAGACGACATGAGGTTTACACCATATCCATGAGCACAGATTTGAGAGACCGTATTTTGCAGTGATTGCTAGAGGATGATTGGTATCTAGAGGTTTGTCAGAGGATCCGAACTGAGGAGGCCCTGGAAGGGAAGTTTGTGGACTACTCTTTGTAGTCCGATGGTTTATTATGCCATAGAGGGCGCATTTATGTACCCTCTCCTGGGGGTTTGAGAGATTTCATTATCATGGAGGCTCATAGAGCTCCTTATGCAGCGCATCCTGGGGTTAAGAAGATGCATGCTGACTTGAGGCAATTATATCATTGGCCAAGAATGTGGCAGCTTATCACCGAGTTAGTAGCCCGATGCCTTGAGTGTCAGAGAGTCAAGGCGGAGCACTACCATCCAGGTGGGTTACTCCAGTCCCATGCTATACCAGAGTGGAAGTGGGATACTATATCCATGGACTTCATCATTGGTCTTCCTATGTCATCTCATCACCATGATGCAATCTTGGTGACAGTTGACAAATTGACCAAAGTAGCCCACTTCTCACCAGTTCGGACTACCTTCACAGCTCCAGCAGTGGCACAAGTGTTCTTACGAGACATTGTCAGGCTTCATGGTGTTGCACGCAAGATTATTTCTGATAGGGATTCTCTCTTTACTTCTTCCTTTTGGAAGGCATTACAAGCAGCGTTGGGCACCAAGCTCAACTTCAGCATAGCCTATCATCTAGAGACAGATGGACAGACAGAGCGGGTTAACCAGGTGTTAGAGGATATGCTCCGCATGTACATCATGGATCATCAGGCCCGATGGGAGGAGTACCTGCATTTAGTAGAATTTGCCTATAATAATGGGCATCACACTTCTTTGGGGATGCCACCTTTTCAGGCTTTGTACGGTAGACCATGCAGGACACCTTTGAGTTGGGACCGTATTGAGGATAGAGTGGCCATAGGCCCTGAGATGGTCCGTGATATGGAGCAGCAGGTAATTCTGATTAGACAGCGCCTTAGAGAGGCACAGGATAGGCAGAAGAAATATGCAGATGCAAAGAGGATAGACCGGAGTTACATGGTTGGGGACAGAGTTTTTCTGAGAGTGCGACCGCATAAGAGTCCAATCCGCTATGGAAAGGGTTCTAAGCTCGCACCTTGCTTTGTCAGACCTTTTGAGATCCTTGAGTGGATAGGACCAGTTGCTTATCGCCTAGCTTTGCCACCTAGCCTGTCACGCATCCACTATGTGTTTCATGTGTCAGTTTTGAGGAAATATATCTATGATGAGTCTCATATTTTAGATTGGAATGCCTTGCAGGTGGAGTCAGACAGGTAGCTAGCTTTGGAGCCCATTTGCATTTTGGCTCGCCAGACGTTGGCCCTTGAAGGTCGAGAGCTGGACTAGGTTAGGGTCCAGTGGGATTGCTATGATGAGGTTACACCTTCATGGGAGGATGCAACACGTATGAGATCACAGTACCCTCATCTTTTTGATGAACTCCAGGAGGATGTTCATGCCTAGAGGGGGAGGGTGTGAGGCCCGACCCCGACCTAACCTATCTCTTCAGTTATTTTCATGTTAGAACTATTTTGGATGCTAGTTTTGACACACTATGGATAGAGAACTTTACATGGTCCCATGATTTTGGTAACATTGATATATATGGATGCTCATTTCTATGCCTTGTGGATTATAGAATATTATATGATTCTAGATTAGGGTAATATTGTGATGATGTAGGTTATTATCTGAATTTCAGGATTTGTTATAATGTTAGAAAAATGTTTGCATATCTTGTAGATGGATCAAATTTTGAGGATTATAATAAATTGCTTTGATTTGTGATAAATCGTACTTTATAATGACGAGCCTTTGCAGAATGAATGTATTGTATTCTGATTATGTGTTATATATTATATGAGGTCATTTGGGAAGTACTAATGCTTTAATTGAGATGTGCAGGAAATTATCCATGTGACCATGGAAATATTATGGAGAATCAAGCCTAGGCCTATGTGCATTAGTAAAACCAGGGGTTGTCTATTTGGAGAGACAACACCCCGTATGTATTGTATTTTATTCGTAAATGTAAAATGTTGCATGAGTGTAAATTGTAATTATTGAATTGTTTAAATTGTCTTAGGGACAATTGCCATGTATGTAATTGTGATGTGGAATTATGTTGAAGTGTCACTTGACACCTATGTAGTATGTTGTGTTGGCAAATTGTCTTGTCACCTTTTTGGAAAGTTTTATTTTTGTTAATTGTTATATCTCCTAATTATCCTTGAAGGAACCAAGAAATCTAGGTTAGTGAGCCACAAGGAAGGTCAACTCAGAGTTGACCCGTAGGTTAACTTCAGCTGGACTTTCTGAAGGTCAAATCAACTCCTAGAGTCAATTTTAGAGCATTTCTATTAGGCCTCATGGGGTACCTATGGGTGAAGGCCAAAATTGGCCATGTGTCTTTCCCTTAGCACTTGTTTAACCACCCAAAAAAGTGTTTTTCCCAAGATGGACGAATTCCATCTATAGGAGTGCCCTCCTTGGTAGGAGAACCTTCTTGAAGGGAGTAATCCCTCTTCCCCATTCCATTTCCCTTCTCTAGACACCTAGGTTAGGGAGTGTGTAAGACCTAGGGAAGACCAATCCAATGGGGGATCCCTCACTCTATCCAAGAGGTTGGAAGGAGTGAGAGAGGCCTTCTTAGGCTAAGAATGGAAGCTTAGTGAGCTAATCACCCACTCTCCATCCTTGGAGATTTTTTGGAAAATTTTGAAGGAAGATCAGTTTTAGGATAGCAGATTTGGGGGCTAAGAAATGGCAGAAAAGAATTAGTGGATTGGGCAGCTCTTCATCAAGCTTTCCCTTAGATTTCCTTTGGTAGATCAAGGTTGGTGTTATCTTTTCCCCTCTTATGTAAATGTAGAAATGTTATAGAATTTTTGAATGCAAATTGCTGTAACTGTTTCTTGTGTTGTATTTGTAAAATTTATGTGTTTATTGTTTATATCTGTTTTATGTAATGTTGTGTTTGGGGAGTGTTTCAAGACCATCCTTTCCTTGGGAGGAAAGATTGGTCTTGGGGGTGGAAGGAGCTTGATAGCCCTTAGGGTGAGAGGCTCTCATTTTGAGAGTGATCTCAAGGGTCTGTCCATGAGACCCTTGCTGCTTTCTTTTGTGTTATTTCTACTTGGGGGTCATAAGGGGTGCAAATATGGCATGGTTGCCTTTTGGGGGTCATAAGGGTGTAGGGATTAAGGATGAATTCTGGTTATGCATTCATGGGAGCCATGAGTTGGCTGTAAGTTTTATTTAGCAGATTTCTCCCTAGGGTACTTGGTCCACTTCCACCCTAATAAGGCATCACATTTTGTGATGGAGTCTCAGCTTGGGAAAGGGTGTCTCTATTGTGTTATTTTCTTTCCCTTTTGCTTGTTGTATTGCTTGGTTGTAACCCCGTCTAGGTCTTGATTCTCCTAGCTCGGGGGTGGCTTCTGGTAAGCCTAGGCTGGGAGGTGAGCATCCCATGGTTACAGTCCTAAAATTTTACATGCAGATTGCTTGGGAAAAAGACTAGGAGTTGCAGATTTGCTTGGTTGCAGATTGTTATTCAGATACAGATTTTCTATTTAAATGCAGAAAAGCAAAAAGAAAATGTAATCTTTATGAATTGTAGCAAAATGAATATATATGAAAAAGGAGTTTTAGGTTGATTTCTTTTATTTTCTGTATAAAGATTAAGAGAGAGAAGACTGATTAGATAATTCACCCATTCTATATATGGGCTATTGTAACTTATTATTCTGAAAGCAATGTACTTTTTATTTAAATTTTGATGTCTATTATGTTGCTGTAGTCTACATCTAAATTTGGTCTGTTAACTTGTTCATTTACTGCAATATTAATGAAAAGGAAAAAAAAAAATGCATTAGATTTCATTATTTACTTGCATAGCTTAAATTTCTATTATTTTATGATTGTTACAAAAAAACTAGTGTTTCTACATTGCTGTAGAGAGCATGATGTATGACTGTTAAAAAGAAGAAAAATAAGACCTATTTTAAATGCTGATAGAAAACTAAGAACATAATGTTTAATTGTTGAAATCTCAAAACAATATAAGGGTTTTCAGCCCTATTATTTTAACATTTAATTATATATATCTATAAATATATAAGTATATATATTGAAAAATATATACCTATATATATATAAATATATATATATATATAAACTGCTATATGTGCATACCCCTGCAAATGACAAAAAGAGATATATTCTGAATTTGTGTACCCCTGTTACAAAATATATAGACGTATTGCATGCTGCTGTGTAAAAAAAAAATATTGCAGAATAAACTTCTTAATCCTATATATATATATATAGACATATATATATATATATATATATATATATATATATATATATATATTTCTGCATCCGAAAACATACTCTATGGATGCCTGTAGAAAAAAATAAATAATACATAGACATATATGTTATGTCTGATCATAGCAATGTTATATGTAAATATATATATATATATATATTGCATATTCATATAAGATATTGTGCACCGTATATATACATATATATATATTTATATATATATATATATATAAATATATATAAATATATATTTAATATTAAAAAAAAAACACATCATATAGTATTTTTCAACCACGAAATATATTAACATGTTTTTTAAAAAAAAAAAAATGAAATGGGGAAAACGCGGGCCACTGTGTGTAACACAGTGGACGGCCATGGTTGAGCCACTGTGCTACACATAGTGGGTGGCGCCGAAGGGCACCGCACTGTGTGTAACACAGTGGAGCGGTCGCGGCCGCCACTGTGCTACGCACAGTGAGTGGCGCCCGCCACTGTGTGTATACACAGTGGGCGGTGGCTATGCCGTCCGCCACTGTGTGTACACACAGTGGGCGGCGCTGCCACCACTGTGCATATGCACAACGGCGCCCGGAAACCCCCTGTGCACTTCCTCCGCCTCTTCCCACTTCGAAACCCTCCGCCGTACCCTGTTTCACCTCCGTACCTGCAATCACACACTCCCCCCCCAATTCCAAAAAAAAAGGGTAGTTTAATAAACCCTAACCCATTTCGGGTTAGGGCATAAAATAAAAATAAAAATAAAACAAGGGGCATTATATAGAAATGCAACCCTAACCCAATTTCGGGTTAGGGTTAGCATTTTAGGGATTTTATATATATATATATATGGGAGCATTAAAAAGTAGTTTTAATTAGGGATAGCATTTTAAAAATTAAGGATGTCTTTATGTTGGGGAATTTAAAATTTGAGATGGGAGATTTAAATGGGTGATTAAAAAAAATTAAAAAAAAAAATTTAATTTTAATTAATAAATAGGGTTATTTTTATGATGGAATTATTATATGTTTTTTTTTATTCTTTAGAAAATTTAAATTTTAATATAGTTAATTCAAGGGGTTTAAAAAGAAAGGATTAATATCGTTGGATAAACTATACGTTAAATCCATTAATATATTTAATTAATCAATGGACTTTCCCCTATATATTTGGACGTTAGGAAAATTTTAAAGGGGAAATTTGTAAATTAATGAACCTTAAGCCCTTGAGTCCGATTTTGGCTGGATCGAAACTAAATCGTCAAAACTAAGGGTTTAGGGAAGATTTGAATTGGCTTTAGCTTATTGTCAGTTTTAGTGAGCAATAACATTATAGAAATTCGAACCCTCATCGGTTGGATTTAAATGATAGATTTACATGTGCATCAATTAATTAATAGCATTATCATTACATGTGTTGGGGATGATTTAATACATCAAGATAACCAATTAACCCTTGTTTTAATTGGCGACAACTTGATTTAGGTAATTGAGCTAGCTAACTAATCCATGATACTAATTAATCTCCACCCATTAAGTCGCTCGATTGAGTTGGTTAATTAACCCAACCTTTGTAAGTAAATTTAATTACACCCTAGATAAGACAAACCTCCAATAAAGTTATTATATTGTAGGATATGTTGTGAGTTCATGACGTCAAAAAATTTTTTTGTTGTTCCGTTTTTTGTGCCCAAAAGTTGGGCATGACATGGTTGTCCTAGAATAGGAGGCATAAGAACTGGAGGTGATGCTAGGTATTCCTTGACTTTTTGAAAAGCCTTCTAACATAGATAGTCCCATTTGAATGAGAGTCTTCAGGTAGAGGGCATTTCCATGATGGCTTTGACCTTTGCAAGATCAACTTCTATGCCTCTATGGGAAATAATGAAACCAAGAAGTTTTGTAGATGTAACAGCAAAGATGCACTTCTTAGGATTCAAGCACAACTTATATTTTTTCCAATCTCTCAAATATTTTTCTTAGAATAGGAATATGTTCACTTCTTTTCTTGGACTTTCCTAGGAGATCGTCTACATAATCTTCTATGAATTTGTGCAAGAGGTCATGAAAGATGGTTGTCATTGCTCACTAATATATTGCTCTGACATTCTTGAGACCAAAAGGCATGACTTGGTAGAAAAAGGTGCCCCAAGGTGTTGTAAATTTTGTTTTGTGTTGGTCCTCTTCTGCTATCTTGATTTGGTTATATCCCAAAAATCCATCCATCAGTGACAACATTTTATGTCCTACCGATTATGTCTATGTTTGGAAGTGGGAAATCATCCTTAGGGCATGCTTTATTTAAATCTCTAAAATCTGTGCAAATTATGATGCCCCAAGTATCTTTTCCAGTAGGGACAATGTTGGACACTTGCTTAGGATAATCTATTGGTTTTCTGAATCTGACATCCAACATATTTTGAAGTTCTGCCTTGATGAGGAGTGTAATGTGTGGATGCATTTTTCTTAATCTGTTTCACAAGTTTGGCATCTAGAGGAATAATGAGATTATGTACTACTAAGTTTGGATCAAGGCCTGGCATGTCAACATATGACTAGCAAAGTTAATTTTTGTTTCTGCAAGAAAATTGATAAAGTTCTATTTTTCTTGATCCAATGGAGACTTAGCAATGAGAACATCCTTAGGAGAATCTTGAGTGCCTATGTTGATATTTTTCATCTCCTTTATGAGTAGGTTTGACTTGTCTTATTACGGGGAATCATGGTAGGGAGGTCAAGTCCCTCATCCTCAAGTGCCTGATTTAGGTTTTCGCTTGAGGATACACCCTTTATTTTTACTTTTTCCTCATCCATAAGTGCCTTGGGAAGGTTTTCACCTAAAGAATCATGATTTTTCTTTTTATTCTTTTTTGTGGCTAAGGGCATTGACCTAGCTACCAAAGTATCCCTCTTTATGCAGTTGGATCCCATGAACTCTATTGCACTCTTCCAAGTTGTGCATAGTTATGAGAGTCATGAGAGCATTGTCGTTAGCACATACATCCAAAGCAGGTTTTTCTCATTAGTCCCAGTCTATAAGCTCAAGATGGATGAGTTGCAACTCGTGTCGAGAAGAAGGGATTATGGGGGTGATGGTATTGATGTGGGTGTCAAAGAAGATTTCATCTTGGTAGTTGTGTGAGCTTGAATTTCATCCTTAGAATGTTACTTGTAATAAGTTAGTTTCACAAAATACAAATGGAAATGCATACAAGAAATCCAAATCAAACCAATGAAACTACATAAAATACATATTAAAATAAAAGATTATTTTACCTTCATGATTTATGTCTCATTGTGTCCTAACTCCATTATTCCTGGTTGTAGATGGTGTGCTCTCAAACAATGCACTGTTGGCTTCCAAGATGGCATATGAAGAATGGTCTGATAACTTGTAGTTAACTAACACTATGATATGCAAATACTACATGATTATGCTAAAAATGATTATGCTATGATGCTAGTTAATATATGATTAGGCTATTTGCTATTTGCTTCAAAAAATCACGTATGCATAAGTTCAATTTGAAGACTAACTCACTCTCAACTGAAGTTCTTGATTTTATAGACTTTGAGAGGATTAGATGATGTGGCTCTGATCAACGGTCATGATCAGATCTATAGATTTGAATGGTTATGAGAAAAGGTGAAGGTTGAGAGAAAGGGGGAAGGAGAAGACAAGTGTCACTCATCTCATCTTGACTGGGTTGCTGACTGAGAGAATCTAGGGATGGTTAGAGGAAATTTAGGCATGATAGGACAAGTGGACTCAAGTTCTTCCTAAGATGTAGTGGGTGTTGGAGAGAATATAGGAAATGGTTATGAAATATTTGTACGTACACAATTTCATTCATTTTGGAAGTTGAAGATAAATGATGAATTAATATTAAAGTAATATTAACTTCCTTAGCCACATGTTTGATGAGTTGGCAAAGGGAAGATGAAGTGGACATGGAAGGTGAGTTGGAAAAGGGATTAAATAATTTTGAAAATTATTAAATATTTGAGACTATAGGATAGGAGAATAACTATTAAATATTGGATATTTAATTGTTTGGGGGAGATAATTAAATAATAGATATTTAATTAACTTGGTTAGAAAAATAATTAAATATTAGATATTTAATTATTTAGAGGAATAGGATAGATGAATTAATTAATAAAATATTAATTAATAGAAAGACATGAAAATGAATTAAATAAATTAATCTTTTCAAATTAACTATTTAATAGAAAAATAATTATTAAATAGCTCATAGCTAATTTTTATGTGTATACATTTTGCCCCTCTTTGAAATGATGTTAAGACAAGATTGTTTCAAAGATTAAATCAAGTCTCGATAATGCGCCTGATGAAGATTGAAAATCCTGATTATGTGCCCCCTCAGGAGATTGGTCATGAAAATTGTCAAAAATTCTAGTTGGAATGATTAATCTCATGATAATTTGATAAAAATCCAGTCAATTAAATTCATTTGTAAAAAGAAATTAAATTGACCCATTGAAATTAATTGCTCTTCAACTAGTAAATATAAAATTAACCAAGGCTAATTTTAATTTCATTGTTATCCTTGTCAGCTTGGGGAAAAATATTCTTGCTGAGGTGGCAAAATGGTGATTCCAGTGGAGTCTCATCGATTTGAGCATGTTCGGCGTTATCAGTGACCTATCAAGTATGGGTATCCGGTATGTATCATATCCTGAGCCTTGTTTTCAAGTTTTAATTCAAAGTTTCATGTTGTTAGGCGCTTTTTTGGATTTTTTAAAATCTTTTCAATTTTTTCGGCGTTAGGGTAGCGCAAAGGTAGTTTGTTTTAGTGCATATGCAATTAGTTTTAGTGCAAATGCTTAGTTTAGCGCATATGTTAAAAATGTTAGCGCATATGTATAGGGTAGTGCAAATGTGTTGTTTGTTAGCGCATATGCCTAGAAAGGTAGCGCTTTTGCATGGGTTAGCGCTTTTGCATGTTTTTTTAGCACTTTTGTTAAAAAGGATAGCACATATGCACTAAGTTAGCGCATTTGCATTTAGTTTTAGTGCATTTGTTGTAGTTTAGCACAAATTCTCAATAGGATAGCACTTTTGCTTAAATTTGATATTTTTTGATAAGTGCAAAAAGTAAAAATCACTTTGATAAGTAGATTTAACATGTGTAATACATAGTGATGATGAAATTTGAGACTTGATTGAGTAATTGCGTAATATTGTTGGATAGATAGATTGATTGATAAATTGATCGATAGATTGAATCTATCGGTTTGATTATTTGATTTGATAGATTGATCAATAGATTTGATTGATAGATTGATTGATAGATTTATCGATAGATTGATCATGATGTGCTTGATTACCTGGGTAGCTCTAAGAAACCAATTTAGTATTTGATGTAAGAGCTTAGCAGAGTTTTGATTGATAGAATACCATGATTGATAGGTTTTAAAATGATTTGACAGCTTAAGTTGCTTCAATTTGATTTTGATAGATAGATAGCATGAATTGCTTCAGTTGGATTTGATAGATAGATAGCATAGATTGCTTCAATTCGATTTGATAGATAGATAGCATAGATTGCTTTAGTTGGATTTGATAGATAGATAACATAGATTGCTTCAATTGGATTTGATAGATAGATGATGATTTGATGATTGATTGATGATTTGATGATTGATTGATTGATTTGATGATTGATTGATTGATTTCACTTGATAAAATAAGAGAAACTTGATGTTCTCCAGCGTTAGGAGAAATTACTAGCAGTACGACATTTAGTTCCAGAGCTGACCCAGGCTGAGATTAAACATATCGATGCCTGTGGTTTATGCCATTTATTGTATATGCCTGAGATTACACATAATAGAGGATTATTGACGATGTTGGCTGAGAGATGGCACAACGAGCATAACACTTTCCACCTGCTAATAGGTGAGATTAGTGTGACTCTTGATGATGTCTATAGGATTTTGCACATCCTAGTGACTAGCAAGCTAGTGCAGTATGATTTTCAGGATTGGGTTGGTACACAGGCTTGTAGAGTCATGTTTGCTTATGAGAGCATTGGTAGATGAGAGATCAGATAGGTTGATATGGTGATGTATTATGAGGCTCTTCCTATTATTCTTGCTGGTTTGATTGGAGGATTTATATGTCCTGATAGGAGATCATGAGGTTTTTCTATTGGATGGGGTGAGATTCTCCTGAGTATGATGTAGCATCGTACTCGATATGCTTGGGCTGTTTGCATGCTAGCTCATTTATATCATGATCTTCATTAGGTAGTGTATGATGAGAGTGTGAGTTTATTGACTAGATGCACTTTATTGCAGATCTGGTGTTGGGAGCACATTGTTGTTACTCGGCCTATCCATCATAGAGTTCATGGAGAGAGGTAGCCATATGTGTATTTTTATGTAGGTATCCTTACTCAGCATAAGCTGGGTAAGATGGATTATTGGCGGTGGGTGCTAGATTCATTGGATAGCATCACTTGGAGACCATATCTTGATTGTGAGCCATGGATGGATGACGCATAGACATTACCATGTATTATACAAAGTAGATATCTCATTGGGCAGACACCTTTTATTGTTGAGCGACAATTGATTGGTCAGATTTTGAGACAGTTTGGTATCATCCAGCCCATGCCTACTGTTGTGATGATATATGCTTGGCGTTACAGAGATAGACGAGATTGGGGACCTTCCTTGTCATTTGAGATTGCTTGTGCAGAGTTCGTTGCTGCTCCGAGAGTGTCTTATGATATGAGATTACAAATTCTTGATCCTGGGGTTACTACAGAGTATGCTTAGTATATATTAGCTCATCCTTTTCCTCATATTACTGATCTAGTAGATCCTCCTCCCAGCTCAGGAGATGAGGATGATGATTCAGATGATCCAGTTTCTAGGAGACAGAGACAGAGATGAGAGCTTAGAGTTGCTCATGAGGTTGGGGGAGGTGGAGATGATGGTGGGGATGGAGGTGGTGGTGGTAGGAGACCTGGATGGAGGGGAGGTCGATTGAGAGTCCGTGGAGGACCATTTGGACTAGTTGGCAGGATTGAGAGACCACATCCTATGGGTGGGAGAGATGTTGGATGGATTGGGAGAGATCAGGGCAGGATTGGTATGAGATCACCGAGAGGGTTTCCATTTACAAGAGGCAAGGTGACTGGACTAGATGGGGGTTGCAGGAGAGGCACTGATTTTGAACAGATTCAACCAGATCCTCAAGTTATTGTAGCACATGATGGAGATGATGAGGATCCTAAGAATCATGTTCCCCTGATTAGATGACAGGTTTGAAGAGTTACTCGGACCAAGATTCCAGCAATTAGACAAGTTGGTGGTGAGGGGATTGGGGTTCATGTACCACAATAGGATGTACCAGAGCAGGATGCAGTAGTGCATGATATGCCAAAGTAGGGTGCACTAGAGCATGATGTGCCAGGGTAGGATACTATTGAGAGTCTGAGAGCACAGATTGATCAGCTTCGAGCACAGGTGCAGACTCTTAGTACTGAGTGGGATAGAGCTGTTTGGAGACAACACAATACTCAGGGTCTTCTAGATCATATTTAGCAGGTTGGATCAGGTACTCTCTCGACAGATACTATTAGAGAATTAGTTCAGGCTGGGAAGGAGACTGCCCACTCATGACAACGATATGAGGAGGCAGTTGTAGAGAGCCAGAGAGCAGGTAGTTATCATACCACCGTGTTGATGGATACTAGCAGTGGTGGGGTCATGGGACCTCCCCAAAGGAGTGGTGATCATGGGAGATAGACATCTGGAGGATCTTCTCACCCACAGCCACAGAGATGGATAGAGTCAAGTGGTAGTGGTACAAGACAACCTTGACTTGATTTGCATTTGATGAGGCATTTGTATTATTTATCTGATATTATTGTATACTTGGGACTTTTATTGTTTTATGATTATCTATATGCAGACATTGACTCTATATGATGATGATCTTTACTATGTTACTCTATTTGATGATGATTCTTTATATTATGATGATCTATATGGATGCAGTGATTATATGGATGATGTTATGCTCTTTTCTTTTCATTATGATGATGCAATGATTATATGATTTTGTTTTGATTTTCAATTTTGGATGATCTTGGATGCAAATGGAAATTATTTCTAACTTAAATGATATGAATGAAATGATCTATATGGAATGTTTTTGATTCTATATGTAATGTTTATGATGATTATGAATCTAAGTGCAAAGATGCTTCTAAATGATCATTTATAAAATGATAATGCAAATAGTAATGATGATACACTACATGATAAATGAAATGTACTTAATGAATGCAAATTAATGCAATCATTGAATGCAACTAAATGAAATGAATGATGATTAAAATGATTCTAAGAAATGAATGCACCTATATTGATTAAATGCAAATTGGTTTTGTTTGTCCAAGTATACTCAATCTTTATTTATGACCATTGATCTGTTATTGAAGTGATATGCTTATAATACAACTAAATAATGAGGTAATGAAATGATCTAACTAAAAATTATACTGCCATTCTTCATATGCTATCGAGTAACAGTGCTTGATTTCATCATTGAGCTTCTTAAATGTTGTAAGAAAATACAAGCAACTTGACATAATGATTCAAGATGACCTGAGTATTGCTTACATGGATTTTGATATATCAAGTTAATACAAGTGGCTTGATATAATGGATCAAGTTGACCTGAGTATTGCTTGTAGAATAGACAAGGATTATCCCCTTTCATGCATGACTTGGAATATCCTCCTTGATCTTTTGTCGATCATATCCTGAGACAAGTTCATACCATAGTAAGAGATAAACCACAAACAACAATCAAATAAAATAATCATGCCCCATTATAGCTTCTCTAGTCATGGACATCCTTGAGTTGCATAGAGTACATGATTAGCAATAAAATCAAGAAATAAACATTGAATCTTATATCTCATTCACATGTTCTAATGGTCATTAATTGATATAATCATCTTGATGAATGAGCTTTGATAATCCTTTATTACATGCTGATCAATTCTTCGGTTTCTACGTTTCATGATTCAATTGTTGATGAAATGCCTTGATCTTCATTTCTTTGTTTATCTGTTTCAAAACCCTAGATGTTTTTTTGTTTTTCTAAACTTTTCAAATGTTTTGGATTTTCAAAGATTCAAAATATCACCTTAGCAAAAGGAATTAGGATTTTGCCCCCAATGGAAACAAAATTTATTGTGGATGTATGCAAAGATAAAGATCCAAACCATGGTGGGATACACATGCAAATATGATTGATTTTGATAAAATCTAAGATAGTGACTATGACAAGTATGTCAAAGATTGATAACTATTGATAAGTTGCATATTTCTTCCTAAATGATTCAGAGCAATGGATGTGAAAGATGAAAGATGGAATGAATAAGCTAGGATAGATGGAAGTGATATATGTGATAGGATGGAGTGGATAGGTGCACAAAGCGATCTCATAGATGGAGTAGCTTACTTTTTAGATAGCACCTTTTTACCAGGTTTTTTTACCATCTAAATTTATTGCATTTTTTTGTATTTTATATGCTTTTTATTGATTTTTTTAGGACTTTATATCTGAAGCATAGAATTTCTTGAGATGGATAGAATTGATAGGCTCATCAAACCAATCACCTTTAGGGGTAGATAACTTGTATGCTCCTGATCCATATGTTGCTACTATGAAAAAAGGTCCTAGCCAATTTGGTTCAAATTTTCCCTTAATTTCCCAGTCTTGCTAATTTCTTGGATTCTCCCTTAAAACTATATCTCCAATCTGGAAAATACATGGCTTGACTCTATGGTTATAGCTTTTTGCCATTCTTTGTTGGTATACTTTCAAATATTCTGTTGCATTTTGGTGACGTTCTTGAATTAGTTCTAGTTCTTGGAGTCGAGAGACTCGTTGTTCCTCTTTTGGTATAAGACTGTGCAAGGATACATGTAAAGAAGGTATCTCTACTTATATAGGTAATATAGCTTTTGATCCATAGACCAAAAAATATGGAGTTTCCCCTGTTGGAGTGCGGATGGAAGTTTAGTATGCCCAAAGAGAAGGATTTAGCTGAATGTGCCAATCTTTTTCAGCTTCATTGACTATTTTCTTCAAGATTTTCAAGATGGTTTTGTTTAATGCCTCAGCTTGACCATTACCCTATAGATAATATGGAGTAGAGAACCTATGTTGGATATGAAACTATTCACATAGTTCTTTCACATCTTGATTTTTGAATGGTCTTCCATTATCAGTGATAATGGTCATCGGAACGCCATAGCGATAGATTATATAATTTAAGATGAATGATGATAGTTGTTTTCTTGTCACTGTTGTTAAAGGCATTGCTTCAATCCACTTAGTAAAATATTTAGTAGTAATCAAAATTAACTTATGTCCATTAGAAGATGAGGGATTGATCTTTCCCACCAAATCAAGGCCCCACTGTGAAAATGGCCATGATCCTATCATAGGATATAACTCTTGTATTGGTGCATGGATTAGATTTCCATGGATCTGACATTGTTTACATTTTCTAGCATAGGTGAATGAATCTCTTTCCATAGTAGGCCAAAAGTAACACATACGCATAAGTTTCTTAGCCAATGTTAAACCACTTGAGTGTGTACTGCAAATACCCGCATGAATGTCATTAAGAACTCTCTCAGATTCGTCTTTTTCAAGACATCTCAATAATGTACTATCTAGACCATGCCTATATAGGGTATCAACAATAATAGTATAGCAAGAGGATTGGCGAATAAAGTTTCTTCATTGATTACGAGATAATTCAAGAGGAAGGATATGATCTTTCAAATATTGATAGGTTTGACTGTATAAGGATTCACTGGTTGCTGATATATGGAAAATTTGGTAGGTATGTTTGCATTGAATGGTAGGGGTTAAGATATCTTCGACGAGAAATTTGTAACACTATTGATTGTCTTTATTTTGCAAGAGAGATGATATTGTAGCCATTGCATCTGCTGCTTTACTCTCATTTTTGGGAATCTGGGTGAATGTGATTTCTTTAAAGTGTCCTTTAAATTCCTCTACTAGCTATGTGTATGGCATAAGCTTATCATCCTTTGTTTGATATTCATCATTAATTTGATTTATGGCAAGTTGTGAATCACCATAGTTCTTTGACATTCCATTTAATGGCCATTTTAAGCCCTATAGCCAATGCTTCATACTCTACAATATTATTGGTGCATGGAAATCATAGTCTATAGGATTTTAGAATTGCGTGTCCTTGAGGTGTGATGAAAAAGATTCCTGCACCTGATCCATATTGAGTATAATAACAATCAAAGTACAATTCCTAAAAGTTTGTACTTACTATCAAGATATCTGCATTAGGAAATTCGATGTGCAAAGCCATGATATTTTGTAAAGGTGCATCAGCAAATTGATCAACAATAACTCGTCCCTTGATAGGTTTTCGGTCAACATATTCTATGTCAAATTCACTTAGTATCATAACCCATTTGGCTAGTCTCCCTGTCAATGTTGACTTGCTCAATAGATATTTGAGAGGATCTATTTTTTCTATTAGTTTTACAAAATACATTGCAAATACAATTGCTAGACATATCTTTTCAATTGAGGAATAATTTAACTCATACCCAACAAGTGTTCTGTTGATATAATAAACTTCTTTTTCTTTTCCTTCATCATCATGTTGAGCTTGGAGAGAACCTAATGATACACTTGTTGTTGAGACATAGAGTAACAATGGTTTCCCCTTGGTTGGTGATATCGGTAATGGAGGACTCATAAGATATTCTTTTATTTGCAAGAAAGGTTCTTCACATTTTGTATCCGATTTAAATGGAACATTTTTATGTAAAAGATGGGTAAATGGAAGACATCTATCGGCCAATTGAGAAACAAATCTCCTAATTGATTGCAACCTTCCTTGTAAAGATCGCAATTGACTTATATTCTTAGGTGACTCCATCTCCATGATAGCTTTAACTTTTCCAGGATCTACTTCAATGCCACGAGCTGATATAATGGTACAATACTTCAGACCCATTCTAGACAAGCAACTGGTCTTATGAAACCCACTTCTAATAGTTTCTTGAGCTTGGTTTTGACAAGGAGAGCAATATGCAGATGCATCTTTCTTATCTTCTGCTTAACATGTTTTTCTTTTAAATCCACATTAAGATGATGCATGATAAGATCTGGGTCCTGGCATATTTGCATAAGACCAAGAAAAATTTATTTGTCTTTGCTTAAAGAATTTCATGTATTCTTTCCTCTCTATTTCTGATGATGAGGCAGCGAAATGAAGTATTTTAGGACCTTTTGATGTATCAATGTTTACTGCTTCTATTGGTTTTATCAAAATAGCAGATCTCTCTTGAAAATATGCAGGAAAAATGTCAAACTTTCCATCTTGTGGTGCCTCAAGGAGGTTTTCACCACCAAATGTTGCCATGAAATGGTTTTCAACAATAGGTCTCTTTCCTTGTTTTATTTCGATTTTGTGACTAGAAAGTTTGGCATTTCCCTGACTATGAGAAACATTACTTGATTCTACAATGGAAGATATCTTGGGATGGATGCGTTCAACAATGTTAAGGTATATGGCTAAATCATGATCATTGGAAAAGACATTCAGCTCGGGGTTGTCTAAATTATCCCAATCAATTAGTTCAAGATGTAGAAGGGGTAAATCATAATCATTGTCATCATTAGGTGTTTCAATGTTCATGACATAATGATCATAACTTGGCATAGAATAGGTACTTTCATAGATTAAATGTTTTTGAGAATTGTCTTTCTCAAGCATTTCCAAATTAGTCTTAACAAAATTAATATTAGTATCTTGTAGTTCACACTCAAGTGGTTTTTCAACTAACGTTTGTCCCTTAAATGAATAGACTATATCCACACACATCTTTGATACTATAAATTCCTTCTTGATTAAACTCATTTGTATTTTGGAGTTGACATACCTGTGCACATGATGAAGTAGATTCTTTTAATATATTTTGTCTCCTTTCAAACTCAACTTTTTTTGGACTAATAGTCAATCCAACTTGACTATCTCTTAGTTCTTCCATGGTTCTTCCATATCTAATCTGTGTTTGTGCTTCCTATGTCATTGCTTCTCTATCTTTGTCATTTCCTTTCCTTTTTGTATATGCCTCTTTTCTCTGAATTCTGAGTTTTTCTTGCCTTCTTTCTAACTTCATCTTTTGTTCTGCCATAGACAAGTCTTCTTTTGTGATAGCTTCTTGATCTTCATTGTGTTCTTTACTTGATGTAGTAGATAAGGTATCTGGACTCCATTCATATTCATTGGAATCTGTCTCTGAATCCTGATCTAAGATGACTCCACTATACCATACTGGAATGTCATGTGATGCAAAAAGTTCCATGATTTTTGCCACCTCTATTTTTAGTGCTTCTGGAATATCTTGTTTGGATTTTGCCTTTGTTTGTAACTTCAGAACTTGTTGACAAGATTTTTCTTCACCTTTGATGGGTAGCCTCTTCTTCTTTCTTTTCATGTTCTTCTTTCTTCTTTTGTTTATTGGCTACTATTTCGGTCACTTGATGTAGCTTCTCTTGCCAATTTTACTCTTTAGAAACTAACTTCTTTCTCCATTTTTGTTGTTGATGATTATGTTGCTTTTGATTAGACTTTAGATATCCTAGCCCAGTTTTATCTCCTGTGGATTGTGAGTATGGACAAATAGGTTCTAAAATACCTTGATGTTTCTTACCAATTGTTCCTTTTCCTTCATATCCCATCTTTTGCATGATTTCATATCCTTTGTCGTATTGTCTTATGGGAATATTGACTTCTGTTGCTATTGCTATAGTTTTATCTTCATGCTTGTATAGCCAACCAAGAATGTCTTTGTCTTCAGTTTCCTCTTCAAGAGTTCCAGCACTAACAAAGGTTCCTTTAAACATATGTTTTGATTTTTCTAATGTCTTTGATTGAATATCTATAGGTTTCCCATACCAGTTAGGGGAAAGTGGAAATTTTTGCAAAGAATAATTTCCCATTCCTTCATCATTTAACTTGAGATTTTCATCAAAAGTTTCCCATAGCTTTGCTTGAATTTCTTTGGTAGGATATACTGATTCTTTATTATGTGGAACTCTTGTATCTTGTGTTGACTTGAAATTATTGTAATATTGACTAGAATCTGCAATTTATAGTGATCTCTTTTCCTTCATGAGGAAATTTTACACATTGGTGATATGTAGAAGAAACTTCTTCCATCTTGTGAATCCATGGTCTTCCCAGAAGAATATTGTAGGAGAGGTTCAAATCTAAAACTTGACACAATGTATCCTTTTCCACAGGTCCTATCTTTATTGGTAGCACAATAGTTCCTTTAGAAGAACATTCTGCTTCATCATAGGCCTTGATGGTTATTTTATTTTTTGGGTCTACTACATCCTCTAAATATCACAAATCTTTTATCAAACTTAATGCACAAATGTTTAAGCCAACTCCTCCATCTATGAGCACACGTTTGACACGAGTTTTATTTATGGAGACTTCAACATGTAAGGGAGCATTATGAGGATGTTGTAATGATGCATCATCATTTTCTGAAAATGACAAGCAATGAGGAGCTATAAGGTGTCCTACCATGTTTTAGAACTGATCTATATCCAAATCTTTTGAAACTGTTGTTTCTACTAAATCTTTTTCCAAAATTTCCTTATGCATAGGTGAAATCTTGAGAAGTTCCGGAATTGATATTTGAGTAGGTATTCATTGTAATTGCTCTACTAAATTATATTGTTGTGGATTGGGTGTTGGGTCTTTTGCTATACCTAGAAAGGTAACCTTTGCTTTGCTTCTCGTGATAACATTAATTGGTTCTGAAGATGAATTTTTGTTAACAATGATTACATTTACCACATCATCGTATGTGTAAGTATAATTGACTTTGGTTTTTACTTTGTCATCTTTTAATTGGGATGATTCGCCCTTGTCATAATTTGGGAGTGGAGTTTTGAAAGCCAAGTGTGATTCGTTCGTTTTATGGCTATCCACTGTAATGGCTCCGTTATCAATTAGATCTTGGATAAGGTGTTTCAATCTCTGACAATCATTTGTTAGGTGTCCTTTATTCTGATGATAGTTGCAAAAATGATTGTCATTCCACCAATTGGGCTTGACTAGTGGTTCATAATTTCTTTTTTCTGGCAAAACAATCAATTTATTAGTAAGTAAAGTTTTTAGAGCTGATTCTAAAGATTCTCCAATGATTGTGAATTTTCTTCGAGGATTGGAGAAAAAAGACTTAGCTTTGTTGTTTTCTGGGTTGTTATTGCTTGGGATTTGACTTGATAGATTGAAAATCAGTTGTTGTTGTTTTGTAGTACTATTATCGTCATTCCCTTCATTTCTGACATTCTTACTCTTTGACCAGAACTTGGGTTTGTCATTGTTGTTGTTGTTGTTGTATGAATTATTGTAAAATTTTAGTTCTCCTTTCTTTACCATTGCGTTCTCTATTTTCAAACCATTCTCAATAATTTTTGCAAAAGAGGGAGGACATTGCATCCTTAGTCGATAACTCATTTCAGTGATAATATTACCAATGAATATGTACATTTTTTCTTGATCAGGTACATCTCAGGGGTACCTATTAAATATGGGTCTCCATCATTGCAAGAAGATCATAAAGGATTCACCATTCTTTTGTTTAACATTGCAGAGATCTAACATTGTTATTTCATTCCTTATATTATAGGAGTATTGTGAAATAAACCTATTCACAAGTTCTTCAAAGGATTTGATTCTGGATGGTAGTCTTGAAAACCACTCCATTGATTGTCCATTTAAAATCCTAGGAAAAAGACACATAAGGTAAGTTTCATCATGAGAAAATTCCATGCTCATAGTACAAAACTCCCTAATGTGATCTTGAGGATCAGATTTTCCATCGTATTTGTCATATTTAGGAATCTCGCAATGTTGCGGAAATGGTATCATATTCAGATTTTTATCAAAAATATAGGGGCATATATCTTCTAATGAATATTTCTTGGAGCTTGTCCCATTTTGCATGTCTTGTATCTATTGTTGTAGAGTTTGTATTTGTTAAGTAAGGTTTGATAATGGATTGTCTACATAGTTTCTCTTTGTTTCTTCATGAGCTCTCTTATCACTACGCTCTTGTCTTTTGTCATCCCTTTCTTTCCTTGTTTCTTCGTTACTTTCTCTATTCACATCTTCATTATTTTTCTCATCCGTGTTTTGAGTGTTACTTGCCTCCACATCTTGTTTCAAGATTTCTATGTTAAAGTCTTGTGGTAGTTTAGCTCCAGATTTTGCCAACATCAAGAGATATTTTTC
Organism: Cryptomeria japonica; assembly: GCF_030272615.1. Taxonomy (NCBI): domain Eukaryota; kingdom Viridiplantae; phylum Streptophyta; class Pinopsida; order Cupressales; family Cupressaceae; genus Cryptomeria; species Cryptomeria japonica. Next base: position 193,580,791 of record NC_081412.1, on the reverse strand, counting down.
TTTTTGTTTTGCCAACAGTTTTTCCATTAGCCTATCAAATTTGAAATCTTGCTCAAGGTCTCTAATGGTGATATTGACTACTTCTTCATCAACAACGGTAAAACCAAAAGTGTGGAATATAGGAGTATCTTCTTCCTCCATTTGTTGTTGTTTTCTAAGTTGTTCGTGTTGGGCTCTAGTCCAAACTGGCATGTGTTTATTTCAAAGTTGTTGAAAATTCCAAAGTACCAAGTCAATAGGTGATTATTGGTTTAGGAAGATATTCTTTGTTGATCTTGCCACTATTGTTTGTTCGTTGGGATAAAGCACCTCTTTGTTGAAAGGCATGTCTTTGTAAAGTTTCACCATCAAATTCTGTACCGCAGCCACGTAAGTAGTGATGAAAATGGTGTAAGAATGTCCTATGTTTCAATAAGATTTTGCGATTGATATACAAGAATCTTATCCTTTTCTAACTAGCTTTGTAACTGGGTTTTCTTTTCTTAAGGTGATAATTAAGAGTCATATAAGCATTTGACAATTAACAAGTTTGTTTGATTCCAATGTTGGTGCAATTTTTGGTTTTGATATGACCTAGGTTTAAAATAGGAAAGATATATCCAAGATTAGAAACCTAGTATAGATTTGATCAAGCTTTGTGATAGAGGATTTGATTATCCTAATGAGAAACTTGACAAAGATGTTGATTTTTGTACTTAGATGGTTGAATCGATAGCTTGTTAAATGTTGATGATTATAGAACCTTTTGAGTATAACCTGTTGGATTTAGCAACCTAGTTGTTTGAGCTAGTTTGAAAATACATCATGGTTTAGAGACAAACCTACTTCAAGAATTATTTTGATATTTGATGTTTTGACACTTTGATTTTGATCTGGTATTTCAAGTGTTGAAAAGATTCTGTATTCCCCTTTCGATCACACTTTCTCAGTAATTTGTTGGATTTTTGCTCTCTTGTAGATGATAATTTTCTTCAGTTTTTGACCATTTGGAACATGTTATAGACATAGAAGACACAATGTTTAATAAACAAAATGCACAAGCAAGTACAACCCTTATGGCAAGTTGAGACAATACTTGTTGAATCTCACATGGATTTTCCCTTGAGGCTACACTATTCAAAGCAGATATTTAGATGCTTGACCCCACTGGCTCCACCCTCGGCACTCACTTCCTCGGGGTAGCCAAGCAACAATTTCCATGAAATCTCCCCATGGGAAACTTTATATCTCTACTAGGAACCGTATGTATGTGAACTGCTTCAGAGGTTTGACCTCCCGTGCCAACAACTAGAAGGATTTTGGCAACTAGTACAAGTGGTTTTGTAATGCCCTGCCAGGAACCCTAAAGGAAAACAACACAACTAGGAAACTAAAGGGTGAATTTTATATTATTTTTTGTTACAGACTAAGTGCACTAACTAAAACCATTGCACATTTAACAACACAGCGGAAGTCTTTCATATGTTTTCCTAAGGGTAACCAACAAAGATTAATTTCATAGATTATATTAACACCACAGTTAATCCATTTAATTAGATAAATTGAATACTTAAGTTTAAAACTACACATACATCCAAATTTCATAATAAAGAAATAAAAGTATTCCAATGCATCCAATTTCCATAAACCATTTGAACATAAGATCAAAACAATAGCATTCATTTCACTGACATAATAATATTACAATATCCATAAATACATGCCTTCCAATAATACCACTGATTAAAAAGATACCATATCAAGATTACATACGAGTCTGATACAATGACCACAAGGTCTCAACTGAACAATGATCTTGAACAAGAGCTGGTACATAAACCATGAACCAAGAAACACCATTGAAGCCTTTCCTCGCTTGAAGATACAATCCAGATCATCTGATGGGAAGTGGCACTACCACCCGACCATGTGATCCCAAAATGGAACCACCCCACCGTGCTAGGAGATAGTAGAAAACCCTCAAGCAAGCAAAGTAAGACAAGTACAAAAGGACTACAAGACTCTACAAACATCCATGTGACTCAACTCACAAAACACAAGTGACTCTAAGAAGAGAGTGTCATCGCATAGCTTGATGGTTACCATGATACAACCTCCATAGGTCCCGGCCCCCATACTCAGGTTTCTCCTAGTAACCTCTCCCAAGCCTCCGGTTCCAACTAAGTCTCATGCGGACCCTACCAATCCTTTCATAAAGACAAGGTGGTAAGTTTGCCATTCCAGACCTTCTTGTAACATTATGAGCCCTATACAAGCACTCACCTATGCGCGAGGTACATTTATCTTAATTAATATTTAATCTACCCACCCCCTAATCAATTATTAGGTTATCACTTTTTAACTAACTTTCGACGGGTTATCCTCTCATCCACTTTGGGCACGGCCCCCGCTCAAAAGCCACTCTCTCTCCTAGGACACTAATAGGAAATGTTTCTCTCTACAAGAACTCTATGGTGAAACAAGCAACCATAAACAATCCTGACAAGCATAGGTGAAGGATACACAATACCAACCCAAGATTGACCATTTGGACAAAAACACACAATGGCTCATATCAAATAGGTTATACAACAACACCTGGTCTAGGAGAAATAATAACATAGGACACAATGACAATTTAACCAAAATACCAATGGAATTTAAGCTTGACTGAAAACATAATATACGCAAGATCCTATTAAAAGGCAATCTTTCCTTAAAAATAGCCAAAAGCATAAATAACATGCAATTTACGAATTTCCAGATAACAAGAATTTACAACTATTTAATACCAAAAACATCCACCTTGTCATTTGTCCAAAAAGAAAAATAAAAATAATTCTCCTAATGTATTTTCAACATTTTCATAGAAATTAACATTTCAAACTGTAATTAAATAATATTTAAAATAATATAATAACTACCAAAAGAAAACATATCTAATATTTAAATATATATATATAAACACATATATGAATATACATATATTTATTTATATACATATATAATATAACACATAAATAATTTAATTTATCTAACCCTTGGGTACGAAACCCAAGACAGTCATACCGCAGTATGCACAGGGTTTTAGAAATTAATTTAAAAAAAATTAAAACCACTTTAAAAATTGTAAATAGCCCCTATCACGGTAGCCTAAGCTACCGCCGGTAGCTAGTACTACCGTCCGGTAGCACTGCTACCATCGGTAGCAAGTACTACCGTCTGGTAGCACTACTACCATAGGTAGCTGCTAAATAAAGAATTAAAATAATATTTTAATTCTAATTAATCTTTTTATTCATTTATTTATTATTTTATTTATTTAATCATTTATTTATTTAAAATTCAAGGAAACAATAAATATAATTAATCTAATTTATTTAAATAAAAAAAATATTTCAAATACCAGGTAGCTTAATTTAATAATTTCTTTAATTAACTAAATTTATAATCTCAATGCATAAACAATACAATAATGAGATAATTTCATAAACTTAATTAATTAATTAATTAAATCAACTAAAACACTCAAATTAAACAAATCTCAAGCAATTACCTATAAAAGATAAAATGACAAAATACGAAGACCGAACTAACTGACAAGACGACCAACTGACGACACTCATATGAGTGTAACTGAGTTAAATAGGGTCAACTACTATCTCCTCCACTTCCATCAAAAAATATAAGGCATGCTCAGACCTATGAAGCTAGGTGGAGATGATACCCCGTACCTACCCGGTACTTGTACCTATAATATCCTACATCACCGAACCACACATGCATATATATACAATATAGAAAACACGACATACACACCGATGAAGGAGAATCACGACGTTCCCTATCTGACCGAAATGAGTGAAGGAAAATCATCCCCTTGCATCCAATACACTTGCAAACACACAACATATAATTACACATTGCATAGATAAAGTAAGATGTCAGTACATAGCAATAATCCATAAAATGCCATAAACCACAAATACTAAAATACTGCAAATAAATTATACATCTCATCTCCAAATAAAGCATAATGTCATAAAAATATGAATAATATATCATGGTAATGTATCCACTAAAAACAACCAATAATAAAATATGAGTCTAATGAGTTCAAACTAGTAGGGGTACTACATTCTCCCCCCCAAAACTAGGCTTACTCCTGGAAGCCTAAAATAAATAAGAATATAGTTCTCTCATTTTTGCTCTATCCTCCCAAGTCACTGAGGTCTCATCATTTGGGTCCCATCGGACCCTTATTTGGTCGATGGTACGACCCCTGAGGATCAAATCCCGATGCTGAAGAATGCGCATGGGCTCCATGGAAAGCTACCTATCCTCGACCTGCAAAGAGTTCCAATCAAGAACATGTGTCACATCTGGATGATAAGGTCGAAGAACTGAAATATGAAAGACATCGTGGATGCGGGATAGACTCGGTGGCAAGGCAAGAGGGCAAGCAACAGGTCCTATCCTCTCAAGGATCTCAAAAGGTCCAACAAACCGAGGCGCCAACTTAGATCCCTTTCCATAACGGATCGGACTCTTCCATGGACGCACTCTCAAGAATACATGATCGCCAATAGAAAAATAATGATCTACCCTATGAGCTTCTGCATACTTCTTCTATCTATCCTGTACTGCCACTAAATGTTCACAAATCCTATCTACTTGCTACTCCATCTCCCGAAGAATATCCGGTCCTATAAGCACCCTGTCCTCCAACTGATCCCAACTCAAAGGAGTGCGGCAAGGATGACCATATAATGCCTGAAAGGGGGACATACCTATGGAGCTATGATATCCATTGTTATAAGCAAACTCCACTAGATATATATAGTCCTCCCAGTGTGACTGTTGATCCATCACATACATGCGAAGAATGTCTTCTAATACCTGATTCACTCTCTTTGTCTGACCATCTGTCTCTAGATGATAAGCTGAACTAAAATTCAACTGAGTCCCCAAAGCATGCTGAACTGAGGTCCACAATGCTGAGGTAAAGACAGGATCTCTATCAGATATGATCCACCTCAGAATCCCATGCAATCTCACTACTTCTTCTAAGAAGACCCGTGCCACCACTACTGCTGTGTAGGAAGCTCGAATAGGAATAAAATGAGCAACCTTAGTCAATCTATCAACTATGACCATGATGGCATCATGACGACGTGAAGAGACAGGCAAACCAACAATGAAATCCATGGAAATGATATCCCATTTCCAATCCGGTACTAGATTAGGTTGCAAAAGCCCTGCTGGGTGCTGATGCTCTGCCTTCACTAGCTGACACTCTAGACACTTCGACACAAAATCAGCAATGTCACGTTTCATACCCGCCCAATGATAAATCTATCTAAGATCTGCATGCATCTTCTTGACACTTAGATGTGCTGAATAAGGTGCATGATGGGCCTCGGTCATGATCAAAACATGAAGACCCTCCAAAGGAGGTACATAGATCTATCCATGGTGATGAAGAAGTCCATCTGCCTCAAGGTTATACCCAAAAAATCTACCCTCTAAAGGCCTTCTGGACTTTATCACAGCTCTAACATCCTGATACCAAGTATCCTAAGGAAGAACTCCGAGAATTCTCTCTCTCAAGTCTACTCCAAGGGATAATGCTGAAACTTCATGCCGCCTATGACTCAAAGCATCTACTACTATGTTCTCTTTCCTCTGAATATAACGAACCTCAAAATCATATTCACAGAATAATTCCATCCATCTTCACTATCAAGCATTCAAGTTTGGCTATGTGAATATATACTGCAAACTGCGGTGATCACTATGCAGCTCAAACCAACGCCCTAACAGGAAATGTCGCCATCGAACCAAAGCATGAACTACAGCTGCCAACTCTAAATCATGAAATTGATAGTTCAACTCATGGTTCTTGAGTTTGCGAGACTCATAAGCAACCACACGTCCATCCTGCATAAGTACTACACCTATACCTTCCAAAGAGGCATCTGTGCATACTGTAAAATCTCCAGATGGATCAGGAACTGCCAAAATCGGAGCACTGACAAGGAGTTCCATCAAGGTCTTAAAAGTTGCTTCACACTATTCTGACCAAACAAACTTCTTCCCTTTTGTCTGAAGAGAAGTAATTGGGTGTCCTATCTAGGAAAAGCCTTCAACAAAGTGACAGTAATATCCGACCAAACCCATAAAACTCCTAACTTCTGAAATGTTGGTCGATGCTGGCCAATCAACAATGGCTTGGATCTTTGAAGGATCCACAGATATACCTTCTCCTGAAACCACATGACCAAGATAGTTCACCTCAGTCTGGAAGAAATCACACTTTGCTAAATTGGCATAGAGTTGATTTTCCCTTAAGCACTACAGTACCTAACGTAAGTGACCCTCATGCTCCTCCACAGATCTAGAATAAATCAGAATGTCATCCAAGAATACAATGATGAAATGATCAAGGTAGGTGCGAAAAACCCCATTCATTAAGCTCATGAAAACTGAAGGCGCGTTCGTCAACCCGAATGACACCACTATGAACTCATCGTGACCATAACGAGTATAAAATGTTGTCTTATGAATGTCTACATCCTGAATGCGTAACTGATGGTATCCAAATTTCAAGTCAATCTTAGAGAACACCTTGGCTCCATTAACCTGATCAAAAAGGTCATCTATACGAGGCAATGGATATCTATTCTGGATGGTTACCTTATTCAGCTATCGGTAATCAATGCATAACCGAAGAGAATCATCTTTCTTCTTAACAAAGATAACAGGCGCACCTCAAGGGGAAACACTAGGATGAATGAATCCTTTGGCCAATAATTCTTCTATCTGCAATTTCAACTCGCTTAGCTTCTGAGTAGTCATCCGATATGGAGCTCTCAAAATAGGTTCTGCACCAGGAACCAAATCAACTCGAAAGTCTATATCTCATTTCGGAGGCATACCAAGAATATCCAATGGAAACACTTCTGCATACTCTCTAAGAATAGGGTGACTATCAAGAGTGATTTCTCGCCTCTCTGACTCATCCAATTTCTCAAGAGTGATTTCAAAAAGTTGATATCCTCTACGCATGCACTGCTTAATTTGCATAGCGGAGATCATACGTTGGAATATCGGCCTCTGTACTCCAACAATCTCCACTTCTTTTCCCAGGTCATCTAAACACGCTACTATCTTCTTACGACAATCTACACGAGCACTGTGAGATGATAGCCAATCCATCCCCAATATAACTCCATAAGATCCCAAAGGGATAACCCGAAGGTCAACTGAAGTAACTATGGTTCCTAATTTCAACTCACAACTGGGAATAAAGGCATCTACAGAAACATGGACACCTATAGACAACTCTACTTGCCACCTATCTGCCTGCTTAGCAGATGTAAGTTCGCACCGCTCCACAATGGATGAAGAAATAAAAGAATTAGAAGCTCCAAAATTGAAAAGTATAGAGTTAGGGGTTCCATGCAACATACCTGCTACCTCAATGACTGTACCCTGATGATCAGCTTGGCGGTCATCTACCACTGCAAATACTCTATGGGACCTCCCTGCATCTCCTACTATAGGTTTAGATGCTGGTGGCCTCTGACTACTTATGTTGTGGACATTTTGAGGACACTATGCAGCTCTATGACCAAACTACCCACAAGAGAAGCAAGCTCCTCTATTAACTGTCGGTCCACTAGATTGTTGGAAACTTCCTTGGCTAGGGGCGTAAGATGCACTCTGCGAGGCCTGCCCTATAGGGCCCTATTTGCCCCTCTGCCAATTCCTACCCTTCTTATACTGATAATTGCCACCTTGTTGGCCTTGGAACTATTTTGGTTTTGACTGTTGCTGCTGTTGTTGCCCACTCTTAGCGGGTGCTTGAGGAGTTCTAAATTTTGTAGCTGACTGGGACTGATTTACCTGAGCTTTATTTCCACTGGTAGGTTCACTTCCTATCTGCACACCTGTCTGACCACCAAGTGCTCGACTAAGGTTCAGCTCAACTAATCTGGCCTTCACCATGACTATCTCCATTGAAGCTGGCTTGAATACCCTCACACCTCCACTGATACGGTTGTTCAAACCTCTTAGGAAATGTTGGACAAGCATAGTCTCATCATTACCAATTCTGGCATATTGTTTGAGCTCATAGAACCTATGCTCATACTGATCTACAATCATCCCATACTGACACAAGGCATAAAACTCATCTGCTCGAGTCTGCCTCCACTGGGGTGAGAGAAATCGTGCCCTGAATCTCTCCAGAAATAGTTCCCATGTGATGGTGTTAATGTATACACCGATCTTCTCCTCCTCTAATCTCCACCAGATTGAAGCAAATTTATTTAGGCGCATAATAGCACATCTTGCCTTGGTGTTACTGCTGTATGGAAACATAGCGAAACACCGGTCCAAGCCGATAACCCAGGTCTCTGCCTCAAGACCAGTACCCATACCATCAAAGTAAGGAGGATTGGACCTCATCAAGTCCTTTATGTGACCCAAGGAAGGTGGATCTCGGACAGCTGGAATCTCCCCTCGCCTTGGTGATCTCTCTCTCTCTCTCTTTCCTCTGGAACCTGTTGAAGCGGCTCCTCAACCTAAGCATGAATAGGTTGCTCAAACTCATGCCTTTGGCCTAACCTAGCCAGAACCTCCTGAAACATCTGTCTCAGCTCTTCCCTTTCGGAAACATGTTCTCCTGCATGCTGAGAGTTCTGATGAACAAATTGTTCTTGCTCCTCATGAACTGACTATTTCGGCTCAACATGCACATGAGTGGGTGGTGGTGAAGGACTATGATGGTCAGAACCATGGCCCCGTCCTTCACCTCTGCCTCCTTTGTGACCACCCATACGACCACCTCCTCTAGCTTTCTTAGCCATGACCTGGTACCATAAAAGAGAAAATGGTTCAGATCCATAGCAAGGATAAGACATGAGAGATACAAACATTATGACCTAAGCAAGATGGTCAACTGAAAGGCACACTACAAACCTAGAGTACCTAGTGTTGAAACTTAAGCTCTGATACCAAATGTAATGCCCCGCTAGGAACCCTAAAGGAAAACAATACAACTAGGCAACTAAAGGGTGAAATAATTTTTTTTTTTTGTTAAAGACTAAGTGCACTAACTAAAACCATTGCATGTTAAACAACACAACAGAAGTCTTTCATATGTTTTCCTAAGAGTAACCAACAAAGATTAATTTCGTAGATTATATTAACACCACATTTAATCCATTTAATTATATAAATTGAATACTTAAGTTTAAAACTACACATACATCCAAATTTCATAATAAAGAAATAAAAGTATTCCAATGCATCCAATTTACATAAACCATTTGAACATAAGATCAAAACAATAACATTCATTTCACTAACATAATAATATTACAATATCCATAAATACATGGCTTCCAATAATACCACTGATTACAAAGATACCATATCAAGATTATATAAGAGTTTGATACAATGACCACAAGGTCTCAACTGAACAATGATCTCGAACAAGAGCCAGTACATAAACCACAAACCAAGAAACACCAGTGAAGTCTTTCCTCGCTTGAAGATACAATCCAGATCATCTGATGGGAAGTGGCACTACCACTTGACCATGTGATCCCAAAATGGAACCACCCCACCGTGCTAGGAGATAGTAGAAAACCCTCAAGCAAGCAAAATAAGACAGGTACAAAAGGACTACAGGACTCTACAAACATCCATGTGACTCAACTCACAAAACACAAGTGACTCTAAGAAGAGAGTTTCATCGCATAGCTTGATGGTTACCATGGTACAACCTCCATAGGTCCCGGCCCCCATACTCGGGTTTCTCCTGGTAACCTTTGTTGAGCCTCCAGTTCCAACTAAGTCTCATGCGGACCCTACCAATCCTTTCGCGAAGACAAGGTGGTAAGTTTGCCATTCCAGGCCTTCTCATAACATTATGAGCCCTGTACAAGCACTCACCTATGCACGAGATACATTTATCTTAATTAATATTTAATCTACCCACCCCCTAATCAATTATTAGGTTATCACTTTTTAACTAACTTTCGATGGCTTATCCTGTCATCCACTTCGGGCATGGCGCCCGCTCGAAAGCCACTCTCTCTCCTAGGACACTAATAGGAAATGTTTCTCTCTATGAGAATTCTATGGTGAAACAGGCAACCATAAACAACCCTGACAAGCATAGGTGAAGGATACACAATACCAACCCAAGATTGACCATTTGGACAAAAACACATAATGGCTCATATCAAATAGGTTATACAAAAACACTTGGTCTAGGAGAAATAATAACATAGGACACAATGACAATTTAACCAAAATACCAATGGAATTTAAGCTTGACTGAAAACATAATATACGCAAGATCCTATTACAGGCAATCTTTCCTTAAAAACAGCCAAAAGCATAAATAACATGCAATTTATGAATTTCCAGATAACAAGAATTTACAACTATTTAATACCAAAAACATCCACCTTGTCATTTGTCCAAAAAGAAAAATAAAAATAATTCTCCTAATATATTTTCAACATTTTCATAGAAATTAACATTCCAAACTGTAATTAAATAATATTTAAAATAATATAATAACTACCAAAAGAAAACCTATCTAATATTTAAATATATATATAAACACATATATGAATATACATATATTTATTTATATACATATATAATATAACACATAAATAATTTAATTTATCTAACCCCTGGGTATGAAACCCGAGATAGTCATACCGCAGTATGCACAGGGTTTTAGAAATTAATTTAAAAAAAATTAAAACCACTTTAAAAATTGTAAATAGCCCCTATCACGGTAGCCTAAGCTACCGCTGGTAGCTAGTACTACCATCCGATAGCTAGTACTACCGTCCGGTAGCACTACTACCATAGGTCGGTAGTACTGTGTACTACTGCCGGTAGCGGATGCTACCGTAGGTAGTGTTTTTTTAATTTATTTTTTAATTTATTTATTTATTTATTTTTTATTTATTATTTTTTATATAATTTTTTAACAGAACAATAAAAACAATATTTTTTCAATAATTTCATTTTAATAAAATTTTAGCAGTAATAATAAAAAACAATATTTTTCCAATAATTCTATTTTCACAAAATTTAATCCTTCTTCATTCATATATATATATATATATATATATATATATATATATATATATATATATATATATATATATATATATATATATATATATATATATATATATATATATATATATATATATATATATATATATATATTAAATTTAAATAACCCAAATAAATTTAATGTGTAATTAAATTTATTTTCTTAAAGTAATTGAAACGATTTCTCAGGTAAATAGTCTTTCTCACAAATCTTGCAAATTTCCATGCATCCTAAAATCTGACAAATTTTCTATAATAATTGCTCTTAATTTTCTCAAAAATTACATACTTCCCATAAATTAGAAATACACATCAGGCATGGATTACAAAACAAAACTCGAATTCACCAGAAGAGGGTTTTGGATTTGACAATTATTTTACACACACATCAAGCAGAGAAAAATAGAAATATTTTTAATAAAACATACAACTAAGAAAGCATCCAACCTGGTATAGCTTTCCTAGAAGAAATCTGTAGAAGAGCCCTAATCCTCTCAATAAACTTCCAATAAATTTCTTCACCTAAAATTCTTGACCTGTTCTTGTGTAACTAAAATAAAAACCTAACCCCTATTTAAACTAAAAATTCTAGGTTCAATAGCTTTTTCACAAAAAACCTAAATTTAGAATAATAGTAATTTTTATTTTATTTTCTAAATCTATCACATGCAATAATTAAAAAACATTATTCTTTCTTTTCTTTTCTCATGCACATTAATTAATTTTCTAAATAAAGAATTAAAACAATATTTTAATTCTAATTAATCCTTTTATTCATTTATTTATTTAATCATTTATTTATTTAAAATTCAAGGAAACAAGAAATATAATTAATCTAATTTATTTAAATAAAAATATATTTCAAATACCATGTAGCTTAATTTAATAATTTCTTTAATTAACTAAATTTATAATCTCAATGCATTAACAATACAATAATGAGATAATTTCATAAACTTAATTAATTAATTAATTAAATCCACTAAAACACTCAAATCAAACAAATCTCAAGCAATTACCCATAAAAGATAAAATGACAAAATATGAAGACCGAACTAACTGACAAGACGACCAATTGACGACACTCATATGAGTGTAACTGAGTAAAATAGGGTCAACTACTATCTCCTCCACTTCCATCGAAAAATATAAGGCACGCTTAGACCTGTGAAGCTAGGTGGAGATGATACCCCATACCTACCTGGTACTTGTACCTGCAATATCCTGCATCACTGAACCACACATGCATATATATACAATATAGAAAACACGACATACACACTGATGAAGGAGAATCATGACGTTCCCTATATCACCAAAATTAGTGAAGGAAAATCGTCCCCTTGCATCCAATACACTCGCAAACACACAACATATAATTACACATTGCATAGATAAAGTAAGATGTCAGTACATAGCAATAATCCATAAAATGTCATAAATCACAAATATTGAAATACTGCAAATAAATTATACATCTCATCTCCAAATAAAGCATAATGTCATAAAAACCTGAATAATATATCATGGTAATGTATCCACTGAAAACAACCAATAATAAAATATGAGTCTAATAAGTTCAAACTAGTAGGGGTACTACAAGTTTTTAGTAAAGGCTTTCAGTCATATGGCCATACATGCAACACTTTCAGCTCTGTAAATACATAAGGTTCCTAGCCTATAGAGGTTATGCTCCATAGGGTTTATGGGGAAACATAGTGTCGGTACGAGCTTATAAGCACATGTTGTTTGAGACTTTCATTACAAACATGATTTATTTATAGTGGATTGGAAGGACTCGGTATTAGCCCATTTCCACTTTAGGTCATTCCCCTCTCACTGGCCCCCTCAAGGAAGCTCGGGAAGGTAGGCCCTCTAAAAGGATTTAATTGTTTGAAAGTAAAGAAAGCGTAAAAGAGTAGGTTTGGCTTTTTGGTCACCCAATTAAGGGGAGAGCATATACCTACCACTTTCGAGACACGGAATACAAGTGTTCTTTTTAACCTTTCCAAAGCAATTATTGGCTAAGTCCTATTTGGAGATGTTGCTCCAACAAGCATGGTGTTCATTTTAGCCCTTTTAAAAGTCTATGTGCAACTATTTTAGAGAAAATACCAAAAAATGCAACTTGCATGTTTGTCAATTTATCCTCTTAGTTAGACTATATGAACAAGATATGATATATTACTTCCCAAATGAAGACTTTTAATTAGCTAGATGATAAAATGCATGAAATTTGCCTTAGATGTCATCCTGCACATGCATGTTAGTAATCTGAAAAAATTTGATTTCTTGGACATTCAGACCTAACATATGTGCTATCTTTCTATTCAAAAGCGCTAAACTGCAAATCAAAAGCGCTAACTTAGACAACAAAAGCGGTGCTCTGTGGATACAAAAGCGCGATTTCTTTGACATATGCGCTAACTTATGATGCAAATGCACTAACCTATGATGTAAATGCGCAAAATTTAAGACAAAAGCACTAATCTATATGACATACGCGCTAACCTATGATGCAAATGTGCAATTTTTCAGACACAAGTGCTAACCTGCATGATATCTGCACTAACCTATGATGCAAATGTGCTAACCTATTGAAGAAAAGCGTTGTCAGAATTCACACATGCATGAATTTGCATTACAAATACATTAATTTAACTTTTTGCGTGATTTTTAAAGGTATATGCGAGGTCCAGCCCCACGGTGGGTGCCAAAATGTGTGAGCTTGAATTTCATCCTCAAAATGTTACTTGTAATAAGTTAGTTTCACAAAATACAAACAGAAATGTATACATGAAATCCAAATTCAACCAATGAAACTACATGAAATATATATTAAAATTAAACATTATTTTACCTTCATGATTTATGTCTCATTCTGTCCTAACTCCATTGTTCCTGGTTTCAGATGGTGTGCTCTCAGACAATGCACTGTTGGCTTCCAAGATGGCATATGAAGAATGGACTGATAACTTGTAGTTAACTGACACTATGATATGCAAATACTACATGATTATGCTAAAAATAATTATGCTATGATGCTAATTGCTATATGATTAGGTTATTTGCTATTTGCTTCAAAAACTCATGTATGCATAAGTTCAATTTGAAGACTAACTCACTCTCAACTGAAGCTCTTGATTTTATAGACTTTGAGAGGATTAGATGATGTGGCTTAGATCAATGATCATGATCAGATCTATAGATTTGAATGGCTATGAGCAAAGGTGAAGGTTGAGAGAAAGGGGGAAGGAGAAGACAAGTGTCACTCATCTCACCTTGACTGGGTTGCTGACTGAGAGAATCTAGGGATGGTTAGAGGAAATTTAAGCATGATAGGACAAGTGGACTCAAGTCCTTCCTAAGATGTATGGGGTGTTGGAGAGAATATAAGAAATGGTTATGAAATATGTGTACGTACACAATTTCATTAATTTTGGAAGTTGAAGATAAATAATGAATTAATATTAAAGAAATATTAATTTCCTTAGCCACATGTTTGATGAGTTGGCAAAGGAAGATGAAGTGGAGATGGAAGGTGAGTTGGAAAAGGGATTAAATAATTTTGAGAATTATTAAATATTTGAGACTATAGGATAGGAGAATAACTATTAAATATTGGATATTTAATTGTTTGGGGGAGATAATTAAATATTAGATATTTAATTATTTATAGGAATAGGATAGATGAATTAATTAATAAAATATTAATTAATAGAAAGACATGAAAATGAATTAAATAAATTAATCTTTTCAAATTAACTATTTAATAGAAAAATAATTATTAAATAAATATAAAATATTTATTTAATTGCTCATAGCCAATTTTTATGTGTATACACTAGTCAAAAGGCATTTCATGAAATTCCTCTTCATCAGAGTCTTCGACATCCAAAGGGGAATCTAAAGGGGTACTAGTGACAGTGATCTTAGAACTGGAGTGTAACCCAAGCCCCTATTATACTTGTATGAGATGGGATTTATTGGTGCTTTTATTCCTTTTTCTTTCGGCCCCAGGTCGTGTCCTTTATAACCCATCTTATCCACTTCGGTTGATGCTTTTGGATACATCTTCTTAGGGAACTTTGTTGGTTCTTCATCTTCTTCTCACTACATCTAGGAGGAAACATCTATCTTGAGACTCTCTTCATCAAGTGGGCCCCACTACTTGAAGGTGGTACCTCTACATTGTATAGTGGGTTTTTTATATGGCTTAATTTATTTGGGCTTGTCGAATGACTTGGGCGATAAGGGTAGTTTGCCCACAAGTAGGATATCCTCAAGTTTGTACTCTTCGCAGCCATTATCTAATATCTTGACCTTAGGTTCTTCTTGAGATGAAGTGGAGGCAACTTTAGATGTATCAGATGGAGGAGGTGGAGCGGGTATGTTTAACAGGCACTGGTATGGATGTTTCCCCTCTAAGAGCTTGCAATACTAAAAAGGTTGCAGAGCACCTCTGATAGTGATTTCTTTGCCATTTAAGGGAAATTTAAGGCATTAGTGGTAAGTGGAGGGGACAGCTTGAAGAGAATGAATCCACAGAAAGTTAAGGAGAATGTTATAAGGGAGGTCAAGATCCAAGACTTGGCAAGGGGTTTCACCTATAATAGGACCCACTTGAAGAGGTAAAGTGATCATGCCTTTGGAAACCCTTTCTGCATCATCATAGGCCTTGACTATGATTTGTCTTGATGGGTCAAGTAGGTCCTTAGAAAGTCCTAATTGCTTTATTAACTTGTATGTATAGAGATTGAGTCTAGATCAATCGTCAATCAAGATGCATTTAACCTTGTGTTTTTGGATAAGAGCTTCAATGTGCAATGGATTATTATGATCATCATCAGAGGAAGCATAATTAGAGGTGAAAAAGAGGTGGCATTAAGAAGCAAAGTTTCCAATGAGGGTTGGAAATTGAGCAACATTAATATCATCAGGGACACATGATTCTAAAAGGGTTTGTTCCAAAATCTCCTTGTGAACGGGAGAGGTCTTCCAAATTTCTAGGATGGAGATATGTGCAAGAGTCCTCCCAAGATGATCAAGGAGGCCATATTGGCGGGTGGATGACTTCGAGGGAGGATTGGCTAGAGGAGGGGCTCCTTGGATAGTCACTCTTCCACAATGGGTGGTTATGTTATAGTCATTCTGAGAAGTAGAAGGCATGGCACCTTGTATGACTATCTTGGTAGGGTTGGACCTGCTTGCCAGTTGTGGAGGAGGACCACCTTGTATAGTAACCGTAGGTCTCTTTTGGAAAGGGGGAGGGTTAGCTCCTTGAATAGTGATCACATTGACACTTTTATTAACAGGCTCTATGCGACCTACTAAGGAGTCAAAACTGGAAATGTAATTGGTGTAATCATAGTTCACAACATTAGATGATGAGGCCTTGCCTTTGTCATGCTTTGGGAAGGGTTCCTAGTACATCTTGAGTTTTTCATTATTGTTACTAGGTTTTGTTGTTGCTACCTCAATATCACCCTTATCAATGAGATCTTGGATGTAGTTTTTTAGTTTCATACACTTACCTATATCATGCCCATTGATGTGGTGATAATCAAAGTACTCATTCTCATTAAACCAGCTAGGTTTGGGTTGGCTAGGATCAAAAAAGCAAGTTATCAGAAAGACAACTACACTAGCCTCAACAAGCTTTTGGAATACAACCTCAATAGGCTCAGCAAGAGGAGTATACTCTTGTTGATTCTGATTATTAGATCAGAGTTGTTGCCCCTGGATTGAGATATTTCTAGGGGGTGTTTGAGATTGATTTTGATTGTTTTTCCAATTGTTGAATTAATTCTTTGTGGTGGTGAGTTTGCAAGTCACGGCCATACTTTGAACCCGCTTTGCATTAGCAACACCATCATTGACTATGTTCTTGTTTTTAGACAAGAATTTTGGTTTATCATTGTTATAAGAGGAAGTGTTTTGATTTGATTTTTGATAATGTTTCAGAGCACCTTCCTCTAACTAGACACGTTCAAGGGCCAACCCTTGTTAGTCAACTTTTGGAATGATTTTATACACTGAGCTATTAAAGGTTTTGATAGTTCAGGTACCAGATTCTTTTGGAATAATTCAATTTAGAATTCTTTTGGCATATCCCACTAAAATTTTTTCATAAGATGTGACCACCTTTGCAAGAAGTTGGTGAAGGTTTCTCCAAGCCTCTTTTTTTTTGTTACATAGCTCCATCATGGAAACTTCATTGATGATATTGTAAGCATAGTGGCCCACAAACATTTCTGCCATGTCCGGGAAGGAAGTAATAGAACCTCGAGGTAGGGAAGAGAGACACACAAGGGCATTGTTGGATATGGTTGTTCATTTCTTCTACTAGGGCATGTTGTTCTCATTGATGTCAACATATTCCTATGATTTATTTTGATTAGATTAGGAAGATTTTCTGATTCGGTTTTAGAGTTTAGTTTTGCTGATCCAGTGTGATTGAAGATCTGGTGCTGAAACTTTGGGATATTGTTCTGGATGATCTTGTGTATCTTCATTTCAGATGGTTCATGATTTGGTGCTCCACAAGTTATCTTTCTTCGTTGCAATTATTGATTGGTTGTGTTCTTGAGCTTCTAGACATTGACATATGAAGATTTGAAAAGTGGCATTGGTACAACTATTCCAGATGATTCTAACTTGATTGTTGGTGTTTCCTAGTCATGTCCTAGTTGTTCAGACAATATGCATTGATCGTTGTGCGAGTTTTTAGTAATTTCTATGAACCGGTGGTGATTTTTGTGTTATGCGATATTTCTAGTGGTGTAGCGTGTTGTAGTTGATCTTGGCATGATTTGCGGTGGATGTGATCATTTGGGAATAGGAATTAGGTCCATCCTATGTAATCTAAATCATTATATTGGTCTGGTGATCAATCTTTGTATCGTGTAATATAATTTTGTAATTGTGAGCTGAGGGTTGAAGGTTTAGACAACCTTGTTATCAAGGTTGATGATTTGTATATATAGGTGAGATATTCTTGTAATTTGAGAATCTGATGCAGGAGCATCCCTAGTTCATAGCAATCTTGCATCAACCAAAAACATTTTCTTTTCTATTTTGTTTTTTGTTTGTAGTTTCAGTGTTCCTTTCTGTGTGTCCCAATTTTGGCTCACCAGATCTTGTGGAGTTGGATTCTACTTGAAGACTTGATCATCTTTCTTTCTTTCAAACCGCATCTCATTTGGATCACTTTCTAGCAAGATATCACTACTGGGTTTCCATGACAGTTTCTTGTTACCGTTTGTTCCTTTGTTTCCGGTTGTGAGACCCTACCCCGACCCATCCTAACATTTTAGTAATTTTCATGTTGGAACTATTATGGATTCTTTATTTTTATTCATTATGGATATAGAAATTTATATGATCCCAGGAATTGGATAACATTGATATATTGATGCTTCATTTATATGCATTATGGATATAGAATTTTATATAATTCTAGAATAGGATAACATTGAGATGGTGTATGTCATTATTTGATTTGCAGGACTTTATTATGATGCTAGAAATATGATGCATATCTTATGAATGGATCAAATTTATGAGGATTATGATAATTGCTTGTGTGGATTTGCTTTGATATATGGTAAATTGATTTGTATGATGTCAATTGTATGCAGAGTGATTGATGTGTATTCTTATTTATGTGTCTAATATTATATGAGGCTATCAGGAAATACCAATGTTTAATTGAGATGTGCAGGAAAATTATCCATGTGACCATGGAAACATTATGGAGAATTGTTGGCATATGTGCAGAGTATGATGACATGATGATATTGTATGTTGTCATTGATGTCAATATACTGAAGAGTGAACTGGTATGTCAATATGTTGAAGAGTGGATTGGATATTGAAGTTTGCAACATGCAAGAGAATTGGTATGATACTGAGAACCAATATAACATTGTGAACCAGTATATGTAAAAAGGTGAAGTGGTATGTTTGTTTGAGGTAAACCGGTATGTTGGTATGAGAATCGATATATGAAGGTTTTGCGTGACTACCAGTTGGTAGTCTCAACTTCAGGGTTTCTGGTTGAAGTGTTCAAAGCTTGTGTGATGAGCTAGCATTGTAATGAAGATCAGATCGTGTTGCCACATCATCTTGAGCACGTGAAGGATCTTGCATGAAGGAGATTGATCCTATCCACCTCGAGAATGTGCAAAGTCTCTGTAAATGGTGGAGAACACATGATGGGTTATCGCCTCCATGAAGTGGCAAAGAATGAACGATGGAGAATGTCTTGAGATATGTTCAAGACCAATGTATTCAATGAAATGTGATTAACGGTTAGGATTGAACCAATTGTATTGGTAAACCTAAATGTTTAGGGTTTAGGGTTTATGCTACCGACCTATCTATTTTCTATAAGGTTGATGTTGTGTTGCATGTTGAGGTTGTTGGCAAATGTTGTGTGTGTATCTAAGAGCAGAGATACATGATTCTTGCTAGACCAGATAAGAGGATTGATGCCTGCATAGTGTGTGTGCAGAAGGAAGGAACTAAAGTGGATCTGTATTGGCATTGAGTGCTATTACCAGATCATTGTATTACTTGTTAATCTCGAACCACTTCAATAGTTGGAAAATCCCTTAACCGGGTAGCTTTAACTAGCTTGTTGTAAATCCTTTAATAGGATGACTCAAAGCCATTGAGTTCATGAAATCCTTTAACAAGGTAACCTCTAAGAGGGTTTAACCCTTAACCGGGTATTTAGCCATCCCTTAACCGAGTGATCCCTAACAGGACCGATTCCTAACAAAACCTATTATACCAGTCTTTAACCAGACTAGGCTCTTAACAAATTGGATTTATAAAGAGTTCAAAAACAACTTGTGGGTATTCATTCCCACTGTGGTTTTTCCCAATTGGGTTTCCACATGAAAAATCAGTGTGTCATGTGTGGTGTTTTTCATGTGATGGTTTAAGCGATTTGTGTCTAAAGGTAAATCATGCTAAACTAGTTGTTATTATATTTATGATGATAGATTACCTATTCATGCATAAGGGTGAAATGAAAGTGTAGTATTAAGTTGTGTGGAAAGCTAAGTGATTAACCAGTTAATGCTTGTCACAATCATTCTTAGCTTTACTGGTTGTACTCTGTTTCAGATCGGTGTTACTGTTTGCCAGTAATTTGTAGTGCTTATTGTCTAACCAGTTTTAGGAAAGTGTTTTTGACTATACTAATTCACCCCCCCCTCTCAGTACCAGTTTGGTACTTACCATTCATCATTGAGTTATCAAGAATCAGGCCTAGACCTATTTACATTTGTAAAACCAGGGGTTGTCTATTTGGAGAGACAACACCCTGTATGTATCGTATTTTATTCGTAAACATAAATGTTTGCATGTGTGTTAAATTGTATTTATTAATTTGTTTAAATCATATATGAGGATAATTTCCATGTGTGTATTTGTGATGTGGAATTATTTTTGTAGTGTCACTTGACACATATGTTGTATGTTGTGTTGGCATTGTTATGTCACCTTTTGAGAGATTTTATTTTTACCAATGATATATTTCCAAATTATCCTTGAAGGTCCCAAGTAAATCTAGGATAGTGAGCCAGTAGGAGGGTCAACTCAGAGTTGACCCGTAGGTAAGCGTTAGGTGGACTTTCAAAGGGTTAAACCAACTCCTAGAGTCAGTTTTGGAGCATTTTTAATGGGCCTCATGGGGTACCTATGGGTGAAGGCCAAATTTGGCCATGTGTCCACCCCCTAGGACTTGTTTAACATCCCCAAAAAGTGGATTTTCCTAGATGGCCGAATTTCATCTTTAGGAGTGTCATCCTTGGTTAGATAACCTTCTTGGTATGTATCATTCCTCTTCCCCATTCCATTCCTCTTTTTGAGGTACCTTGGTTAGGGAGTGTGTAAGACCTAGGGAAGACCAACCAATGGGAGTCTCTCACTCTATCCAAGAGGTTGGAAAGAGTAAGAGAAACCTCCTTAGGCAAGAGATTGAGACTTAGGAAGTTAATCACCCACTCTCCATCTTTAAAGATGAGATCTTGCAATTTTGATACTAGTTTAGAATAGAATTTTGGCTAAGTGTTGAAGAAAAAGAAGTGTGGATTTGGGCTACTCTTCTCCAAGCTATCCCTAGTAAACCCTTGGCAGATTCAAGGTTGGTTCATTTTCTTTCTTTGCATGTTGAAATTTTGTTTTTAAAAGATTGCTTGAATATAGATGTTCTTTCCCTTGTATTTTATTTGTGAAATTTTTTATGTGTTTCTTCTCCCATTTTTGTTATGCATTTTCTTGTGTTTTGGGAGTATCTAAGGCCATCTTACCCTTGGGAGGGTAAAATGGTCTTGGGGGTGGAAGATATTTGATAGCCTTAGAGTGAGAGGCTCTCTTTAAGAGAGTGATCTCAAGGGTTTGTTTATGTGACCCTTGCTGCATAGTTTTGTTTATGCATATGGGGTTCATAAGGGGAGAAAGTATGGCATGTATGTCTTGGGGGTCATAAGGATGCTGGGTTAAGATGGACATATGTTGTGTTCTTGGCTGCTATGAGTTGGCTTGTGAACTACTATCTTGCAGTTCTCCTCAAGGTACTTGGTCTACTTCCACCCATGTAAACATTACATTATGTGATGAAGTTCAGCCTTGGGATGGGAATGTGTTTGCTGTGAGATTTTCCTTGCTTGTTTGTGTATTGTTTGAGTGTACCCGACTATGTCTTGGTTCTCCAAGCTCGAGGGTGGCTTCTAGTAAGCCTAGGCTAGGAGGTGAGCCCTCCATGGTCACAACCTTAAGATTTTGTATTCTAGGTTGCTTTGGGAAGGGATTGAAGGAAAAGCTTGGATATGGTCTTGTTGAATCTATTTTAGTTGTAGAAAGAATAGGAAATGTAATATTGTATTTCAGTTGTAGAAATAAAAGAGAAGAGTTTTATGTTGTATTTATTTTGAAAAAGGAAATGTACTATTAAAAAAGGCTTACCATGTAATGTAGTGTATTTTACTAAAGATGTTGATCTTTCAAGTAAGGAGAAAGTGTTTTGAATAAAATTATGTAATGTTAATGCTGCTGTCATTTATTTAAAATCTATCATTTTCTTTCTAAATAATACAAGAAATTTACATAGATAAGTTAATTTATTCTAGAGAAAGGCATGAATGTTAGTAATAGAAAAGTAATTATTTAGTTCTAGTTATTTTCCAAATGCAAATAGGGTTAAATAGACATTTGAAGTATCATAGTTTTGCATTGTACAAAATGATAATGTTTTTAAGTGTTTTTCTGGACTATTTAAATGTTGCTGTAATTTTATTTATTAGTGTCATTTTTTCTATTTCAAAAAAAATAAAAAAGCAGAAAGTTAAGGTAGACAAATTTAAATTTATCTTTTCCTATAGTTAACTATTAGAAGTTAAAATGAAAAGAAATGTAGTTAGATAAATCTGTTAGTTTTAGAAAGTCTGTTTGTTATGTGATTAAAAAAAATTACATATACAAATTTAGGCATAGCAGAGAAATCTAGAGATACAGGTAGATAAGAAATGAAAGTAAAGGATAACTATTGAGTTTATGTCCTATTTTGCTTTCTGTCAGTCATTAAATTTATTTTATTACTGTATAAAAACAACAAGGAATGCAACAAAAATAAATCTAATACATGACTAAAAGATTTATATCTAATTTAAAATAAAATAAATGAACTTATTTATATATGATACAAGCTACTATAAATTCTTTAAAGAAGACATACATGTTAAACAATAGGCAATATTTCTTATTCAAATAACTAAGTTGTTTTAAAAAATATAGTTAGACCTAATATGCCTTATACCTAAGAAAAGAAATATTTACCAATATTAGATTAGTGTTTTGTCCTCATGATAGTCATTACCTTATGGTTTTATTATTGCATTCCTTAAGAAAAAAAAAAAGAGAGATTTATATTTATATAAAAAAAATAATAAGAAGAAGAAAATGAAGTATCTAGTTAGTATGTTGGTTGGATATGTATTTTTATAGTCTTACATTCCTGCAACAAATTAATATCATATATATATATATATATATATATATATATATATATATATATATATATATATATATATATATATATATATATAATATTTAATATATATATATTAAAACCTTTTTTTTTAAATGTATAAAACAAAAAATAATAATAAAAAAATTTAGGGCTACGGCCCCTACGGAAAGACCCATAGGGCGGCCTGTCCGTGTTGTGGGCCGCAACCCAAAAGGGAAGCGGGTTCAGTTGTTCCCTGTGGGCGGCGGCTGCAGACGTACTATGGGCCGCAACCCCAGGGGAATCAGCTTCGGCCATTTCCTGTGGGTGGCATCCCATAGTAGCAGCAACAGCTGCACTATGGGTCGTGACCCACAGGGCTCGGTTGCGGCTGTTCCCTGCGAGGAGCCCCCGTATTACCCTCTGCCACTATGACCTCCCCCATGGGACCCCTTCGAACACGCCGCCTCGCCTCCATGGCCACTGCCTCCCGCTTAAGCCTTGCACACCACACATTCAAAAAAAAAAAGGGGGGAGCAAGGCACCCGAAATAATAAAATATGCAACCCTAACCCATATTTAGGTTAGGGTTAGCATATATAAATAAAAAGAGAGAAGATAAGAAATGCAACCCTAGCCCATATTCGGGTTAGGGTTAGCATTTGGTAAGAATAAAATATTAGGGCAAAACATGGGTAATAAGATTTAAAAAAAAGATAAAAAAAGAAAGGGATAGTTAGTTTTTATAAAATAAATTTAGGGTTTATGTGTAAGTTGTAGTATTATATTTAATTGGTATAGTTGGTTTATTTTTTTGACACCGTGTTTATAATATATATATAGGGTTAAGTTGAAACCTATTTGATTTTATTTTATTAATAAATATTAATAAACGCTTAAATAATAATTAGACCATTAGGGGTCTTTTTATTTGGCCATCATTAATTAAGGTTTATAGGCCAAATTTTATTAAGAATTAACTTAGCTCCCTTAGTCAAATTTGAGACATTATATTTATTGCTCATTTGATTATTAAATTTTAATAATCTAAATGTTATAATTAATTTAATTAATTCCTAGAGCAATTTAAAGATAATTTGAGATTAATAATATCTCTTGTCAATTAAGTTAGAGATTGTCGTTTAAATTAATTTATTAAAATTAATGAAATAATAATTATTCTTTTCGAAAGTTATATTCCTCATTTAATTAAATCCCATATGCTTTCTTTAGTTAATTAGATTAACTTAGTAACAGTCTCTTTTAAATTTCCAGAATTCAAACATAGTTAAGACAAGACTTATGATAGCAATTTTTATTATAGCTTAATTAGTTTTATTAGGTTGTCAAAAAAAAATTGTTGTTCCATTTTTTGCGACACCGATTGCCTGACCTATTCTAGTGATCTACTGGAACCCATTCTGAAGCTTATAGAGCCTTGGACATTGATCTCGATGTTTCTTCGCATGTGGCCAACCTTCTACATTTCATCCTTTGGATTTTCCGGAGGAATCTCCTGGCGAAGGTCGACCTTGTTCATTTTTGTACGTTAGGTCTTGTTCTTCGGGTTTTGATCCTTTTTTGGGCCAACTGGATTCTTTGGATCGATATATATTTGTAATCATAATTTAGAATTTAAGCAATTAGAATCAATGGAAGGTTAATTAGAATCATTCAGAGATAGACTATGCCTAGAAGATAGATCTTTCGATTCAAGGTCCCGATGTGACCTATTCTACCAGGCCTGTGTGCTGGTATGTTCTAACCCGATTGTTACCGGTTGGATGTAATCAAATTTCATGCAATAAAACTATCTATTTTGCATTGCATCCATCTTGTCTGTGTGTTTCCATTATGTTTACTCTTGCTGACCACTTTGGATTGATCTCCTTTCGGTCCCTCCTCACTGGTGAGGAGGGACCTCAAGGAGATCATTCCAAACCGGTCAACAAAAGTAAGCACAATAGAGTGAGGGGGGAGATCAAGGAGAATAGTCCAAACTAGTCAGCAAGAGTAAACACAATGGAAACACACAGACATGATGGAGGCAATGAAAAACATATATTTTTATTGCATGAAATTTGATCAGATCCAACTGGTAACAACTAGGTTGCAACATACCGACACACAATCCTAGTAGAATAGGTCACACCAGGACCTTGAATTGAAAGATCAATCTTCTAGGCATAGTCTATCTCTGATTGTGGAGGGACCTTAAGGAGATTAGTCCAAACAGGTCAACAAGAGTAAACACAATGGAAACACACAAACATGATGGAGGTAATGTTGAATAGATAGTTTTATTGCATGAAATTTGATTACATCCAACCAGTAAAAAATAGTTTACAACATAGTGGCACACTAGGACCTTGAATCAAAAGATCTATCTTTTGGGCACAGTCTATCTTTGATTGAGGGTGTTGGAACTCATAAAAATTTTAAGTTAAATTTTGAGGACCATTTCAAAGAAGGGTAAAATGAAGCTGACATTCTCCTTGCGTGTCTAAGAAATGTAAAGGCATTTTAAAAAAAACTTCCAAGCAAATGCGATTGTCAGGTGTAAAACTAAATCTCTATGGCCCTTGCTAGCATTCTCCCCTACGTGTAGTGAAGAGGGTTTTAAAAGGCCAGAGAAACCTCCAATTAAATATCACCAATCACAAATATTTATCCCACATTGGTTATGGGAAGGAAATATTTTGTATTTAAATGCAAAGCCCCATGCATATTAAGTGTCAAAGCTTACGTGATTTTGGCAAGAGGTGGCTCATGGCCTAGTGGACCCCGCATGCGCGTGCATCTCAAGGCATTCAAAATTTTGGGATAGGCTAGCAAGAGAAGATTAAAAATCAAGCAAATCACTGAGATCCAACGGAAAATCTGAGGAAGATCAATGGTGGAGTGGAATTTTGGGGCTATCCATGACTGTCACTATACCGCGATTGTGAAGTGCCCAAAATGAATACCCTTACGACACATGGCATGTTGAGGTGGCATGTCCAGGTGGTAGGTCCAAGTGGCAAGACAAGTGGATCCGCAAGTAGGCCATAAGCTGATATGTGGCATAAGGGAGCAGATCAACCAACGTAAAGGTCAAGAAGATCAAGAAGATTGGGTAGTAATCTAAGGAAGATCAACAGTTGTCACTAAACTGCAATGGGAAATGGCTCGATGAATATCCATCGCGACTTGGCAACAAGGCGAGGCCAGGTCCAGTAGAGGGTCTGGCCTAAAGTGACATGGTGGTTAAGGTGGTGCCCAGTTGGATCCAAAGGTGAACTAGAGGATGATATGTGGCAGACCTGATAGAAGGGGTGAGTAGCAAAGACCAATTCAAGACCTTGCGACTTAAACCCAGTCTCAAGCTCGCTAGCATAAAATGCTAGCACCCAAAAGATTAGAGACCTCGCGAGTGAGAAAATCTATAGATGATCCAATGGTGGTCGCTAGGTCGTGGTGAGAAACTGCTAGTTGGCATATCCCTCATGACCCCGAGACAGAGAAGAGCTCCACTCCGGCGATGAGTCCAAGTCATGATGAGGTGGCAGACACGTGGTGACAACATGGCATGGGATGTAGCCGCTCAGAGGGACTAAGGATCAAGCAGCTTGAGGGAAGATCCACGACCATTGCTATACCACAAGATGAAGGTGCTCGTTGGTTATCACATGCGACATAGTGACTGACCAGGTTGCAGTTGAGGTGGAAGTCCAGGTGGGCTTAGTGCAAATCAGGTTGTGGCATGTATTAGGGATAGAAGAAGAATCAAGGCGGGCCCAAGTCTAGTGGCAAGTCCAAGGTGGCAAGTAGATGGACCCAAAGGTAAGTGAGGATGCGCCACATGTTAGCTGCGCCAGAAGAGAAAGTGATAGAGGGAGCCACTCAGGCGAGGTAAAGGTCGGGCAAGTCACGACCGCTCAACGATGATCCAAGGGAGATCAACGGTTGTCACCAAGTCACAACATGAAGTTTCTCGATGGCTAATAGCTGTGACTTGATGACTAAGTGGTGGGGCCTGATAAATAAGGAGAGCAATCTGGAGGAAATAAAGAACAAGCAAACCAAGGAAGAAACAAAGAGTTTCATTGTGGCGGTGAATCAAGGCGGTGCTGAGGTGGCAGGATATGGGCACTGGAATGAACCGGATGGTGCCATATGGCGGAGATGCATGGTAGATGTCTACATGGGAAATTCAAAGATTTAAAAATATAATTTCTAACTATGGTGAAAAGGTAGAAAATTAAATGACTCACCTACACAGGGATTAATGTGCCCAAGGGATTATTTTTTGCCTAATATATAAGTGTTATATATTGTTGGAAATCTCTCAATCCGAGGAATCTGATTTTGCAATCAATTGTAACCCACAAAAAGTATTTTTGGGGTAGTTGCCTCAGGATCTTAGATTGGATTTTTTAGTCAGAGAGATTGGATGTTCTGCAGGCCAAGTTGTGCAAAATAGTTAATGCTGAAAGATAGGGTGGTTGTCATTGTCAGATAAAGAAATCTAATTTTGTCCTTCATGCCTTTTTATTCAAGAGTCTTCTCATTTCGGTTCTGGATTTTTTGTGAGCAAGGCTCTTGAATCTCGGTTTCCATTTTCTGAGTTTTTCCCAAATTTGTACAGCGAGTGTTCCTTTTCAAGCAATAGAGTATCTTCTTGTTGTAAATGTTTTATGTTGCAGGTCACATATATCTAAGGCATATATACGGTTTATTGGATTGTCTCTAGGCCTTCTCTTATTTTCAATGAGTCTAGTCTTCAAGGGAGTTTGGGTTTGTCCTCTCAAAGTGGGAGTGTAATGTGTGTTCTTAGGTACTCTTCAAGGAAGGGTTTAAATTCTATGAGCAATCATTTTGTATTCAGGATAATGTTTGGATATGTATGATCCTCTGTTTGAGTTTAGAATATATTAATGTTAGGAATTAATACAAGGATAATATTTTTTAATAAATTGGATTTGTAATAGATGTTTCTATTTATAGTTTGATTAATGACTCCATGCCCTTGGATAAGGCACTGGTCTTGTAGATTTTGGGGATTCTCAAAGAATTTAAAATATCAAATATTTATTTTCTTTCATGTTTGTAGTTTTAGATGTTCCATCTATCTCATGCTCTAATCTTGTTGAAATGTCAATGTACATCTAGCCCATCTCCAGTTACCTCCTTGTTGTTGAGCCTTGTGAGATTTATCTGCTTTTGTTGATGCCATATGTCTATCATTGGTTGTATTTTATGCATCAAAGGGTTTCCCCCTTAGGTCTTGCAAAACATAAAGTGTAGGAGGATCATTAGGATCCTATGCCATGTTGTCCAAGCCCTGAAGAATTTCATTGATTGAGATTGGCTATTTCATAGATACTTTGCAGGGGAACTTGGGTGTCCCTTTTTGAGACAAGCAAAATGGCGATTCTACTGGGGAGTGATCTAAAGATCTCTAGTTTAGACTATTGAATTAGATTCAAAGTGAGTTGGCCTATCCAAGTCACCACAAAAAATTGGCGACTCTGCTGGGGAGAAATTGAACTGTTGAAAGAGATGTAAAATTTTGTCAAGTCAAATCCATGATTCTGGCCAAAGTCATTTGGGGAGGAGTATTAGAAGTTTACAAGTCTGAAAGTTGTTTTTCAGATTTAAAAGTTTATATCCTAGAAGGTTTTGTTGCTGAGAAATTAAAAAAATATATATATTGTGACTTTGTTGTGTGAGACCCATAAATTTGAAAGTTGTTTTAGAGTGAAGATCAATGGTAAAATTTTTATTCCTCTTTAGGGAGGTGGCGACTCTATAAGAATGAACTTGAGATTTAGAGGAGTTCTTCAAATTTTTGGTCAGAAGTGAAGTGAATAATGGCAGCAACTATACCCAAGTATTTCCCATTCATGAGATAACTTTTGTCCCTTATAAGGTGAATTAAGTCACCAAGAAAATGAGTATTGGTTCTAAGGTTACATACTTCTTGTTTTGAAAAGTTTTAGTTAGAAATATGGTGAGAAGTATGGCTGGTTATGAAGTTAATGACTGCATATGTTTTGAAAAGAGAGTAAAGTAGCAAAGATGTATCCGTATAGTAATGGTTTAGTAGATGCTTCAAATTTGATGGATCTAGATGTGGTTCCTAGATCTGAAACTTCTTTGTCAAATTTGAAAGAAATTGATGTCTTAAAAAGATGCAAGATAGGTGCATCTTGTTTTTAAGAAGGAAAGCAGGGAAGAGAAAGGTTGAATCATCATATGCTTTTTATGAAAGATTTAGTGTTGCATTAAATGAGATTCCAATTGATGTTATACCCCATGAGTCTTTTTGGATTGAGTTATTTTTAGAGCTTGATGAGCATGACTCGGTCAATTGGTCTACAACCTTGAGGGAAGAAAGTGTTGTCAATATTAAAGAACGGATATATGAGATTGAAATGACCAAATCTGAAATACACAAAGTTTTTAGTATAGTGATGGAGATGAATCCATGAGTGGAAGTACCTCCTATGATGTTGAAGGTGACTCTTACTCTCAGCATGATAGTGCAGATGTGTATTCAGAGCAAGAAGAAAATTGTGAAAGTACAAGTTATTGTTCAAATAGTCATGAGCCTGTTGAGGTTTCAGATTTGAATAATATAGATCACCTTGTTGTTAAGTTCAATCCACAAAGTGTTTGCAACCAAGGTTATGAAACTATGTTGCAACATATTGTAACACTTTATGATCAACTTGATAAAGGTCATGATGCAGATGCAAGTTGTTGTAATGATAAAACAAATATGAATGAATACATGAGCACTGCAGATTTAATGCCTGCATCAGATTGGGACAATGTTCACAACACAGAAGATGAAGCCAAGAAAAATGAAAATGAAGGAGAAGGTTCACTAAGTAGTGAACAAATCTTAGAACTCTTAGCTGCTAATCTTAAGAGGTATACATCTAGAAATGTCCCCAATCTCTCATACCCAATCAGTATATGTTTTGAGACTGATGATGTTCTTGGCGGTGTGAGGTATGATGCATATGATATTTCTTTCCCTACCTTTGATTTGAATAATAGCCAAGATGATAATGCATATAAGGTTGATAAATGTAATAATGTGAATTCATATGTTTTTATGAAAGAAGAATTTGATATGCATTGTGTGGATCTTCGTGTTAAAGAGAAAGGCAAACTGGAAGTGATTTTCCCAAATTTGCAATTGGTAAATGAACCATTGACAGGTGATCATGCATTTTCATGTTTGTAAAAGGTTTATATAAGGTTTAATCAGCATGCTAAGTTGCAGTCATTTTATGAGGAAATGTTCCTCTCTAGTTTGCAAGTCTGTATTATGGAAGAATGGTTTCCATTTATGCAAACTAGCAATCAGCATGTGCCTGATGTTCCCAATGATTAGATGGAGCAGGGTTACTTTTCTTTTCAGCTAGGAAATAATTGTACACAATATGATAGTTATGTGTCATTTAATGGTCAGCATTTTGAAGTGGGTTCTATTTTTTAAAGATTGAATGATTACCAGCATGTTGATTATCTTTTATGTGATGAGCTGATGAGAAGTTGCAGAGTTTGTGATTAGGTAGATGTAAGTGAAACTTTCAGCTTACCCTTGATTCATGGAAATGAGAATCATGTGTTTGATAGGGGTAAGCATTAATTCCAATTTTGATGGCCTAGGGCCATATGTAAATAAGTTATATTGTACAGTCGCTTTTCTTTTAGTTGTGTGGTTTCCAATAAGGATCCCTATTGTTGGATGGAATAAGGAACCCCTATTTTTTTAGAAGAAGAGATGTGTCATGTTTTTTGGGTGGTCTTCTCTACCTGAGATTTTGAATTCTTGTGTTGATCTTGCGGTCAACCATCCCTAGTCAGAGCCACTATTGGAACTCATAAAAAAATTGAGTTAATTCTTGAGGCCCATTTCAAAGAAGGGTAAAATGAAGCCGACATTCTCCCCATGTGCCTGAGAAAGGTAAAGGCATTTTAAAAAAAACTTCCAAAAAAATGCAACTGTCAAGTGTAAAACCAAATCTTTGTGGCCCTTGCTGGCATTCTCCCCTACGTGCAGGGAAGAGGGTTTTAAAAGGCTAGATAAACCTCCAAGTAAATGTCGCCAGGCATAAACATTTATCCCACATTGGTTGTGGGAAGGAAATATTTTAAATTTAAATGCAAAGCCCCATGCATATTAAGTGTCAAAGCTTACGAGCTTTTGGCAAGAGGTGACTCGTGGCCCAATGGACCCTGCATGTGCAGGCATCTCAAGCCGTCCAAAATTTTGGGACAGGCTGGCGAGAAGAGATTAAAAATAGAGCAGATCGCTGAGATCCAATGACAGATCCGAGGAAGATCAATGGTGGAGTGGAATTCTGGGGCTATCCATGACTGTCGTTGTACCGTAGTTGTGAAATGCCTAGAATAAATACCCTCACAACACATGGCATGTTGAGGTGGCATGTCCAAGTGGCGGGTCCAAGTGGCAAGATAGGTGGATCCGTGAGTAGGCCATAAGCTGACATGTGGCATAAGGGAGAAGATCAACATAGGTAAAAGTCGAGAAAATTAGGTAGATTGGGTGGTGATCCAAGGAAAATCAATAGCTATTGCTAAACCACGATGGGAAATGGCTCAATGAATATCCATCATGACTTGACGACAAGGCGGGCCCAGGTCTAGTGGAGGGTTTGGCCTAAAGTGATGTGGCAGTTAAGGTGGTGCCCAGTTGGATCCAAAGATGAACTAGAGGCTGACA
This sequence comes from Cryptomeria japonica, assembly GCF_030272615.1. NCBI lineage: Eukaryota > Viridiplantae > Streptophyta > Pinopsida > Cupressales > Cupressaceae > Cryptomeria > Cryptomeria japonica. The sequence continues at coordinate 193,548,893 of NC_081412.1, read as the reverse complement.
TGTGGTAGGCCCAATAGAAGGGGTGAGCGGCAAAGACCAATTCGAGACCTCGCGACTTAAACCCAGTCTCCAGCTCGATAGCATAAAATGCTAACACCCAAAAGATTAGAGACCTCGTGAGTCAACAAATCTGCAGATGGTCCAATGGTGGTCGCTAGGTCGTGGTGAGAAACTGCTTTTTGGCATATCCCTCGTGACCTCGTGACAAAGAAGAGCTCCATTCTAGTGATGAGTCCAGGCCGTGATGAGGTGACAGACAAGTGGCAGACACGTGGTGACAATGTGGAATAGGATGTAACCACTTAGAGGGACTAAGGATCGCGCATCTTGAGGGAAGATCCATGGTTGTCGCTATACTGCAAGATGAAGGTGCTTGTTGGTTATCAGATGCGACATAGCGATTGACCAGGTGTCAGTTGAGGTGGGATCAGTGCAAATCAAGTTGTGCCACATATTAGGGAGTAGAAGAAGAATTAGGGTAGGCCCAAGTCGAGTGGCAAGTCCAAGGTGGTGGGTAGATGGATCCAAAGGCAAGTCAAGATGCACCATGTGTCGGGCCCGCTAGAAGAGAAAGTGATAGAGGGAGCCACTCAGGCAAGGTAAAGGTCGGGAAAGTCATGGCCAATCAATGGTGATCCAAGGGAGATCAATGGCTATCACCAAATTGCAACATGAAGCTGCTTGATGGCTAATAGTCGTGACTTGGCAACTAAGCGGTGGGGCCCGATAAAGAAGGAGAGTAGTTTGGAGGAAATAAAGAACAAGCAAGTCGAGGAAGAAACAAAAAGTGTCATTCCAGCGGTGAACATAGGTGGTGCCGAGGTGGTAGGATATGGGCCCCAGAATTAACTAGATGGTGCCATGTGGCAGAGATGCATGGCAGATGTCTACGCGAGAAATTCAAAGATTTAAAAGTATAATTTATGACTGTGGTGAACAGGTAGAAAATTAAATGACTGACCTGCAGAGGGATTAATGTTCCCAAGGGATTAGTTTTTGCCTGATATATATGTCATATATCATTGGAAAGCTCTCGATCTAAGAAATTGGATTCTGCAGTCAACTGTAACCCACGTCAAGTATTCTTGGGGTAGTTGCCTCAGGATCTCAGATTGGATTTTTCTGTCAAAGAGATTAGATGTTCTGCAGGCCAAGTTGTGCGAAACAATTAATGCTAAAAGATAGGGTGGTTGTCATTGTCAAAGAATGAAATCTGATTTTCTCCTCCATGCCTTCTTATTTGAGAGTCTTCTCATTTTGTAAGGGTTCCAGATTTTTTGTGAGCAAGGCTCCTGAATCTTAATTTCAATTTTATGAGATTTTTCCCAAATTTGTACAGCGTATGTTCCTTTTCAAGCAATAGAGTATCTTCTTGTTGTAAATGTTTTCTAGTGTAGGTCACATATATGTAAGGCATCTATACAGTTTATGCGATTGTCTCTAGGCCTTCTCTTATTTTGAATGAATCTAGTCTTCAAGGGAGTTTGGGTTTGTCCTCTGAAAGTGGGAGTCTAATCGGTGTCCTTAGGTACTCTTCAAGGAAGGGTTTAAATTCTATGAGCAATCATTTTGAATTCAGGATAATGTCTGGATATGTAAGATCCTCTATTTGATTTTAGAATGTATTAATGTCAAACATTAATACAGGGATAATCTTTTTCAATAAATTGGATTTCTAATAAAATTTTCCATTTACAGTTTGATGTATGAATCCATGCCCTTGGATAAGGCACTGGTCTTGTAGATTCTGAGGATTCTTAGAGATTTTAAAATATCAAGTATCCATTTGCTTCCATGTTTGTAGTTTTAGATGTTCTATCTATCTCATGCTCCAATCTTGTTGAGATGTCAATGTAGATCTAGACCATCTATAGTAACCTCCTTGTTGTTGAGCCCTGTGAGATTTATTTGCTTTTTTTGATGCCATATGTCTGTCATTGGTTTTATTTAATGCATCAAAGGGTGTCCCCCTAGGTCTTCCAGGACTTGAAGTGTAGGAGGATCATTAGGATCCTATGCCATGTTGTCCAAGCCCTGAAGCATTTCATTGATTGAGATTGGCTATTTCATAGATAGTTTGCAAGTGAAACTGGGTGTCTCTTTTTGAGACCAATAGAGGGATCTCAAGGAGATCAATCCAAATTGGTCAACAAGAGTAAACACAATAGAAACACATAGACATGATGGAGGAAATGTAGAACAAATAATTTTATTGCATTAAATTTAATTACATCAAGTTGGTAACAACCAGGTTACAACATACCAACACATAGGCCTTGGTAGAATTGGTCACATCAGGACCTTGAATCGAAAGATATATCTTCTAGGCACAGTCTATCTCTAATTGATTCTAATTAATCTTCCATTGATTTCAATTTCTTACATTCTAAAGCATGATTACAAATATATATCAATCCAAAGGATCCAGTCGACCCAAAAAAGGATCAAAACCCGAAGAACAAGACCTAACGTGCAAAAATAAACAAGGTCAGCCTCCGCCAAGAGACTCCTCCAAAAAATCCAAAGGATGAAATGTAGAAGGTCAGCCACATGCCAATAAATATTGAGATCAACGTCCAAGGATTCGTAAGGTTCAAAATGGGTCTTCGTAGATCACCAGAATAGGTCTCAAGCAACTGGTAACAAAGGAATAACTGGTAACAAAAACTCTCATGGAAACCCGATAGCGATATCTTGCCGGAAAGTGATTCAAATGAGTTGTAGTTTGAAAGAAAGAAATATGATCAAGTCTTCAAGTAGAATCCAACTCCACGGGATTTGGTGAGACAAAACCGAGACACACAAAAAGGAACACTAAAATTGCAAACAAAAAACAAAATAGAAAATAAAATGTTTTTGGTTGATGCAAGATTGTTGTGAATCGGGGATGCTCCTGCATCAGTATCAGTATTGTGTTTGCATTTTCAGAGAGAGGTGAATGTGCAAACAAGAGATTTATCATTCAGTGAAGTGTTGAGATGAGATTGGTATTATAGAGAAGATAGTTATGCTTAACCAGAACTATCATTAGGAATTTGTAGATACTATCATTGCAGTTCATTTCTTCCGGATTGTAGTATGAATCATATTGTAAATCAGTGAGACTTCCCTGAGGGTTGTAGCCTTCCAAGAAAATATCTTTTGAGTAGTGAGCTCTAGGGAGTGTGCCTAAATGCATGTGCATTCTCCATTGTAATATTTTTACATACTATTACAGAGTATCATGTTATTGTGGGTAGGTTCCCACCATGGTTTTTTCCTTAACCAGGTTTTCCACATCAAAAATCTAGGTGTTGTGTGTTGTGTTGTTAATTTGCTTATCTGTTTATTGCTGCAGTTTATCAATTTTATTTTCGAGTTTAATTTTCTAGATCCAGAGAAGATTGATTCACCCTTCCCCCCATCTCTATCTTCCTTCTTGATTGCTGCTAATAATTAGTATTAGAGCTAGATCCTCCAATAGAAGCTTAATTGCTCGAGGAGATCCGAGATGGAAGCTCAAGGTATTCTTTTCAAGGACAGTCTGAGGTTTGATGAAAATAACTATACCTAATGGAAGAGCTGGATGGATGTGCATTTGAAATGTCTTGGAGAGGATTACTGGAAGATTACTAAGAGTGCCTATGTTGTTCCTCAGAATGGACCATCTACTCCTGATGAGGTTAAGGAAGCTGAATATAACTATGGAGGCAGGAAAAGCGAGATTGGGTGACTAGGACCTAATCCCACTTTTCCAACACATTGGGAATATGAAAGAGCCTAGGGAGATAGATCACTTTGGGATTATCTCTTAGGGTTTCTATTCCTCTCGTTGCAAATGATGAGAAAAAATAGGGTTTGAATGATCAACTAGACTAGGAGTAAAAAGAATGAAGCACCTCATGTTGCAAACTGAGATACTTAAAGCATGAAAGGGGGAGGATTTTGGATGTGTACCTCATGCTACAAACTAAGCCAAATTAACTAGGACCAGGGTATCATGCCACTATCCCTGATGAGCTAACAGAAAGCTACAACTAGGAGGATGCAATTCTGATGTTCTAAGCTTCCACCTTTCCAAATTTCACCTAGAACTAGGTGGACAACACCGCAAGACCAGGATGCCTAGAAAGGACTAGGGCACCCAGAGAGGACCAGGGCACCCAGAAAGGAACAGGGTACCTAGAAAGGACTAGGGTGCCCAGAGAGGGCCAGGGTGTAGGACCAGGGCACCTAGAGATGACCAGGGTGCCACACCTCTATCCCAGTGATTTCTACTCAAATTTGATCTTCGGGACTATGTCTGTGTGCTTTGTCGAACCTAGAAATTGCAGCAACCATCAAATCTTGTACTTGTACCTACACCTGCAACTAAAAATAGGGTTTTGGGTGGCTATATAGAGTTTTACCTCAGTCAAACTCTCGTGTTAGTGATTTCAACCTCAACAAATAGCTGATTTGTATAGTAAAATAGTGTGTCTAGGAGTCTTGTGTGCATGCAAGACCCTAGGATGAATGCAAAGAATCTAGAGAAACCCTCAAAGCTTGTAATTGACAAAGTAAATTCTCTAAATCAATGATGCAAAGTGATGTAAGTAATGAATGTAAATATGGAAGTTAATGTAAAGAAGCTCATACAAAGACATGAAAATAACATGAAATCATACTAATCCCCAAGGGAGAGATATTGCCATAAGATCTCTTATTACTCTTCAATGTCTTCAAGGTTTCTAATTGATGATAAATGCTTGATGAAATGTTGATGAATTTTGTTGAAGACTCCACATAGGCTTCCCTTTCACTACAAAGAAAGCTCCTTGTGCTCCAAAATCCTGCTCTTAGATTCTTAGATCTGATAGATAGATCATAGTTCCCTTCAAATGAAGAAAGAGAGCTCTTATTTATGAAACCTGAGATCTTGATTTTGAGTTAATTACATCTTTAGTCCAACCTAGGAATTGAATTTCTTGCCAATGTTTTGGGGTTAAGTATCATAATATCATAGAATGGTGCTTCTGAAATTTCAGGAAAAAAATTGAGGACCATGTGCACTCTCATCATGGTCCGACCAACTTTTCACCAAAATTTTAGGGTCGTTAGATATGATGATATTAGAGAGAATCCCAGAGTTATAGCTAATTTAGAGGTTTTTTGATATGTGAAATCGGGTCTTAAAGTCAAAATAGGACATAATTAGTGTTCATGATAAAATGATTTAATGGAGGAATAAAATAAAAAGGGGCACACTTAGGGTAAAGGGCCCAATTTATAATGTATGAAGTGATAAAATAGGACCTTAGATTTAATTAAATTAATTAATTAAATGCTTAAAGGGAAATTAGAAATGCAAGATGCAAGACACACTAAGGCAGGTGCTAACCTAAGTGTGAAGTTGTACCACCCTAGCAAGGTGTACAATTTATAACACTACATTTAGTCCCCACTTTAGCGGTCATATAGCACTACGTGCATATAAAAGATAAAGTAAAGAAAAGTAAACATTCTTGAAAAAGGATATATCCACAAGTTGTCGGATGAAGCCCCCAGTGGCATGTATAGTACACAGTTAGGATCCGCACCCTACAAAAACACATGTTA